>NW_028296528.1:0-438052 GCF_964197995.2 Scardinius erythrophthalmus | reverse complement strand
ATTGCCCAGCTTGTTTTTTATTTATTTATTCGAGCACATTAAATTCGCCATTCGATAATGAATCAGCATCAGCACTATAGACATTACATATTGTATTAGCCTAAACGAGAGCTAAAAACCTTTAAAAAATGCTTATTTTTTTCTATGTTTTTGCTTAGTAGGCTATAATTTTTATCGTTATTCTAAATTCCCATGAAGGATCTTGAAAAGCGCTGCTGCTCGCGAGCCACCCCCGTTCTACTGCACTGAAAATGAACTGTCTGGGATCTCGTGGTTGTGGCTGCCAACTGTACCATGTAAAATGAACAACAACAAGGATATAGCTATATATTAATAAAATAAAGTAAGAATGAATAGGTAAATACAAACAAGGGCAATGTGCCAAATCGTACCCAGGCCACCGGGATTTCACTTTTCCCGGCTGCTCCCGATGGCCGGTCCGAGACTGCCTTATAATTTATCACAGACTATTAATAATAAAAATGATGGCACTTCGGGTGAAAAATATCGTCCCGTGTTCCGTCTTTTAAACTTCTCCTCAAACGTGCATGCAGTGTAAATAAAGCAGTTGGGTCATTCTACGAAAATGTCCATTTTTCTGTCCCTAGCCTTTACAGAAGTATTACACTTAAAAAACACTTTAGGGTTACAATTTCTTTACATTTTAAAATAAAACAATATGTTATTTGAACAATTACACCTTATTGAGCCATCAATGTGGCAATATTTGATTTTTATTAATTATATAGAATTCCAAGCACCAAAGAAGTGCTCGTCCCCACAGTCATGTACAGAGGGGAAATGCTTTATTTTGAGGTCAATAACAGGTTTTTACACCATTTTAAATACAATAATGTATACATAACTGGGTGGTTCTTCAACTACGGGCACTTTTGGCCTTGTGAACTTGATGTAAAAAAAAGTGTTCAAATCAAAATTGTCACAGTCTAACAGTTAAATATAACTAGTCTAGTTTAATGATCCATAAGAGAACGCACTTACATTATAAGACAAATTGGTGTTTTTTGACATATTTTCCGATCCGCACTGAAAAAATGTCATTTCCATCACATGCAAATATTTGATTATTATTTAAAATTCTTATGATATACATAATTTCTCAACAGTGTAAAACCACTTCCACACATAGTTTGACCAATTTATACCTATATTGCAATTACCATAGATTTGTGGATTAAATAAATTAATTGTCATGAGGCCCAAACACAAAGCTTCCACCACAACCTGAAATATAATATTGCATTGGTTAGATACATTTCAGAAAAATAACTACTTGTGTTATTACATTAAGTGGAACCTTATCCCATAAAATATGCAGAATTTTTTAATGAGTGATTAGAATTTTGTACATATTTTTAAAAAAGTTATGAGGTGGTGGAAATGACTGGGTGTTGTGGAAATGACAATGAATGGACGTCCATGTAGAAAAACAGAAAACATTTAGTTGAAACCCATTTAACAAATCATTAGTCATTAGTCTGTTTGGTTCCATAACCAGATGAACAGTTACAGTCTTACTGTAAACAACTTTAACCACAAATAGTGAGACCTTTATCCAGTTGACCTCCGCAGCATCTTAAAAATAGATGAAAAGGCATTTAAACAAATATATATTTGAATAAATACATTAGTGTTGTACATTTCAATAAATAAAATATTCATATGTAGCCACTCAATCTAAGAATTCCACCTTGTAAGCATAAATGTCATTTCCACCACACCTTTGTCATTTCCACCCAAGAATAATGTGGTGGAAATGTGGTGGAAATGACCGTGGTGGAAATGATAATCCTACAGTATTTTGTAAAAAAATCCAAGCTAGTATTACATATTAGCTATGAATTGGTAGTTAGCATTGCATGCATGCAAAATACATCTATTTGTGTTAAAAAATCAATTTATTTACAAACTCATTTATTGTTACGCCATGTTTGGAAATGACATACAATAAAAATATTTTCATTTTAAGCAACATTTACCTTGAGTTTTCTTATCCAAGTTGCTGAAGAAATTTAAAATCTCCTCCATGTCAGACATGTGCTGTGATGTCATTGTTCATCTCCATTGAAACTACCCAAACAATCTTTCAAAAAAACTTTTTAAAGGGACATTACAGCGTTGTGGTGGAAATGACGGCAATACTGTGGGACAACTACATTTTGTATATAAAATCACATTAATAGTTGTCTGACCTTAAATACCTCAATTATGTTTTGATTCTTTTACTGAAACTTTATTCAGTCATAATAAAAAAAAAAAGATAAATAACTTTTTTACACTTCTTTTTCATTATTGAAGATCAAAAGTCTGGGTGTGGGACAAGCACAAAACAGCAATATTTGCACGTATAATGATGTTTAAAAAGGTGAAAAAATCATCATAGACTACCGGTAAAAAGTTCCTAAAGTACTTTCATTGTAAATTTAACTATGAAAGTGTTAATTTTTCAAAATTAAATGTTTTTTATAAAATATGATCAAAGGACATGAAAGTGCCCGTAGTCTAAGAATTGCCCAACTATCAAATATATTATGTAAATGATATATATAAAAAAAATGCAGAATAAATATTATTAAATTTATAATGAAATTAGTGGTCTTGTATTAGTGGTCCATTTTTCGTCTTGTAATTTGTGCCGTGGGCGGTACCATTAGCACGGGGGTGTGGCCGTGGACAAACTTTACAATAATTTCATTGATGAAACTGCTTTATTTACACTGCATGCACGTTTGAGGAGAAGTTTAAAAGACGGAACACAGGATAACATTTTTCACCCGAAGTGCCATAACTTGTATTATTAGGCTAATAGTCTACTACGTGTAGGCTACTAAATTATAAGGCAGTCTCAATCGGCCATCGGGAGCAGCCGGGAAAAGTGAAGTGGCCTGGGTATATGATTTGGCACATTGCCCTACCTGTTTGTATTGACCTTATTAATAAAAATACTACCAAGCGAAAATATAGAAAAAAAGCTTATTTTTTTGTTAGGTTTTTAGCTCTCGTTTGTAATAGCCTACAATACAATAAAGATGCAAATGTTTTCACTATAGCCGCGGCCCGCGGGCATTGTTCGTTACCACGGCATCCGCTTGAGCTTCTGTGTGCTTTAGCTCTAGACCGCTTCGTTCTCGTGCCCTTAAATCTAGCACAGTTGTAGAACTCTAGTCTGTTCATTAGCAGGGATGAGCATGAGGCGATAAGGCTATAGCTAACTGTGCTGCAAATCAAGACCAATAATATTTATTTATTTATTTTCAATAAATAAACAGAAATACCTTGCTACGTTTGGCACATTGCCCAGCTTGTTTTTTATTTATTTATTCGAGCACATTAAATTCGCCATTCGATAATGAATCAGCATCAGCACTATAGACATTACATATTGTATTAGCCTAAACGAGAGCTAAAAACCTTTAAAAAATGCTTATTTTTTTCTATGTTTTTGCTTAGTAGGCTATAATTTTTATCGTTATTCTAAATTCCCATGAAGGATCTTGAAAAGCGCTGCTGCTCGCGAGCCACCCCCGTTCTACTGCACTGAAAATGAACTGTCTGGGATCTCGTGGTTGTGGCTGCCAACTGTACCATGTAAAATGAACAACAACAAGGATATAGCTATATATTAATAAAATAAAGTAAGAATGAATAGGTAAATACAAACAAGGGCAATGTGCCAAATCGTACCCAGGCCACCGGGATTTCACTTTTCCCGGCTGCTCCCGATGGCCGGTCCGAGACTGCCTTATAATTTATCACAGACTATTAATAATAAAAATGATGGCACTTCGGGTGAAAAATATCGTCCCGTGTTCCGTCTTTTAAACTTCTCCTCAAACGTGCATGCAGTGTAAATAAAGCAGTTGGGTCATTCTACGAAAATGTCCATTTTTCTGTCCCTAGCCTTTACAGAAGTATTACACTTAAAAAACACTTTAGGGTTACAATTTCTTTACATTTTAAAATAAAACAATATGTTATTTGAACAATTACACCTTATTGAGCCATCAATGTCGCAATATTTGATTTTTATTAATTATATAGAATTCCAAGCACCAAAGAAGTGCTCGTCCCCACAGTCATGTACAGAGGGGAAATGCTTTATTTTGAGGTCAATAACAGGTTTTTACACCATTTTAAATACAATAATGTATACATAACTATCAAATATATTATGTAAATGATATATATAAAAAAAATGCAGAATAAATATTATTAAATTTATAATGAAATTAGTGGTCCCCTGGAGTTGTGTCACTGGTGTTACCGTTAAACAAAAATCTCTTATTTTGAAATAAAAATCACACTGAAGACATCACTTGACTTTCTTCTGCCAATTTCCTGATTATTTATGAAGAAAAGCCCATGGTGGATCCACTGTCACTTTTCAGTTATCAGAAATCTTCTCATTTATCTCATGATTTCATATGAAGCTTTTAGTTGAAGTCACTGGTATGACCTAGGCTACTTTACTGTTAGGTAATTGTAAAAAAAAACTGGAATACAAATGGATTAAACTACTTAATTTAGTTAGTATACCATGACTGACAACATGTGGTTTGTTACCTTGCAGCAGCCATTTTGTAAAATTAATTTTTCATGAAAATTTTCACTGGTGTCACCTTTCTTATGGGTAACACCAGTAACACCAGTGACTTCCATTTATAGATCAACGTTATTGTGTCACTGGTGTTACTGTTTTTTTTCTGTCACATTAAATGCAATGTCACATGTGACATAGTAATAATGTTACATCCATTTAATTCTGCTACACTCAAAAGTTAAGACTTAAAGGATTGCATCATTACTTGATTTTAACTGGTTTTCAAATATTTTCATTGTTATAGCAAATAGATGGTAGCGCAGATGAACTAACCTCATTCAAGCACACTTTTAACAAACCTGATTACAATAAATAAAACATAATCTCCTAATTTGTTGTATTATTATTATTATTCGTTAACTCTGTCTACATGTGCTGAAAAAAATTTGAAATAATATTTCATAAAAACCTTTAATATTGCCAAAGAAGTAAGGTAACACCAGTGACAAAAAAATGCAAGATGCCGCAATATATCAAGAGACATGTGGGTCACACATGATTTCACCACTTTATTAAGTTTTGTTTTGAAAAAAAAAAAAACTTTCTTTGAAGTGAATTTCGTTTTGTATAAATTGTATTTTAATTTTAATAATATTTTCATCAACCAATTTCCTGGCTTTTAATAAATAAGAATCAAATATAGCAGACAATAATCATAACGTGGAAGCCCCAGCGCAATTGCATTGCTCATGAACTGGAGCTCAGCGTAGCTATAAGCTGCCTCGCAGCACTAGAAATATATATTATATATATATATATATATATATATATATATATATATATAGAGAGAGAGAGAGAGAGAGAGAGAGAGAGAGAGAGAGAGAGAGAGCTTGAAATGTCTACTTTTAAACAAAACAATTCCAAACAAAAAAAACGACTACTTGTAATTCAAAATGTGCATTTCTCTCTAGGCGCGTTCACTGCGGTCACTATTGAAGCCAACATTGACACAGAGAACACTAGTTCCTATTAAAGGGGTCATATAGTGTCATTTTTGTACAAGCTAATATGATTCTTTAGGGTCTAAATTAAAAGTTTGTAATATACTTTAATTAAAAATTCTCATTAGTATTGAAAGAAAACACTCATTTTACCTGGTCAAAAACAGCTCTGTTTTCAGCTCGCCGTTTGAGAGCATGGGTCTTTAAATGATAATGAGCTTTGCTCTCCTCGCCATCTGTTCTGTGCGCACACCGTTTCAAAAACAATAACACTATATCCATAACGCGTTTTTTACTATGGGATTATGAATTATATTGAGATCGTCGTACATAGAAAACATGCTGTAATGTACCCTGAGTGTAAAAATAGCCGCATTCATCGTGAAGCGTGCAGCAAGCGATTTGCAAAGATTAATATAAAGATTAAAAGAATTACACTCACTCACTTCTTCTGGAGGTGCGTCAGGAACACGAATAGTTGGTACAGATCCTTTTTTCAGGAGCAGCTTCTTAGTAAAACCAGCTGTATAACGTACTGACCCTCGTTTATAAAGCAGCCTGGTGAAATGATTCGCGCAAACATGAAAGCATTGATGTTGATCGTGATTCGTGGGGAATTCCCTTCGAAAACAAACTCGGTTCTGATTTAGGAACAACAAAATGATGCTGTGTTCGTTATTACACCCAAGAAACACCACAAAAGCTTAAACGTCATTCTGCTCCAGCATATCAACAATGGCGGACTACTATGACGAC
Organism: Scardinius erythrophthalmus; assembly: GCF_964197995.2. Classification (NCBI taxonomy): domain Eukaryota; kingdom Metazoa; phylum Chordata; class Actinopteri; order Cypriniformes; family Leuciscidae; genus Scardinius; species Scardinius erythrophthalmus. The sequence goes on along the minus strand of NW_028296528.1, from coordinate 431,734 downwards.
AGCTGTCACAGCTCGCTCAGGGCGGGTCTTGTGTTAAAACACGACTGTCACTCAACAATCGCGGGTGGGGCGTTGGATATTATGACGTCACAATATCGAACGGCTTGATTTGAGACAGGGGAAACATATAAGGATATTAAAACAAAACCACTGGATGGATTTTTATCATGATAGGATGGTTGTGTAGGCTACAGGCACTGCCAACAGACATTTCAGTGCAATCAACTTGTAAAAGTGCATGTACCATTATATGACCCCTTTAATAAACAATTAAAATGTCTCCTTGCTACATTTGAAACATTCATAATTACTAATTTTGACGGTTCTTTGTGAAAGATTTTATGTGTGTTATTGGCAGCGTCACCCTCAGGTTACATGAACGCGCATCACCCCCGAAAACATTGGGGATTTATTTAGACAATAATCACACAACCTATTCGATATTCTATAATTACATCAACTTATTGAATATTCTACAATCATTACTGCTTTAATTTATCCAGTGTAAAACTCGGACACTGCCTCACAAATGTGGGTTTTCTTTAAGGACTGTCCTACTACAGGATTTAACACCGCTCAAAAACAGTTTCAAAAGACATTGTAACAAGCAATAGTTATTAAATTTTTCATCAATTAATTTCTTAATTTATCCTTTGACTAATTTTTTGGGCCTATGCCAAACTTACTTGCCGACCCCTGCTATAGGACATAAAATGTTTTGTTTATAGCCTAATAGTTATGTTTTCAGATTGTAGTTGTATAATTTCAATTATCAGACATAATGGACTTTTTTTTATCCTATTCTATTCATGCATTTACAGAAGCAATCTCATAGCCAGTTGACGAGATGGAGTTGGCAACCACTGATGTTTAGTATACCAAAATGCTACAGCCTAGGCCTATTCAACTTAGGAAAGATAAAAACAAACCAACAATAAACTATAAAAATGCAATAGCCTATATCAAATATTTTCCATATATAGAGGCATTTGGCCCTCAAAATGAGTTAAACACACATAAATATAATAGATGCAGACATCACGTTTAGTGAAAGGAATTGGTGAAGGGAAAGTTTGTGCAGAAACTGACACACTGCACTGAGCCGTGTTGACTAGCATTGCCATACCGTACGTGTTACAGATTTTTAATTTTTTTAATAACTTCACTGCCACAAGTGATTGACCCGACATTTCACTGCCACACATGATTTACATGACGTGTGCGTCTTAAATAGATATCAGAATAAAAACTACATTAGTGAACGTTAAGTGAGACGTTCATTGACGTGTGCATGTAGCAAAGTTATATAAAAGAGCCAATTGGAACATCATACCTCATTACATTAATTGCCAACAATAAACTATAAAAATGCAATAGCCTATATCAAATATTTTCCATATATAGAGGCATTTGGCCCTCAAAATGAGTTAAACACACATAAATATAATAGATGCAGACATCACGTTTAGTGAAAGGAATTGGTGAAGGGAAAGTTTGTGCAGAAACTGACACACTGCACTGAGCCGTGTTGACTAGCATTGCCATACCGTACGCGTTACAGATTTTTAATTTTTTTAATAACTTCACTGCCACAAGTGATTGACTCGACATTTCACTGCCACACATGATTTACATGACGTGTGCGTCTTAAATAGATATCAGAATAAAAACTACATTAGTGAACGTTAAGTGAGATGTTCATTGACGTGTGCATGTAGCAAAGCTATATAAAAGAGCCAATTGGAACATCATACCTCATTACATTAATTGCCATTTATGCTGCCTTACAAGAGACATGATAGACTATATAAATTGCTTCCATGTATTCCCCCCAAACATTACACCCTCTTCATACTGGTACTATGGAAACACCACAAACACTCAAACATTGCAAAGGAACTTTTACTGAAACAAATAGTTATAAAATGCAGCACAATAAAATAATGCCCACAATTTATTAAAAGAATACCTTAATATAAATGCATTAAACAAAATATTGGGCTTTAAATGCATCTTCAAAGTTCTTTTTCAAAAGAAATTTAAACAAATTATACATGTTAAACGTAAACATTTTTTGTATAAAAAAAAAGCAATACAATTCCACAATTACTTTGACTAAAATTAAAAAAAATGCTTCTATGAAAATAAGTATAATAAAAAACCTCACTTTCAATTTCAGCACTCAAATGGACATTCCACCTCCCCTTCCTGACCTTCAAACAGATTGGCTGCTTCTCCAAGCAAATCTTCATTTTGAGGTTCAGCTTCAGCCTTATCATCCTTTACCTTGCTGACTGCAATAACCACACCCTTTTGAATGTTGAATGAACACATCCCCATTTCTAGCAAATGCTCCTCAACACTCTGCGCATCCACGACCAAATTGCACAAACCCTCTTCCTCTAAATGTCTTCTCAAAACGGAATTGGACAATTTAAATTCATCCTCCCCAGAGTTACCGGACACGGAGATTTTAGCTGTTACAGTTGGCAGAAAACTGATCAGCTTTTGCAGCAGCCCACATTTCACGCACCGATTAAACTTGGCTTTAGAATCAAAATTAGCCTGCCAAGCACGGCACTTCATACAGCACCAACGGATGGTGACCTCGGCACCACTGATCTCACCTATCACTGTCGTAACATCTCCTTCATTTACTGTGAATGGAGAGTCTATGGCCGGAGCAGAAAGTGCTGGCACTTTTTTTAAATTGTGAGAATCGGGTGGCTGTCAAATAAAAATCTCCCTCAAACTCCCTAGTGCACACATTGGTAATTTCATACAATTGACTGTTCACCAGCGCTCCCACTTGAGTCTCCCACAAATTCAGCTTGATGCGACTGGTGTGATCAGCCACATAGCAGATTTGCAGATCCACCGGTATTCCCTTTACTGAAGCGGTTTCACTTGGGGAACCAACATGCACTACCTTCACCTTGACAGCAGCAACCTGAAACAAAAAGTCTTATTTACTTATGCACACAAACGCAAAAAGACAACATCTATTACAGAATCATACATGTTTTGTTCTGTAGGACAGAAAAAACATTTAAAATAATGAATGGGAAGTTGACAAAAACAAATTTGTGTACAATCTACAAGTCAGCCATGATGCAGAAAAAAAAAGTGCTCAACAATGAAGGGTTGGCACTCTTAAACATCAAGAGTGCAAAACAGACACTCACCCACATACAAACACAATTTTACACACACCAATGAATTGATTTAAAAAAAAAAAACATACCAACCATATAAGTGAAGGGAAATTGACAAACTCTACAAATCAGCCACAATGCAGAAAAAAAAGTGCTCTGCAATGGAGTGACACTCACAATTTATTATATACATTTATATATATTTTTATTTTTTTATTGAATTGTAATGTAACCTGTAACAAAATGCTTTCTCTGTATTCAGGTTTGACTGTAGTAATGCAAAAGTGTGTACACTTCACGTTCAGTTTATAAAAAAAAAAAAAAAAATTATAAACCTTGGTAAAAAGTATTTGAGAATTTCTAAAAAATACATTCAAATCCACATCTTAAAAGTAATTTGGTTCAAAAACTAGAAAACTTACAAGCCTCTCCATAGAGAGCTATACAGGCATCTAGTGGTGAACCCATGAAATAATTTAATTTTCCACAACAGATGACGCTAATCTGACTTCAAAGGAAATTTTAAAGGCCTAGTCTTTATATTAATCTGAAATACTGCAATAATTGAGGAAGTATTTTTTAAAAATTAGAAAAAAAAGTTTGTATTATATTCAATGGCAAAAATTAACCATACATATTTATAACATCAAATTCTCTCAAAATACAAAATTAAAAAGGAAAAAGATTAACAAAAAATAAATTGCATTGTTTTTTTTACTGAGATGGAGGAAGTTTAATTTTTAGGTGTTCAGTCACTTCTGACCGGGAAAACAAGTGTTGCACCCAAATGAAGAGCACCTGAGGGTGTATATAACTTAACCCACACAGCTAAAACTCCAGTGTTAAATTAACTCTCCTGGGAGCTTATATAGCACCAGAATCAAGAGTGTTAAAGTATTAAAATATGTGTGTTAAATTAACACTCAAGAGTGTTAAAGTTAATGAGCTAAATAAGTGATTCATTGAGTGATGATTAATCATTACTGAAGACACCTGATGTTAACAAGCACAATGACCAAAAGAGAAAATCTAATTTTAAGACAATATGTGATCAGTTTTTCTTGACCCTTAAATCATTAACTTTAGATTTAGTTTAGCTTTTCTATCTGAGTTATAACTCACAGAGAAAGGTTCTAAAGGTGATGGTAGTTATGTTTTGACATTATCATAATTTGACCTGAATCACATCTCATTTAGAGAGTTATGTCTACCATATTGATTACAGCAGCCCGTGATTTTACAGTTATTGATTTTCTTTGATTTTCTTATTGATAATTGATATAATCCAAAATCTCTTAATTCTGATCAAAAGACTTTGAAAATTTCTTTTAGACACAGACATAAATAATCAGCCTGTGAATCTCAACAATGGTGACAATAATAAAGCATGTTGAATTTTTAGGTCATTAACTTTAACACTCTTGACTGTTAATTTACCACTCATATTTTTACACTTTAACACTCTTGAGTCTGGAGCCATATAAACTCCCAGGAGAGTTCATTTAACACTGGAGTTTTTGCTGTGCACCAGCATAAAAATAATGTGTGGGAAGCTCTGTTGTACACAAATGATCACAACCACATTAATACACATAGCACAAAATAAAATCACTTACATTCTGCTGTGGAGCCATGTTTTTCACCTCAGCTATGGTCTTCACTTTCAACAATGGGGATTTAAATGGATACCCAAGATCTGCCACCACAGAAATGTCTGTACAGCTACCACAGTGAATGTCATATTCACTGCCATTCTTACCTATGCAAACACATTACCAATCATTTTACTAATCAGTAACATTAGAAAAACACTTAAATATTTAGATAACTGAATAGATACTCACTAACTCTCCGTGCTATCCGGTCCAATTTGACAGGACTCTGATTCCTGTTAGCTTGAACAAAAGCTGTTCGTTTTTCAGCAGCAAACACAACGACATCGTGGTACTCATCCCTGTTCACTTGGAACTCAGCATTGAAATACTTATAACCAGTTCGAAGTGAAGTTTTTAATTCACTTACATTGTGGATGTAGCCACAAACTGACTCATTGTAATCACTCTTAAATTTTTTGGCTGTTGAAGTGGAAGCCATTTTCTACGTGCTCTAAACCTGCACCTGCTCCTGCTTCTGCTTCTGCTTCTGCTTCTTCTTCTTTTACATTTGATTGATAATTGTCTCCCTAATCAAACACACCAGATTCAACTCATTAGCTCATTAACCCATGTGATAATGAGCTGATGAGTTGAATGATGAGTTGAATCTGGTGTGTTTGATTAGGGAGACAATTATCAATCAGGGTTGGGAAACACTCTATCATATCATTTATTTATTTAAAATAACTGTATCACTGGTTCTGTGCCCTAATCCTGAGGATCAAATGCTCTGCCCATTTTATATGTCGCTCTTATCTGATACACTCAGATAACCAATCATTTCATAAAACTATCTTCAAATGACCTAATAATCAAATTTACTTGTGGTAAATAAAATAGACAAACTCACGAAAGCAATAGGTCCCCCATGATAAAAACAATAATCATAACTTCACAAAACATACATAACATTTTTTTATCTACAAGAAAATGTATATACAACTGTGTCACTGTAAGCATGCTTAATTAGTTTTAAAAGGTTATTTTCCCCAAATGGAATCATTAAAATAATCCATGTGACTACAATGATTCAACATTAGGCTCCAACATGAACATGAAATAAACATGAAAAGGGGTATAAGCACCTGGGGCCGTATGTATAAAGCCACTCAGAGTAAAATTTTAGTCTCAAGTCTGTCAAAATTTTAAGAATGACGTCATTTTACTTTTCTTCCTAGACTTAAGAATAAGTGTGATTCATAAAGGTTCCTAAGTGTCAAGACTAGGTCTCAGCTCCTAAATTATTTAAGAGAGCTGAAGAGGTCTCTTAACCTAGTTAGGAGTAACAAGATGACAGCAGAGAGGAGGAGGCCACACACATTTCAATGAAAATATGATGTATTGGAGTTACAGTAAATGATGACGGAGTTGATTTTATAGCAATGAAATGAAAGGAAACTAATAATTATATTGTTGCTGACTGGAAAAAAGCAGCAGTACTGACTTGAGCTCATCATTCCACAGTAAGCAGGGTCTTACAGTTTTTCTCGATTGCTTAAACACTATAACCAGGCTTTTGAACTAAAATTTCAAAACCATATTCCATTTATCAAAAAGCACACTCATTTACTAAACTATAAACACTATTCCCTGTTTTGACATATGAGTCAGATTTGTTGAACTGTCACTGCAAAACTCTACACACAAATCCCTTAATTTCTCATTGCTTAGACAATGTTGTCATGTATAAAGCACTAGCATTCAATATAGTTCACTCAAGTCAGCACAGCTTCAGCTCAGTTAGCACACAATTACCCAAGTGGAAACACTAAGAGTCAAAATTTAACACATCAATCAGAACCTTCAATAAGTATGTAAAAGGGCCTAAATCAGTTTATTGCGTTTTGGAACAATGGATCCAGAAAGACATGAAGGAAGAGGGATAAGAATGAGGAGGAGGAAGGGCAAGGACAAGAAGCAGTCTCAGGTGAAATTCAAGACACTCTAGTTGCCCATGTCATTGTCAATGGTGTGACTGAGGGAGGCTCGGCTACGAGTAAGGACAAATTTGAGTCGCTTCACCGTCGCCTCGAGAACCTTCAGGGAGGTGTGGTGGCAAACAAAATTCTATCACTGAATAAGAGACAAACATTTCCAATAGTCTTTGATAAAGTTTTATTTTCTTGCAAGAAAAGACCAGCAGTCGTACAGTCACAAAGAGTGGCAGAAGAGTGTGACAGTGAAGGGAGGGCATCCTTTCTCCTTTATAGTCTTGACTCCCAGAATGTTGTCTTTATAGGCCAATGATGGTATTTCAACCATATGTGGAACATTCTTAGACGTGTTCATCATATTGTATCCTTGAGTGGAGACCCTCCTGTCACGTCCAACACTCTTTACCATTCCAATACAATTCGAATTCCATATTAGAATATGGTTTGTGTGTGCTCTTTTACTGTCATATGTTTGTCACACACATCTTACTGTAAGTAAATATAAAAAAAATAGAGGAGAGAGTAAAAAAAAAAACAGGAAAAAAAATATTTTGTGAGTGTGTTTTCTATGTATGAATAAAAATGTGCCAATGTATCCACTGGTTGTGTATTTTGTGTTCATCATGTGAAAAGGTTTGTGATGGGGGAACCACAAGCGATATAACTGGCCAGTTTTGGAAATGTTGTTTTGAATTTATTGCAATATTGAATATGTTGAAGTGTGTGTGATTTTGAGGGCTTGTGTGTCCAGTCTGAGGGCAAAGTTTGGTTTTTCAGCAGAAGTGAATGGTTTTGAGTGTAGAGCTTCATTTTGACCTGAAAATAGGATGTTTGGGGAATTGGGTGAGACGTTATGGATTTGTGTTTATAGTTTTGAGAATACGAGGCATAGTTTCAAGAAATGTGTTTAAACAATCGAGAAAAACTGTGATAGCACTATTGTGGCACTGACCACACCAAACACATTAGTGGCTAAAAGTGATGTGCAGACTTTTTTTTTTATGACCCTACAAGTTTGCTTAAACCATCAAAATATAAGGAAAATAAAACTTAGTGAAGATATTTATCTGACAAAATTATTTCAAGTCAAGTCACTTTTTACAGTACAGATTGTTTCAAAACAGCTTTACAGTGATAGCATGAAAATAATGCAACAAAGTTAGTTTGGGCTGTACAGCAGCTCTAGAAGACAATAGTGTCATTGTGCAGCTTAAGTTAGTTCAATGATGATTAATTTCCATTGTAAAAGATTTCCATTGCTCAGCTCAGTTCAGTTCTCAGACAATGGTGTCAATCCAGGAAGATCAATAATATTGTTGAAAAAAGGGCAAACTACAGCTACAGTTTAAAAAAAAAAAAAAACTAAAAAGCTCAAAGGAGAAGAAAAAATTCATACATTGTCTGCAACATAGTCAGTTATTAATATTTCATTGTCCTCTCTTGTTCATTTGTTTGACAGCCTTGGCTAAAAATGATGTCTGTACAGTTTGACATGTTTCATTGTGTTATCACAAATAAACAATTGACTCCAAGCACAACTACACAATACGCATACAAAATCTTTAACACATTTTTAATACTATTTGAATAAAGGGTGAGTGTCAATTTTCCTTGGCCTCACTTTTGGCCAATACTATATGGCAGTTCTTTGACTTTCCAATTGATCTTCAAATCTCGCAGTAAAATAAAGCCACTTTACTGAGTATTTCGGGCTTTCCTGAGTTGTTGGATCCATTGATGGAACTCATGTTTGCATAATTGCTCCAACTATAAATGAGGAGACACGCATCAATAGAAAAGGGCTTCCACAGCATAAATACTAATTTGTGATAATTTTGCACAATGCACTGCAAAGCATTTTTTAAATAAATTTAAATATTAAAGCTTCAGTGTCTTAATTAAATGATTTTATTATAATTAGTTTAAATGATTGGTGTCATGCTGCAGTGACCTCACCCTTGCAGGCTCACTATTGGCTGATTCAGTGGTTGAGGGCGGCCATTTTGGGTTGACATCACTGTAGTCCTTAGTTCACAACACTTAAGTCCCACTTCAGTAAGCACTTAGAAATCAGTCTTATACTTTACTGAAATTTGCTTTTAGCTGCTTTATAAAAGTCTCCTACTCTTAGAAAAGTCCTACTCTTTACTAAGTATTTTCTGACACTTAAGTCAAAGCTTAAAACTATTCTTAAGAGCATTTCTTAGAAGTGTTATACATACGGGCCCAGGGCCCGTATTCATAAAGAATCTTAATGCAAAGAGTAGCTCCTAGTGAAGAATTCTAAAAAAATTCTTAGAAATGTGGGCGTTTACTCTTAAAATTTAAGAAAAAATCCTAGTAAAGAAAAAAGTAATTCAGAAAGCATCTTAACCCTTAAAACAGGTCTTAAGGTCAAAATTGTTAGGAGCACGGACGAGGACTTTTAAGAGGCTTAAGAGTTTCTTTAGCAGAGGAGAAAATGTCAAAGACGAAGAGGGAGAAGAAATGTGTTGCAGACAATGGACGACAGTGACATAATAAGACGCTATAGATTAGATCGTGTAGGGATCATGTTTGTGACAGATCTTATTAGAGACACGCTAACATCTCCAACACAGGGCAGAAATGCCATAGCGCCTGAAATGAAAGTAATCACTACATTACGATATTTGGCAACTGGGAAAATTCCATGTTTGATACATTAAACCAACATTAAAACCACCACTTAAACAGACATGCCAGCAATCAGTGTAACTGGAAAGAGTGGAACAATTTTTATCATTCTAAGCAATCAAATACCTTATAGGAAATTAACCCTCAGGGGACCAAGGTGTTTTTGGGGCCCTTGAGATGTTTTGACATGCCTTGACATTTGTGCTTTTTTCAGTTATTTATAAACATGTTAATGGATAAGGTGTAAATTCACTCTATATAGCACAAACAGGGCTACCATAATATGCGAGCAACGTGTATGTAGATGTTTGTATTTTAAGAGAATAATGTTTATGCATGGTTATTGGAAAAAATTAAAATGAAAGTTGCTGAATTAAGACCACAAAACACATATTAAATATGTGTCCACAAGACTTTTGACTAATGGATGTTGTCGCTTTGAGTTCTGGCTTCAAAATTATGTGAAAATAGTCTTGCTTTATCGTTCCCAAAAAAAATACATTGATTTAAATGGTGTAAAACAGGTTTTGCTTGGAAAGCCATTATGCGAGGGGGGTGTGGAGGAGGAGTAGTTTGCACCTTAGATTACAATGTCCCACCCACTCTGCATAATGACTCTGCCTAATGAGCCTTTCATTCAGGTGTGTGTTAACCCCCAGAGGGTTAACAGCATGGAAAATAAAAAAGGATTTATATACACATATAGGCCTATAATGTGTGTGTGTGTGTGTGTGTGTGTGTGTGTGTGTGTGTGTTTGTGTGTGTGCGTGTGTGTGTGTGTGTGTGTGTGTGTGTGTGTGTGTGTGTGTGGTCAAATAGGAAAAATTACGCATTTAATTTCAAAGTAAAGGCTTAGAATAGACCCTATACTTAAAATCACTTTTTTTTTTCCTTCTTGGACAACCAACCAATCACAGTCTTCAAAAGATTGTGTCATACATAGCAACGGGGTCAACCCCGCCTCCTCACCAAGATAAAAGTTTTTGTCTTTTCCTTACTCAGAGTTGCTCTCAGATCAGTCCCAAATCGCTTTTAAGCTAAGACTCCTACGTAAAAGTTTTTAAGCTAAATTAAGAGTTTTCTGAGAGGTTTCCTAGAATCTTTATTAATACGGGCCCAGACCATTAGTCCAATAGACTTGTAAATTGGTATGCAGTGTCTTGGTCCAAGGTGCCATGTATGTGTATGAGGACATTGGCGTATCTAAAAAACATGGCCGCCATCGGCCAATGAAGTTTGAGCACCTATTAGACAAGGTTAACGGAGGCAGATCGGAACGAAACTCGATGGGCATGTTCGGCTCATGGCCCTAGAGGTCTGTAAGAATTTTGAAAGAAATCGACCACTAGTTGACGCTAACGAGTTTTATGGCTCTGTAATCACGTGGTGTTACACTCATCCACACAAAATGCATATCAATTGATAGATCTGCTCATGCCGAACAACTTTGCCTCAAGAACCACTCATGTCAATCAAACCGTTCATTAAATATTCATGAACATGTGAAAAACCTACTTTTGCGAACTAGTCCTAGGTTTTTTGCCCGATCGGAACCAGACCAGTCTAGGACAATTCTCTGGACTCTCTAGATCAATAATTATTGAAAAAAAGTTGAACTTTTGATTTGGGTGGGTGTAATAGGGAGATTTATAAAATGGGCGTGGCAAAATACATTAAAAAGCCTATAAATCCTACATGAAAACTCAGAACTTCACAAAAATTGGTGAGCTTATCTGACATAACATCATTAACAAGCATGCCAAATTTTATGGAGATCGGACAATAGGTGGCGCTATAACTGTTAAACAGCTTTAAAACCATATATTTCCTATGGTAAATTGCCTGTATTGGCTGTAAATGGACTTTTCAATCTATTATTTCAATGGTTAAAAGCTTTCTAAATAAATCTTAATGTCTTAAATGCCTAAATGCCTTAAAGGCCTTAACTGCTTGAACCCCGATAAATGCTGCTTGCAGCTTTAATTATTATTATTAGGGGTTCAAGCACGAAGTGCTGAAACCCTATTGTAATTGTACTGATTTTTATTATTATTATTATTATTATTCTCCCCTAAAACGCATCGTGCAGCCCAAACCGTAAGAGCTGGAACCTTGAAACTTGGCCAAATGGTAGTCCTCAATTTGGGGAGAACCTATCAAAGTATGACCCAGATTGGCCCATAGGTGGCGCTATAGCGACCAAAAGCGCGAAACTGCTCATAACTCCTAGACCGTATGTCGTAGACTCAAGTGTCCTATATCATTGGAAAGCTGGACGCCTGAAGGTCAAAACGTATATCTCCGATTTTATTTCAGGTATGCAAATTTTTCCGCCATTTTGAATTTTGTCAAAAACCTACTTTTGCGAACTAGTCCCTGGTTTTTCGCCCGATCGGAACCAAACCAGTGCAGAAATGTTCTTTGGAGTCTGAAGATCAATAATTATCGAAAAAAAGTCGAAATTTCGATTCCTGGTCGCTAGCGGGTGATAAATTAATGTTGTGGGAGGAGCCTATTTTACTAAAATGGCTATAACTCGAAAAGGAAATGAGATATCTTCACCAAACTTGGTACACATGTGTATGAGTTCAATTTGGGGTCATAGTAAAAAAATTTCGACGATTGATCACATGGTGGCGCTATAACATGAAAAAAACATGAAAAGGGCTATGACCACGTGACCGTTTGTCCGATTGACTTGAAAATTGGTATGCAGTGTCTTGGTCCAAGGTGCCATGTATGTCTATGAGGACATTGGCGTACCTCGAAAAACATGACAGCCATCGACCAATGAAATTTGAGCACCTATTAGACAAGGTTAACGGAGGCCGATCGGAACGATACTCGATGGGCATGTTCAACTCATGGCCCTAGAGGTCTGTAAGAATTTTGAAAGAAATCGGCCACTAGTTGGCGCTAACGAGTTTTATGGCTCTGTAATCACGTGGTGTTACACTTATTGTCACAAAATGCATATCATTTGATAGATCTGCTCATGCTGAACAACTTTGCCTCAAGAACCATTGCTGTCAATCAAACCGTTCATTAAATATTCGCAATTATGTTAAAAACCTACTTTTGCGAACTAGTCCTAGGTTTTTTGCCCGATCGGAACAAAACCAGTCTAGGGTAATTCTCTGGACTCTCTAGATCAATAATTATCAAAAAAAAGTTCAACTTTAGCATTTTTCGCATGGGTATATTGGGTCATAATGAAAATGGGCGTGGCAAAATGCATTTAAAAGCCTATAAATCCTAAACGAAAACTCAGAACTTCACAAAAATTGGTGAGCATATGTACCATAACAGTCTAAACAAGCATGTAAAATTTCATGAAGATCGTACGATAGGTGGCGCTATAACTGTTAAAAAGCTTTGAAAACCATATATTTCCTATGGTAAATTGCCTGTTTTGGCTGTAAATGGTCTTTTCCATCTATTATTTCAGTGGTTAAAAGCTTTACAAATAAAACTTAATGTCTTAAATGCTTATGTGCTTAAAGGCCTTAAATGCTTGAACCCCGATAAATGCTGCTTGCAGCTTTAATTATTATTATTATTCTGCCGTAAAACGCATCGTGCAGCCCAAACCGTAAGGGCTAGAGCATTGAAACTTTGCCAGATGGTAGTACAAAAATCGAGGAGAGGTTCAGAGATTATGACCCCGATTGGCCCATAGGTGGCGCTATAGCAACCAAAAGCGCGAAACTGCTCATAACTCCTAGACCGTATGTCGCAGACTCAAGTGTCTTATATCATTGGAAAGCTGGACGCCTGACGAACAAAACGTATATCTCCGATTTCATTTCCGTCATGATAGATTTTCCGCCATTTTGAATTTTGTCGAAAATCTACTTTTGCGAACTAGTCCCTGGTTTTTTGCCCGATCGGAGCCAAACCAGTGCAGAAATGTTCTCTGGAGTCTGAAGATCAATAATTATCGAAAAAATGTTGAAATTTCGATTCATGGACGCTAGGGGGCGCAAAATAATCGTTGTGGGAGGAGCCTATTTTACTAAAATGGCTATAACTTAAAAAGTAAATAAGATAGCTTCACCAAACTCGGTACACATGTGTATGGGTTCATTCTGGGGTCACAGTAAAAAAATCGCGACGATTGAACACTAGGTGGCGCTATAACATGAAAAAAACATGAAAAGGGCTATAACCACCTGACCGTTAGTCCGATTGACTGGAAAATTGGTATGCAGTGTCTTGGTCCAAGGTGCCATGTATGTCTATGAGGACATTGGCGTATCTCAAAAAACATGGCCGCCATTGGCCAATGAAGTTGAGCACCTATTAGACAAGGTTAACGGAGGCCGATCGGAACGAAACTCGATGGGCATGTTCGACTCATGGCCCTAGAGGTCTGTAAGAATTTTGAAAGAAATCGGCCACTAGTTGGCGCTAACGAGTTTTTTGGCTCTGTAATCACGTGGTGTTACACTTATCGTCACAAAAAGCATATCATTTGATATATCTGCTCATGCTGAACAACTTTGCCTCAAGAACCATTTCTGTCAATCAAACCGTTCATTAAATATTCATGAATATGTTTAAAACCTACTTTTGCGAACTAGTCCTAGGTTTTTTGCCCGATCGGAACCAGACCAGTCTAGGACAATTCTCTGGACTCTCTAGATCAATAATTATCAAAAAAAAGTTGAACTTTTGCATTTGGATGGCTGTAATAGGATCATTTATAAAATGGGCATGGAAAAATACATTAAAAAGCCTATAAATCCTAAATAAAAACCCAGAACTTCACAAAAATTGGTGAACTTATGTGACATAACATCATTAACAAGCATGCAAAATTTCATGGAGATCGGACGATAGGTGGCGCTATAACTGTTAAAAATCTTTAAAACCATATATTTCCTATGGTAAACTGCCTGTATTGACTGTAAATGGTCTTTTCCATCTCTGAATATATAATTTTCATATCATAATGTTAAAAACTAGTGCAATACAATTCTCTGGACTCACTAGAACAATAATTGTCAGAAAAAGTTGAACTACTTCATTTGGGTAGCTATAATAGGTTCACTTCAAAATGTGGCCTTTACCAAGTGTCCCCGAAAGCCTATATCTCTTTAATGAATGTTCAAACCTTCTTAAAAACAAGTCAGAACATGTGAAATATCACTCTGAACATGCATGAAAATTTTCAGACAGATCTGACAAAATTTGCCTCTATAACAGTTAAAAAGGTGAAAATGATATGAATATAATGACATATTAAGCCAAGAAGTGGTATTTTACTGCCCCCTGCTGTTTAAAATAGTCATGTTGTCATATTGTTCTATAATTTATATTTAGACTTTATAAAATCACTATTTTAACATTTACAATTACATTTAGTCAAAAATCCATCTGTTAAATTATTAGTATTGACAGTTTGATCACATCATATATTTCAAATGTCTGTATCTACAATATAATGTGTGTGTGTAGTCTTAGGTTTCTGAATAAATTCTGAATGATCTGATTAATAGCTTACAAAGACTTTGTGAAATGTTTATAGACCATTCAAATATATTTTCATAATGACATATCCCAATAGCATTGAAAAAACAACATTTGTCTTGTGTGTGTGTGTGTGTGTGTGTGTTAACATGCATTATGGATTTAAAATGGAAAAACTGCTTTGCTTTAGTGCAGAAAAATGGTGAAAATCAAGAAGTTTAAAGTGAAAGTGAGCCAATATGTGGTCTTCTACTGCCCTCTGCTGGCCATTCTACTTATTAATGTCTACCCACATATGCTTTTGCATTCATTAGACACTAAAAATCACTTATATAACAATAAAACACTAAAAAATCACTTATATAACAATTACTATTGTAGCACAATCATATTTTGTCAGAGTTTATCACTTCATTTTTACTGATACTTCACATAATTGCTAGCAATGTGGTAAATCATGGTTAAATCACACTAAAAACATGGTAAATCAATAAATGATACTAGAATGTGGTGTATCAAGGTAAATCATACTACAATCCTGGTACATCATTCTAGAACATAGTATATCATGGTACATCATGCTAGAACATGGTAAATCATGGTAAACTATGCTAGAACAGGGTAAATCATGGTAAGCCATGATAAATCATAATAAACTATGGTAAATCATGTTAGAATGTGGTATATCATGGTAAATCATGCTAGAACATGGTAAATCATGGTAAACTATGCTAGAACAGGGTAAATCATGGTAAACTATGATAAATCATGATAAACTATGGTAATCCATGCTAGAATCACAGTAAACAATGGTAAATCATACTAGAATGTAGTATATCATGGTAAATTATGCTAGAATATGGCAAATCATGCTAGAATCATAGTAAATAATACTAGAATGTGCTAAATTGTTGTGGGAGGAGCCTATTTTACTAAAATGGCTATAACTCAAGAAGTAAATGAGATATCTTCACCAAACTCAGTACACATGTGTATGGGTTCAATTTGAGGTCACAGTAAACAATTCTATGGAGATCGGACCATAGGTGGCGCTATAACTGTTAAAAAGCTTTAAAACCATATATATCCCATGGTAAACTGCCTGTATTGGCTGTAAATGGTCTTTTCCATCTATTATGTCCGTGGTTACATGCTTGCTAAATAAATCTTAACTTTTGATGCTTTTGTGCTTAAATGCTTAAAAGGCTTTAACTGCTTGAACCCCGATAAATGCTGCTTGCAGCTTTAATTATTATTATTATTATTATTCTGCCGTAAAACGCATCGTGCAGCCCAAACCGTAAGAGCTGGAACTTTGAAACTTTGCCAGATGGTAGTACAAAAATCGAGGAAAGGTTCAGAGATTATGACCCCGATTGGCCCATAGGTGGCGCTATAACAACCAAAAGCGCGAAACTGCTCATAACTCCTAGATCGTATGTCGTAGACTCAAGTGTCTTATATCATTGGAAAGCTGGACGCCTGACGAACAAAACGTATATCTCCGATTTCATTTCCGCCATGATAGATTTTCCGCCATTTTGAATTTTGTCAAAAACCTACTTTTGCGAACTAGTCCCTGGTTTTTTACCCGATTGGTACCAAACCAGTGCAGAAATGTTCTCTGGAGACTGAATATCAATAATTATCGAAAAAAAGTTGAAATTTCGATTCACGGTCGCTAAGGGGCGCCAAATTGTATGTTGTGGGAGGAGCCTATTTCACTAAAACGGCCATAACTCCAGAAGTAAATGAGGTATCTTCACCAAACTTGGTACACATGTGTATGGGTTCAATTTGAGGTCACAGTAAACAATTCTATGGAGATCGGACCATAGGTGGCGCTATAACTGTTAAAAAGCTTTAAAACCATATATATCCCATGGTAAACTGCCTGTATTGGCTGTAAATGGTCTTTTCCATCTATTATGTCCGTGGTTACATGCTTGCTAAATAAATCTTAACTTTTGATGCTTTTGTGCTTAAATGCTTAAAAGGCTTTAACTGCTTGAACCCCGATAAATGCTGCTTGCAGCTTTAATTATTAGGGGTTCAAGCACGAAGTGCTGAAACCCTATTGTAATTGTGCTGATTTTTATTATTATTAGGGGTTCAAGCACGAAGTGCTGAAACCCTATTGTAATTGTGCTGATTTTTATTATTATTATTATTATTATTATTCTGCCGTAAAACGCATCGTGCAGCCCAAACCGTAAGGGCTAGAGCTTTGAAACTTTGCCATATGGTAGTACAAAAATCGAGGAGAGGTTATCAAATTATGACCCCGATTGGCCCATAGGTGGCGCTATAGCAACCAAAAGCGCGAAACTGCTCATAACTCCTAGACCGTAAGTCATAGACTCAAGTGTCTTATATCATTGGAAAGCTGGACGCCTGACGAACAAAACGTATATCTCCGATTTTATTTCCGCCATGATAGATTTTCCGCCATTTTGAATTTTGTTGAAAATCTACTTTTGCGAACTAGTCCCTGGTTTTTTGCCCGATCGGAACCAAACCAGTGCAGAATTGTTCTCTGGAGTCTGAATATCAATAATTATCAAAAAAAAGTTGAAATTTCGATTCACGGTCGCTAGGGGGTGCAAAATTAACGTTGTGGGAGGAGCCTATTTTACTAAAATGGCTATAACTCCAGAAGTAAAAGAGGTATTTTAACCAAACCTGGTACACATGTGTAAGACGTCAATATGAGGTCACGGTAAAAAAATCGCGGCGATTGGTCACATGGTGGCGCTATAACATGAAAAAAACATAAAACAGGCTATAACCACCTGACCGTTAGTCCGATTGACTTGAAAATTGGTATGCAGTGTCTTGGTCCAAGGTGCTATGTATGTCTATGAGGACATTGGTGTATCTCAAAAAACATGGCCGCCATCGGCCAATGAAGTTTGAGCACCTATTAGACAAGGTTAACGGAGGCCTATCGGAACGAAACTCGGTGGGCATGTTCGACTCATGGCCCTAGAGGTCTGTAAGAATTTTAAAAGAAATCGGCCACTAGTTGGCGCTAACGAGTTTTATGGCTCTGTAATCACGTGGTGTTACACTTATTGTCACAAAATGCATACCATTTGATAGATCTCCTCTTGTTGAACAACTTTGCCTCAAGAACCATTGCTGTCAATCAAACCGTTCATTAAATATTCGTAATTATGTTAAAAACCTACTTTTGCGAACTAGTCCTAGGTTTTTCGCCCGATCAGAACCAAACGAGTCTAGGACAATTCTATGGACTCTCAAGATCAATAATTATCAAAAAAAAGTTGAACTTTTGCATTTTTCGCATGGGTATATTGGGTCATAAAGAAAATGGGCGTGGCAAAATGCACTCAAAAGCCTATAAATCCTAAACAAAAACTCAGAACTTCACGAAAATTGGTGAGCTTATGTGCCATAACATCATTAACAAGCATGCAAAATTTCATGGAGATCGGACTATAGATGGTGCTATAACTGTTAAAAAGCTTTAAAAAACACATATTTCCTATGGTAAATTGCCTGTATTGGCTGTAAATGGACTTTTCCATCTATTATTTCAGTGGTTAAAAGCTTTCTAAATAAATCTTAATGTCTTAAATGCTTATGTGCCTAAAGGCCTTAAATGCTTGAACCCCGATAAATGCTGCTTGCAGCTTTAATTATTATTATTATTATTCTGCCGTAAAACGCATCGTGCAGCCCAAACCGTAAGAGCTGGAACTTTGAAACTTTGACAGATGGTAGTACAAAAATCGAGGAAAGGTTCAGAGATTATGACCCCGATTGGCCCATAGGTGGCGCTATAACAACCAAAAGCGCGAACCTGCTCATAACTCCTAGACCGTATGTCGTAGACTCAAGTGTCTTATATCATTGGAAAGCTGGACGCCTGACGAACAAAACGTATATCTCCGATTTCATTTCCGCCATGATAGATTTTCCGCCATTTTGAATTTTGTCAAAAATCTACTTTTGCGAACTAGTCCCTGGTTTTTTGCCCGATTGGAACCAAACTAGTGCAGAAATGTTCTCTGGAGACTGAATATCAATAATTATCGAAAAAAAGTGGAAATTTCGATTCACGGTCGCTAAGGGGCGCCAAAACGTACGTTGTGGGAGGGGCCTATTTTACTAAAATGGCTATAACTCCCGATGTAAATGAGGTATCTTCACCAAACTTGGTACACATGTGTATGAGCTTACTCTGGGGTCACAGTAAAAAAATCGCGACGATTGGCCTCATGGTGGCGCTATAAAATGAAAAAAACATAAAACAGGCTATAACCACCTGACCGTTAGTTCGATTGACTTGAAAATTGGTATGCAGTGTCTTGGTCCAAGGTGCCATGTATGTGTATGAGGACATTGGCGTATCTCAAAAAACATGGCCGCCATTGGCCAACGAAGTTTGAGCACCTATTAGACAAGGTTAACGGAGGCCGATCGGAACGAAACTCAATGGGCATGTTCGGCTCATGGCCCTAAAGGTCTGTAAGAATTTTGAAAGAAATCGGCCACTAGTTGGCGCTAACGAGTTTTACGGCTCTGTAATCACGTGGTGTTACAAATATCCACACAATATGCATATCATTTGATAGATCTCCTCATCCTGAACAACTTTGCCTCAAGAACCATTGCTGTCAATCAAACTGTTCATTAATTATTCATTAATATGTTAAAAACCTACTTTTGCGAACTAGTCCTAGGTTTTTTGCCCGATCGGAACCAGACCAGTCTAGGACAATTCTCTGGACTCTCTAGATCAATAATTATCAAAAAAAAGTTGAACTTTTGCATTTGGATGGCTGTAATAGGGTAATTTATAAAATGGGCGTGTCAAAATACATTAAAAAGCCTATAAATCCTAAATAAAAACTCAGAACTTCACAAAAATTGGTAAGCATATGTGACATAACATCATTAACAAGCATGAAAAATTCTATGGAGATCGGACGATAGGTGGCGCTATAACTGTTAAAAAGCTTTAAAATCATATATTTCCTATGGTAAACTGCCTGTATTGGCTGTAAATGGTCTTTTCCATCTCTGATCATATAATTTTCATATCATAATGTTCAAAACTAGTGCAATACAATTCTCTGGACTCACTAGATCAATAATTGTCAGAAAAAGTTGAACTACTTCATTTGGATAGCTATAATAGGTTCACTTCAAAATCTGGCCTTTACCAAGTGTCCCCGAAAGCCTATATCTCTTTAATCAATGCTCAGACCTTCTTAAAAACAAGTCAGAACGTGTGAAATATCACCCTGAACAAGCATGAAAATTTTCAGACAGATCGGACAAAATTTGCCTCTATAACAGTTAAAAAGGTGAAAATGATATGAATTAATGGCATGTTAAGCCAATAAGTGGTATTTTACTGCCCCCTGCTGTTTAAAATAGTCATTTTCTCATATTGGTATTGGTATCAGCCATGGTAAATCATGATAAATGATGGTGTGTGTGTGTGTGTGTGTGTGTGTGTGTGTGTGTGTGTGTGTGTGTGTGTGTGTGTGTGTGTGTGTGTGTGTGTGTGTGTGTGTGTGTGTGTGTGTGTGTGTGTGTGTGTGGTACAAATATAACAAAGGTTTTATTTTCCAACATGAAAACAAACATAACAGAGTGCTAGTGCACAAACAATAACCGACAATGATAATGGATGAGAGGGGAACTTAAATACACAGATCAAGACAAGGACAACAGGTGACGGTTATGATGATGAGGAGCAGGTGATGACGAGGAGGGTGATGAGGAGCAGGTGCAGGTGATGACGACAGATGGTGAATGTGATGAAGACAAAAGGTGAATGTGATGAAGGTGAATGTGACACCAATATCACTGAAACATTTGTGTGTGTGTGTGTGTGTGTGTGTGTGTGTGTGTGTGTAGCATTATTGTGTGTAGCATATGTAGCAAGTATGCATTATTGAGTTAACATGGAAACACTGGTTTGCTTTAGTGCAGAAAACTGGTCAAAATCATGAGGTTTAAAGTGAAAGTGAGCCAATAAGTGGTCTTCTACTGCCCTCTGCTGGCCATTCTACTTATTAATTAAATTTTTCCACATGTGCTTGCATTTATACTTGAATACACACTAAAAATCACTTATATAGCAATAACTATTATAACAATCATATTTTGTCAGTGTTAATCACTTTATTTGCACTGACACTTCAAATAATTGCTAGTAATGTGGTAAATCATGGTAAATCATGGTTAACTATGCTGTGTGTGTGTGTGTGTGTGTGTGTAAGCATGCATTGAGTTAACATGGATAAACTGGTTTGCTTTAGTGCAGAAAACTGGTTTAAAGTGAAAGTGAGCCAATAAGTGGTCTTCTACTGCCCTCTGCTGGCCATTCTACTTATTAATGAAATATTTCAACATGTGCTTGCATTCATACTTGAATACACACTAAAAAAATCACTTATATAGCAATAACTATTATAACACAATCATATTTTGTCAGTGTTAACCACTTTATTTGCACTGACACTTCAAATAATTGCTAGTAATGTGATAAATCAGGCTAGAAACATGGTAAATCAAAGTAAATAATACTAGATTGTCGTTTATCTCCTGGTAAATAATACTAGAACGTGGTATATCATGGTAAATCATGGTTAACTATGCTGTGTGTGTATGTGTGTGTGTGTGTGTGTGTGTGTGTGTGTGTGTGTGTGTGTGTGTGTGTGTTTGTGTGTGTGTGTGTGTGTGTGTGTGTGTGTGTGTGTGTGTGTGTGTGTGTGTGTGTGTGTGTGTGTGTGTGTGTAAGCATGCATTGAGTTAACATGGAAAAACTGGTTTGCTTTAGTGCAGAAAACTGGTTTAAAGTGAAAGTGAGCCAATAAGTGGTCTTCTACTGCCCTCTGCTGGCCATTCTACTTAATAATGAAATATTTTACATGTGCTTTTGCATTCATACTTGGACACACACTAAAAATCACGTATATAACTAACTATTATAACACAATAATATTTTGTCAGTGTTCATCACCTCATTTGCACTGACACTTCACATAATTGCTAGTAATGTGGTTAATCATGCTAGAAACATTGTAAATCATAGTAAATAATACTGAAATGAGGTGTATCAAGGTAAATCATGCTAGAATCCTAATAAATCATTCTGGAACATGGTATATGATAGTAAATCATGCTAGAATCATATTAAATAATTCTAGAATGTGGCAAATCGTCGTGGGAGGAGCCTATTTTACTCAAATGGCTATAACTCAAGAAGTAAATGAGATATCTTCACCAAACTCAGTACACATGTGTATGGGTTCAATTTGAGGTCACAGTAAACAATTTTATGGAGATCGGACCATAGGTGGCGCTATAACTGTTAAAAAGCTTTAAAACCATATATATCCCATGGCAAATTGCCTGTATTGGCTGTAAATGGTCTTTTCCATCTATTATGTCAGTGGTTACATGCTTGCTAAATAAATCTTAATAACTTTTGATGCTTTTGTGCTTAAATGCCTTAAAGGCCTTAACTGCTTGAACCCCGATAAATGCTGCTTGCAGCTTTAATTATTATTATTATTATTATTATTCTGCCGTAAAACGCATCGTGCAGCCCAAACCGTAAGGGCTAGAGCATTGAAACTTTGCCAGATGGTAGTACAAAAATCGAGGAGAGGTTCAGAGATTATGACCCCGATTGGCCCATAGGTGGCGCTATAGCAACCAAAAGCGCGAAACTGCTCATAACTCCTAGACCGTATGTCGCAGACTCAAGTGTCTTATATCATTGGAAAGCTGGACGCCTGACGAACAAAACGTATATCTCCGATTTCATTTCCGTCATGATAGATTTTCCGCCATTTTGAATTTTGTCGAAAATCTACTTTTGCGAACTAGTCCCTGGTTTTTTGCCCGATCGGAGCCAAACCAGTGCAGAAATGTTCTCTGGAGTCTGAAGATCAATAATTATCGAAAAAATGTTGAAATTTCGATTCATGGACGCTAGGGGGCGCAAAATAATCGTTGTGGGAGGAGCCTATTTTACTAAAATGGCTATAACTTAAAAAGTAAATAAGATAGCTTCACCAAACTCGGTACACATGTGTATGGGTTCATTCTGGGGTCACAGTAAAAAAATCGCGACGATTGAACACTAGGTGGCGCTATAACATGAAAAAAACATGAAAAGGGCTATAACCACCTGACCATTAGTCCGATTGACTTGAAAATTGGTATGCAGTGTCTTGGTCCAAGGTGCCATGTATGTCTATGAGGACATTGGCGTATCTCAAAAAACATGGCCGCCATTGGCCAATGAAGTTGAGCACCTATTAGACAAGGTTAACGGAGGCCGATCGGAACGAAACTCGATGGGCATGTTCGACTCATGGCCCTAGAGGTCTGTAAGAATTTTGAAAGAAATCGGCCACTAGTTGGCGCTAACGAGTTTTTTGGCTCTGTAATCACGTGGTGTTACACTTATCGTCACAAAAAGCATATCATTTGATATATCTGCTCATGCTGAACAACTTTGCCTCAAGAACCATTTCTGTCAATCAAACAGTTAATTAAATATTCATGAATATGTTAAAAACCTACTTTTGCGAACTAGTCCCTGGTTTTTCGCCCGATCGGAACCAAACCAGTCTAGGACAATTCTCTGGACTCTCTAGATCAATAATTATCAAAAAAAGTTGAACTTTTGCATTTGGATGGCTGTAATAGGGTCATTTATAAAATGGGCGGGGCAAAATAAATAAAAAAGCCTATAAATCATAAATAAAAACTCAGAACTTCACAAAAATTGGTGAACATATGTGAAATAACATCATTAACAAGCATGCCAAATTTTATGGAGATCGGACCAAAGGTGGCGCTA
Source organism: Scardinius erythrophthalmus (assembly GCF_964197995.2). Classification (NCBI taxonomy): domain Eukaryota; kingdom Metazoa; phylum Chordata; class Actinopteri; order Cypriniformes; family Leuciscidae; genus Scardinius; species Scardinius erythrophthalmus. Next base: position 408,006 of record NW_028296528.1, on the reverse strand, counting down.
TAACTGTTAAAAGCTTTAAAACCATATATTTCCTATGGTAAATGGTCTTTTTCATCTATTATGTCAGTAGTTACATGCTTGCTAAATAAATCTTAATAACTTTTGATGCTTTTATGCTTAAAGGCCTTAAAGGCCTTAATTGCTTGAACCCCGATAAACGCTGCTTGCAGCTTTAATTATTATTATTATTATTCTGCCGTAAAACGCATCGTGCAGCCCAAACCGTAAGAGCTGGAACTTTGAAACTTTGCCAGATGGTAGTACAAAAATCGAGGAAAGGTTCAGAGATTATGACCCCGATTGGCCCATAGGTGGCGCTATAACAACCAAAAGCGCGAAACTGCTCATAACTCCTAGATCGTATGTCGTAGACTCAAGTGTCTTATATCATTGGAAAGCTGGACGCCTGACGAACAAAACGTATATCTCCGATTTCATTTCCGCCATGATAGATTTTCCGCCATTTTGAATTTTGTCAAAAACCTACTTTTGCGAACTAGTCCCTGGTTTTTTACCCGATTGGTACCAAACCAGTGCAGAAATGTTCTCTGGAGACTGAATATCAATAATTATCGAAAAAAAGTTGAAATTTCGATTCACGGTCGCTAAGGGGCGCCAAATTGTATGTTGTGGGAGGAGCCTATTTCACTAAAACGGCCATAACTCCAGAAGTAAATGAGGTATCTTCACCAAACTTGGTACACATGTGTATGAGTTCAATCTGGGGTCACAGTAAAAAAATCGCGACGATTGGCCTCATGGTGGCGCTATAACATGAAAAAAACATAAATCAGGCTATAACCACCTGACCGTTAGTCCGATTGACTTGAAAATTGGTATGCAGTGTCTTGGTCCAAGGTGCCATGTATGTGTATGAGGACATTGGCGTATCTCAAAAAACATGGCCGCCATCGGCCAATGAAGTTTGAGCACCTATTAGACAAGGTTAACGGAGGCCGATCGAAACGAAACTCAATGGGCATGTTCGGCTCATGGCCCTAGAGGTCTGTAAGAATTTTAAAAGAAATCGGCCACTAGTTGGCGCTAACGAGTTTTACGGCTCTGTAATCACGTGGTGTTACAAATATCCACACAATATGCATATCATTTGATAGATCTCCTCATCCTGAACAACTTTGCCTCAAGAACCATTGCTGTCAATCAAACTGTTCATTAATTATTCATGAATATGTTAAAAACCTACTTTTGCGAACTAGTCCTAGGTTTTTTGCCCGATCGGAACCAGACCAGTCTAGGACAATTCTCTGGACTCTCTAGTGTAATAATTATCGAAAAAAAGTTGAACTTTTGCATTTGGATGGCTGTAATAGGGTCATTTATAAAATGGGCGTGGCAAAATACACTAAAAACCCTATAAATCCTAAATGAAAACTCATAACTTCACAAAAGTTGGTGAGCATATGTGACATAACATCATTAACAAGCATGCAACATTTTATGGAGATCGGACCAAAGGTGGCGCTATAACAGTTAAAAGGCTTTTAAACCATATATTTCCTATGGCAAACTGCCTGTATTGGCTGTAAATGGTCTTTTCCATGTCTGATCATATAATTTTCATATCATAATGTTAAAAACTATCGCATAACCATTCTCTGGACTCACTATAACAATAGTTGTCAGAAAAAGTTGAACTTCTTCATTTGGATAGCTATAATAGGTTCACTTCAAAATGTGGCCTTTACCAAGTGTCCCCGAAAGCCTATATCTCTTTAATGAATGTTCAAACCTTCTTAAAAACAAGTCAGAACATGTGAAATATCACTCTGAACATGCATGGAAATTTTCAGACAGATCGGACAAAATTTGCCTCTATAACAGTTAAAAAGGTGAAAATGATATGAATATAATGGTATATTAAGCCAATAAGTGGTATTTTACTGCCCCCTGCTGTTTAAAATAGTCATTTTGTCATATTGTTCTATAATTTATATTGAGACTTTATAAAATCCCTATTTTAACATTTACAATTACATTTAGTCAAAATCCATCTGTTAAAGTATTAGTATTGACAGTTTGATCACATCATATATATCAAATATCTGTATCTACAACATAACGTGTGTGTGTAGTCTTAGGTTTCTGAATAAATTCTGAATAATCTGATTAATAGCTTACAAAGACTTTGTGAAATGTTTATAGACCATTCAAATATATTTTCATAATGACATCCCAATAGCATTGAAAAAACAACAACATTTGTCTTTGTGTGTGTGTGTGTGTGTGTGTGTGTGTGTGTGTGTGTGTGTGTGTGTAAACATGCATTATGGAGTTAAAATGGAAAAACTGGTTTGCTTTAGTACAGAAAAATGGTGAAAATCATGAAGTTTAAAGTGAAAGTGAGCCAATAACTGGTCTTCTACTGCCCTCTGCTGGCCATTCTACTTATTAATGAAGTCTACTCACATATGCTTTTGCATTCATTATACACTAAAAATCACTTATATAACAATAAGACACTAAAAAATCACTTATATAACAATTACTATTGTAGCACAATCATGCTAGAATCATAGTAAATAATACTAGAATGTGGTAAATTGTTGTGGGAGGAGCCTATTTTACTAAAATGGCTATAAGTCAAGAAGTAAATGAGATATTTTCACCAAACTCAGTACACATGTGTATGGTTTCAATTTGAGGTCACAGTAAACATTTTTATGGAGATCGGACCATAGGTGGCGCTATAACTGTTAAAAAGCTTTAAAACCATATATATCCCATGGTAAACTGCCTGTATTGGCTGTAAATGGTCTTTTCCATCTCTGATCATATAATTTTCATATCATAATGTTCAAAACTAGTGCAATACAATTCTCTGGACTCACTAGATCAATAATTGTCAGAAAAAGTTGAACTACTTCATTTGGATAGCTATAATAGGTTTACTTCAAAATGTGGCCTTTACCAAGTGTCCCCGAAAGCCTATATCTCTTTAATAAATGCTCAGACCTTCTTAAAAACAAGTCAGAACGTGTGAAATATCACCCTGAACAAGGATGAAAAATTTCAGACAGATCGGACAAAATTTGCCTCTATAACAGTTAAAAAGGTGAAAATGATATGAATTAATGGCATGTTAAGCCAATAAGTGGTATTTTACTGCCCCCTGCTGTTTAAAATAGTCATTTTGTCATATTGGTATTGGTATTAGCCATAGTAAATCATGATAAACTATGGTAAATCATGCTACAATGTGTTATATCATGTTAAATCATGCTAGAACATGGTCTTTCCCATCTATGATGTCAATGATTGAAAAAACAACAACAACATTTGCCTGTGTGTGTGTGTGTGTGTGTGTGTGTGTGTGTGTGTGTGTGTGTGTGTGTGTGTGTGTGTGTGTGGTACAAATATAACAGATTTTATTTTCCAACATGAAAACAAACATAACAAAGTGCTAGTGCACAAACAATAACCTACAATGATAATGGGTGAGAGGGGAACTTAAATACACAGATCAAGACAAGGACAACAGGTGACGGTTATGATGATGAGGAGCAGGTGATGATGATGATGAGGGTGATGAGGAGCAGGTGCAGGTGATGACGACAGATGGTGAATGTGATGAAGACAGAAGGTGAATATGATGAAGGTGAATGTGACACTAATATCACTGAAACATTTGTGTGTGTGTGTGTGTGTGTGTGTGTGTGTGTGTGTGTGTGTGTGTGTGTGTGTGTGTGTGTGTGTGTGTGTGTGTGTGTGTGTGTGTGTGTGTGTGCGTGTGTGTGTAAAATGCATTATGGAGTTAAAATGGAAAAACTGATTTGTTTAAGTGCAGAAAAATGGTGAAAATCAAGAAGTTTAAAGTGAAAGTGTGCCAATATGTGGTCTTCTACTGCTCTCTGCTGGCCATTCTACTTATTAATGAAGTCTACTCACATATGCTTTTACATTCATCAGACACTAAAAATCACTTATATAACAATAAGACACTAAAAAATCACTTATATAACAATTACTATTGTAGCACAATCATGCTAGAATCATAATAAATAATACTAGAATGTGGTAAATTGTTGTGGGAGGAGCCTATTTTACTAAAATGGCTATAAGTCAAGAAGTAAATGAGATAGCTTCACCAAACTCAGTACACATGTGTATGGGTTCAATTTGAGGTCACAGTAAACAATTTTATGGAGATCGGACCATAGGTGGCGCTATAACTGTTAAAAAGCTTTAAAACCATATATTTCCTATGGTACATTGCCTGTATTGGCTGTAAATGGTCTTTTTCATCTATTATGTCAGTGGTTAGATGCTTGCTAAATAAAACTAATAACTTTTGATGCTTTTGTGCTTAAAGGCCTTAACTGCTTGAACCCCGATAAATGCTGCTTGCAGCTTTAATTATTATTATTATTCCGCCGTAAAACGCATCGTGCAGCCCAAACCGTAAGAGCTGGAACTTTGAAACTTTGACAGATGGTAGTACAAAAATCGAGGAAAGGTTCAGAGATTATGACCCCGATTGGCCCATAGGTGGCGCTATAACAACCAAAAGCGCGAAACTGCTCATAACTCCTAGACCGTATGTCGTAGACTCAAGTGTCTTATATCATTGGAAAGCTGGACGCCTGACGAACAAAACGTATATCTCCGATTTCATTTCCGCCATGATAGATTTTCCGCCATTTTGAATTTTGTCAAAAATCTACTTTTGCGAACTAGTCCCTGGTTTTTTGCCCGATTGGAACCAAACTAGTGCAGAAATGTTCTCTGGAGACTGAATATCAATAATTATCGAAAAAAAGTGGAAATTTCGATTCATGGTCGCTAAGGGGCGCCAAAACGTACGTTGTGGGAGGGGCCTATTTTACTAAAATGGCTATAACTCCCGATGTAAATGAGGTATCTTCACCAAACTTGGTACACATGTGTATGAGCTTACTCTGGGGTCACAGTAAAAAAATCGCGACGATTGGCCTCATGGTGGCGCTATAAAATGAAAAAAACATAAAACAGGCTATAACCACCTGACCGTTAGTCCGATTGACTTGAAAATTGGTATGCAGTGTCTTGGTCCAAGGTGCCATGTATGTCTATGAGGACATTGGCGTATCTCAAAAAACATGGCCGCCATTGGCCAACGAAGTTTGAGCACCTATTAGACAAGGTTAACGGAGGCCGATCGGAACGAAACTCAATGGGCATGTTCGGCTCATGGCCCTAAAGGTCTGTAAGAATTTTGAAAGAAATCGGCCACTAGTTGGCGCTAACGAGTTTTACGGCTCTGTAATCACGTGGTGTTACAAATATCCACACAATATGCATATCATTTGATAGATCTCCTCATCCTGAACAACTTTGCCTCAAGAACCATTGCTGTCAATCAAACTGTTCATTAATTATTCATTAATATGTTAATAACCTACTTTTGCGAACTAGTCCTAGGTTTTTTGCCCGATCGGAATCAGACCAGTCTAGGACAATTCTCTGGACTCTCTAGATCAATAATTATCAAAAAAAAGTTGAACTTTTGCATTTGGATGGCTGTAATAGGGTAATTTATAAAATGGGCGTGTCAAAATACATTAAAAAGCCTATAAATCCTAAATAAAAACTCAGAACTTCACAAAAATTGGTCAGCATATGTGACATAACATCATTAACAAGCATGAAAAATTCTATGGAGATCGGACGATAGGTGGCGCTATAACTGTTAAAAAGCTTTAAAATCATATATTTCCTATGGTAAACTGCCTGTATTGGCTGTAAATGGTCTTTTCCATCTCTGATCATATAATTTTCATATCATAATGTTCAAAACTAGTGCAATACAATTCTCTGGACTCACTAGATCAATAATTGTCAGAAAAAGTTGAACTACTTCATTTGGATAGCTATAATAGGTTCACTTCAAAATCTGGCCTTTACCAAGTGTCCCCGAAAGCCTATATCTCTTTAATCAATGCTCAGACCTTCTTAAAAACAAGTCAGAACGTGTGAAATATCACCCTGAACAAGCATGAAAATTTTCAGACAGATCGGACAAAATTTGCCTCTATAACAGTTAAAAAGGTGAAAATGATATGAATTAATGGCATGTTAAGCCAATAAGTGGTATTTTACTGCCCCCTGCTGTTTAAAATAGTCATTTTCTCATATTGGTATTGGTATCAGCCATGGTAAATCATGATAAATGATGGTGTGTGTGTGTGTGTGTGTGTGTGTGTGTGTGTGTGTGTGTGTGTGTGTGTGTGTGTGTGTGTGTGGTACAAATATAACAAAGGTTTTATTTTCCAACATGAAAACAAACATAACAGAGTGCTAGTGCACAAACAATAACCGACAATGATAATGGATGAGAGGGGAACTTAAATACACAGATCAAGACAAGGACAACAGGTGACGGTTATGATGATGAGGAGCAGGTGATGATGAGGAGGGTGATGAGGAGCAGGTGCAGGTGATGACGACAGATGGTGAATGTGATGAAGACAGAAGGTGAATGTGATGAAGGTGAATGTGACACCAATATCACTGAAACATTTGTGTGTGTGTGTGTGTGTGTGTGTGTGTGTGTGTGTGTGTGTAGCATTATTGTGTGTAGCATATGTAGCAAGTATGCATTATTGAGTTAACATGGAAACACTGGTTTGCTTTAGTGCAGAAAACTGGTCAAAATCATGAGGTTTAAAGTGAAAGTGAACCAATAAGTGGTCTTCTACTGCCCTCTGCTGGCCATTCTACTTAATTAAATTTTTCCACGTGCTTGCATTTATACTTGAATACACACTAAAAATCACTTATATAGCAATAACTATTATAACATAATCATATTTTGTCAGTGTTAATCACTTTATTTGCACTGACACTTCAAATAATTGCTAGTAATGTGGTAAATCATGGTTAACTATGCTGTGTGTGTGTGTGTGTGTGTGTGTGTGTGTGTGTGTGTGTGTGTGTGTGTGTGTGTGTAAGCATGCATTGAGTTAACATGGATAAACTGGTTTGCTTTAGTGCAGAAAACTGGTTTAAAGTGAAAGTGAGCCAATAAGTGGTCTTCTACTGCCCTCTGCTGGCCATTCTACTTATTAATGAAATATTTCAACATGTGCTTGCATTCATACTTGAATACACACTAAAAAAATCACTTATATAGCAATAACTATTATAACACAATCATATTTTGTCAGTGTTAACCACTTTATTTGCACTGACACTTCAAATAATTGCTAGTAATGTGATAAATCAGGCTAGAAACATGGTAAATCAAAGTAAATAATCCTAGATTGTCGTTTATCTCCTGGTAAATAATACTAGAACGTGGTATATCATGGTAAATCATGGTTAACTATGCTGTGTGTGTATGTGTGTGTGTGTGTGTGTGTGTGTGTGTGTGTTTGTGTGTGTGTGTGTGTGTGTGTGTGTGTGTGTGTGTGTGTGTGTAAGCATGCATTGAGTTAACATGGAAAAACTGGTTTGCTTTAGTGCAGAAAACTGGTTTAAAGTGAAAGTGAGCCAATAAGTGGTCTTCTACTGCCCTCTGCTGGCCATTCTACTTAATAATGAAATATTTTACATGTGCTTTTGCATTCATACTTGGACACACACTAAAAATCACGTATATAACTAACTATTATAACACAATAATATTTTGTCAGTGTTCATCACCTCATTTGCACTGACACTTCACATATCTGCTAGTAATGTGGTTAATCATGCTAGAAACATTGTAAATCATAGTAAATAATACTGAAATGAGGTGTATCAAGGTAAATCATGCTAGAATCCTAATAAATCATTCTGGAACATGGTATATGATAGTAAATCATGCTAGAATCATATTAAATAATTCTAGAATGTGGCAAATCGTTGTGGGAGAAGCCTATTTTACTCAAATGGCTATAACTCAAGAAGTAAATGAGATATCTTTACCAAACTCAGTACACATGTGTATGGGTTCAATTTGAGGTCACAGTAAACAATTCTATGGAGATCGGAGCATAGGTGGCGCTATAACTGTTAAAAAGCTTTAAAACCATATATATCCCATGGCAAATTGCCTGTATTGGCTGTAAATGGTCTTTTCCATCTATTATGTCAGTGGTTACATGCTTGCTAAATAAATCTTAATAACTTTTGATGCTTTTGTGCTTAAATGCCTTAAAGGCCTTAACTGCTTGAACCCCGATAAATGCTGCTTGCAGCTTTAATTATTATTATTATTCCGCCCTAAAACGCATCGTGCAGCCCAAACCGTAAGAGCTGGAACCTTGAAACTTGGCCAAATGGTAGTCCTCAATTTGGGGAGAACCTATCAAAATATGACCCCGATTGGCCCATAGGTGGCGCTATAATGACCAAATTTACTACATTGCTCATAACTCCTAGACAGTTTGTCCTAGAGTCTCAATTTTAGCATCACTGTGATCCCTGGATCCAGACGGACAAAATGGCTATCTCCAAATTGCTCTACGAGCAAAAAAAAAATTCTATGGGCAATTTAGTGAAAAACCTACTTTTGCGAACTAGTCCTAGGTTTTTGGCCCAATCGGAACCAGACCAGTCTAGCACAGTTCTCTGGAGTCTCTAGATCAATAATTATCGGAAAAAAGTTGAACTTTTGCATTGGCCTGGCTGTAACAGGGTCATTTAGGAAAGGGGTGGGACAAAAAAACACTCAAAAGCCTATACAACCTAAGGGAAAACCCCAAACTTCACAAAAATCGATGAGCAGATGTGTCAGAACATGGTGAAGAAGCATGCCAAGTTTCGTGAAGATCGGACAATAGGTGGCGCTATAACTGTCCAAAACGTCTCTTCTTATTAGGGGTTCAAGCATGAAATGCTGAAACCCTATTGTAATTGTGCTGATTTTTATTATTATTATTATTATTATTCCGCCCTAAAACGCATCGTGCAGCCCAAACCGTAAGAGCTGGAACCTTGAAACTTGGCCAAATGGTAGTCCTCAATTTGGGGAGAACCTATCAAAATATGACCCCGATTGGCCCATAGGTGGCGCTATAATGACCAAATTTACTACATTGCTCATAACTCCTAGACAGTTTGTCCTAGAGTCTCGATTTTAGCATCACTGTGATCCCTGGATCCAGACGGACAAAATGGCTATCTCCAAATTGCTCTACGAGCAAAAAAAAAAAAATTCTATGGGCAATTTAGTGAAAAACCTACTTTTGCGAACTAGTCCTAGGTTTTTGGCCCAATCGGAACCAGACCAGTCTAGCACAGTTCTCTGGAGTCTCTAGATCAATAATTATCGGAAAAAAGTTGAACTTTTGCATTGGCCTGGCTGTAACAGGGTCATTTAGGAAAGGGGTGGGACAAAAAAACACTCAAAAGCCTATACAACCTAAGGGAAAACCCCAAACTTCACAAAAATCGATGAGCAGATGTGTCAGAACATGGTGAAGAAGCATGCCAAGTTTCGTGAAGATCGGACAATAGGTGGCGCTATAACTGTCCAAAACGTCTCTTCTTATTAGGGGTTCAAGCATGAAATGCTGAAACCCTATTGTAATTGTGCTGATTTTTATTAGGGGTTCAAGCACGAAGTGCTGAAACCCTATTGTAATTGTGCTGATTTTTATTATTATTATTATTATTAGGGGTTCAAGCACGAAGTGCTGAAACCCTATTGTAATTGTACTGATTTTTATTAGGGGTTCAAGCACGAAGTGCTGAAACCCTATTGTAATTGTGCTGATTTTTATTATTATTATTATTATTATTATTCTGCCGTAAAACGCATCGTGCAGCCCAAACCGTAAGGGCTAGAGCTTTGAAACTTTGCCATATGGTAGTACAAAAATCGAGGAGAGGTTATCAAATTATGACCCCGATTGGCCCATAGGTGGCGCTATAGCAACCAAAAGCGCGAAACTGCTCATAACTCCTAGACCGTAAGTCATAGACTCAAGTGTCTTATATCATTGGAAAGCTGGACGCCTGACGAACAAAACGTATATCTCCGATTTTATTTCCGTCATGATAGATTTTCCGCCATTTTGAATTTTGTCGAAAACCTACTTTTGCGAACTAGTCCCTGGTTTTTTGCCCGATCGGAACCAAACCAGTGCAGAATTGTTCTGTGGAGTCTGAAGATCAATAATTATCGAAAAAAAGTTGAAATTTCGATTCACGGTCGCTAGGGGGTGCAAAATTAACGTTGTGGGAGGAGCCTATTTTACTAAAATGGCTATAACTCAAGAAGTAATTCAGTAAACTTCACCAAACTTGGTAAACATGTGTAGAAGGTCAATCTGAGGTCACAGTAAAAAAAATGCGTCGATTGGCCACATGGTGGCGCTATAAAACAAAAAAAACATGTAGACACCTGACCGTTAGTCCGATTGACTTGAAATTTGGTATGCAGTGTCTTGGCCCAAGGGGCCATGTATGTCTAAAAGGATATTGGCATATCTCGAAAAACATGGCCGCCATTGGCCAATGAGGTTTGAGCACCTATTAAACAAGGTTAACGGAGGCCGATCGGAACGAAACTCGATGGGCATGTTCGACTCATGGCCCTAGAGGTCTGTAAGAGTTTTGAAAGAAATCGGCCACTAGTTGGCGCTAACGAGTTTTATGGCTCTGTAATCACGTGGTGTTACACTTATCGTCACAAAATGCATATCATCTGATAGATCTGCTCATGCTGAACAACTTTGCCTCTAGAACTAATGCTGTCAATTAAACCGTTTATTAAATATTCGTAATTATGTTAAAAACCTACTTTTACGAACTAGTCCTAGGTTTATCGCCCGATCGAAACCAGACCAGTCTATGACAATTCTCTGGACACTCTAGATCAATAATTATCAAAAAAAAGTTGAACTTTTGCATTTTGCGCATGGGTATATTGGGTCATAAAGAAAATGGGCGTGGCAAAATGCACTCAAAAGCCTATAAATCCTAAACGAAAACTCAGAACTTCACGAAAATTGGTGAGCATATGTGCCACAACATCATTAACAAGCATGCAAAATATCATGGAGATCGGACTATAGGTGGCGCTATAACTGTTAAAAAGCTTGCCTGTATTGGCTGTAAATGGACTTTTCCATCTATTATTTCAGTGGTTAAAAGCTTTCTAAATAAATCTTAATGTCTTAAATGCTTATGTGCTTAAAGGCCTTAAATGCTTGAACCCCGATAAATGCTGCTTGCAGCTTTAATTATTATTATTATTATTATTATTCTGCCGTAAAACGCATCGTGCAGCCCAAACCGTAAGGGCTAGAGCTTTGAAACTTTGCCAGATGGTAGTACAAAAATCGAGGAGAGGTTATCAAATTATGACCTCGATTGGCCCATAGGTGGCGCTATAACAACCAAAAGCGCGAAAGTGGTCATAACTCCTGGACCGTATGTCGTAGACACAAGTGTCTTATATCATTGGAAAGCTGGTCGTCTGACGAACAAAACGTATATCTCCGATTTCATTTCCGTCATGATAGATTTTCCGCCATTTTGAATTTTGTCGAAAACCTACTTTTGCGAACTAGTCCCTGGTTTTTTGCTCGATCGGAACCAAACCAGTGCAGAATTGTTCTCTGGAGACTGAAGATCAATAATTATCGAAAAAAAGTTGAAATTTCGATTCAGGGTCGCTAGGGGGCGCAAAATTAACGTTGTGGGCGGAGCCTATTTTACTAAAATGGCTATAACTCCAGAAGTAAATGAGGTATTTTCAACAAACTTGGTACACATATGTAAGAGGTCAATCTGAGGACACGGTAAAAAAATCGCGGCGATTGGCCACATGGTGGCGCTATAACATGAAAAAAACATAAAACAGGCTATAACCACCTGACCGTTAGTCCGATTGACTTGAAAATTGGTATGCAGTGTCTTGGTCCAAGGTGCCATGTATGTCTATGAGGACATTGGTGTATCTCAAAAAACATGGCCGCCATTGGCCAATGAAGTTGAGCACCTATTAGACAAGGTTAACGGAGGCCGATCGGAACGAAACTCGGTGGGCATGTTCGACTCATGGCCCTAGAGGTCTGTAAGAATTTTGAAAGAAATCGGCCACTAGTTGGCGCTAACGAGTTTTATGGCTCTGTAATCACGTGGTGTTAGATATATTGTCACAAAATGCATATCATTTGATAGATCTGCTCATGCTGAACAACTTTGCCTCTAGAACCATTGCTGTCAATCAAACCGTTCATTAAATATTCATGAATATGTTAAAAACCTACTTTTGCGAACTAGTCCCTGGTTTTTTGCCCGATCGGAACCAGACCAGTCTAGGACAATTCTATGGACTCTCTAGATCAATAATTATCAAAAAAAAGTTGAACTTTTGTATTTGTATGGCTGTAATAGGGTCATTTATAAAATGGGTGTGGCAAAATACACTCAAAAGCCTATAAATCCTAAATGAAAACTCAGAACTTCACAAAAATTGGTGAGCATATGTGTCATAACATCACAAACAAGCTTGCAAAATTTTATGGAGATTGGACAATAGTTGGCGCTATAACTGTTAAAAAGCTTTAAAACCATATATTTCCTATGGTAAACTGCCTGTATTGGCTGTAAATGGTCTTTTCCATGTCTGATCATATAATTTTCATATCATAATGTTCAAAACTAGTGCAATACAATTCTCTGGACTCACTAGATCAATAATTGTCAGAAAAAGTTGAACTACTTCATTTGGATAGCTATAATAGGTTCACTTCAAAATCTGGCCTTTACCAAGTGTCCCCGAAAGCCTATATCTCTTTAATCAATGCTCAGACCTTCTTAAAAACAAGTCAGAACGTGTGAAATATCACCCTGAACAAGCATGAAAATTTTCAGACAGATCGGACAAAATTTGCCTCTATAACAGTTAAAAAGGTGAAAATGATATGATTTAATGGCATGTTAAGCCAATAAGTGGTATTTTACTGCCCCCTGCTGTTTAAAATAGTCATTTTCTCATATTTGTATTGGTATCAGCCATGGTAAATCATGATAAATGATGGTGTGTGTGTGTGTGTGTGTGTGTGTGTGTGTGTGTGTGTGTGTGTGTGTGTGGTACAAATATAACAAAGGTTTTATTTTCCAACATGAAAACAAACATAACAGAGTGCTAGTGCACAAACAATAACCGACAATGATAATGGATGAGAGGGGAACTTAAATACACAGATCAAGACAAGGACAACAGGTGACGGTTATGATGATGAGGAGCAGGTGATGATGAGGAGGGTGATGAGGAGCAGGTGCAGGTGATGACGACAGATGGTGAATGTGATGAAGACAGAAGGTGAATGTGATGAAGGTGAATGTGACACCAATATCACTGAAACATTTGTGTGTGTGTGTGTGTGTGTGTGTGTGTGTGTGTGTGTGTGTGTGTGTGTGTGTGTAGCATTATTGTGTGTAGCATATGTAGCAATTATGCATTATTGAGTTAACATGGAAACACTGGTTTGCTTTAGTGCAGAAAACTGGTCAAAATCATGAGGTTTAAAGTGAAAGTGAGCCAATAAGTGGTCTTCTACTGCCCTCTGCTGGCCATTCTACTTATTAATTAATTTTTTCCACATGTGCTTGCATTTATACTTGAATACACACTAAAAATCACTTATATAGCAATAACTATTATAACACAATCATATTTTGTCAGTGTTAATCACTTTATTTGCACTGACACTTCAAATAATTGCTAGTAATGTGGTAAATCATGGTTAACTATGCTGTGTGTGTGTGTGTGTGTGTGTGTGTGTGTGTGTGTGTGTGTGTGTGTGTGTAAGCATGCATTGAGTTAACATGGATAAACTGGTTTGCTTTAGTGCAGAAAACTGGTTTAAAGTGAAAGTGAGCCAATAAGTGGTCTTCTACTGCCCTCTGCAGGCCATTCTACTTATTAATGAAATATTTCAACATGTGCTTGCATTCATACTTGAATACACACTAAAAAAATCACTTATTTAGCAATAACTATTATAACACAATCATATTTTGTCAGTGTTAATCACTTTATTTGCACTGACACTTCAAATAATTGCTAGTAATGTGATAAATCAGGCTAGAAACATGGTAAATCAAAGTAAATAATACTAGATTGTCGTTTATCTCCTGGTAAATAATACTAGAACGTGGTATATCATGGTAAATCATGGTTAACTATGCTGTGTGTGTGTGTGTGTGTGTGTGTGTGTGTGTGTGTGTGTGTGTGTGTGTGTGTGTGTGTGTGTGTGTGTGTGTGTGTGTGTGTGTGTAAGCATGCATTGAGTTAACATGGAAAAACTGGTTTGCTTTAGTGCAGAAAACTGGTTTAAAGTGAAAGTGAGCCAATAAGTGGTCTTCTAGTGCCCTCTGCTGGCCATTCTACTTAATAATGAAATATTTTACATGTGCTTTTGCATTCATACTTGGACACACACAAAAAAATCACGTATATAACTAACTATTATAACACAATAATATTTTGTCAGTGTTCATCACCTCATTTGCACTGACACTTCACATAATTGCTAGTAATGTGGTTAATCATGCTAGAAACATTGTAAATCATAGTAAATAATACTGAAATGAGGTGTATCAAGGTAAATCATGCTAGAATCCTAATAAATCATTCTGGAACATGGTATATGATAGTAAATCATGCTAGAATCATATTAAATAATTCTAGAATGTGGCAAATCGTTGTGGGAGGAGCCTATTTTACTCAAATGGCTATAACTCAAGAAGTAAATGAGATATCTTCACCAAACTCAGTACACATGTGTATGGGTTCAATTTGAGGTCACAGTAAACAATTTTATGGAGATCGGACCATAGGTGGCGCTATAACTGTTAAAAAGCTTTAAAACCATATATATCCCATGGCAAATTGCCTGTATTGGCTGTAAATGGTCTTTTCCATCTATTATGTCAGTGGTTACATGCTTGCTAAATAAATCTTAATAACTTTTGATGCTTTTGTGCTTAAATGCCTTAAAGGCCTTAACTGCTTGAACCCCGATAAATGCTGCTTGCAGCTTTAATTATTATTATTATTATTATTCCGCCGTAAAACGCATCGTGCAGCCCAAACCGTAAGAGCTGGAACTTTGAAACTTTGACAGATGGTAGTACAAAAATCGAGGAAAGGTTCAGAGATTATGACCCCGATTGGCCCATAGGTGGCGCTATAACAACCAAAAGCGCGAAACTGCTCATAACTCCTAGACCGTATGTCGTAGACTCAAGTGTCTTATATCATTGGAAAGCTGGACGCCTGACGAACAAAACGTATATCTCCGATTTCATTTCCGCCATGATAGATTTTCCGCCATTTTGAATTTTGTCAAAAATCTACTTTTGCGAACTAGTCCCTGGTTTTTTGCCCGATTGGAACCAAACTAGTGCAGAAATGTTCTCTGGAGACTGAATATCAATAATTATCGAAAAAAAGTGGAAATTTCGATTCACGGTCGCTAAGGGGCGCCAAAACGTACGTTGTGGGAGGGGCCTATTTTACTAAAATGGCTATAACTCCCGGTGTAAATGAGGTATCTTCACCAAACTTGGTACACATGTGTATGAGCTTACTCTGGGGTCACAGTAAAAAAATCGCGACGATTGGCCTCATGGTGGCGCTATAAAATGAAAAAAACATAAAACAGGCTATAACCACCTGACCGTTAGTCCGATTGACTTGAAAATTGGTATGCAGTGTCTTGGTCCAAGGTGCCATGTATGTCTATGAGGACATTGGCGTATCTCAAAAAACATGGCCGCCATTGGCCAACGAAGTTTGAGCACCTATTAGACAAGGTTAACGGAGGCCGATCGGAACGAAACTCAATGGGCATGTTCGGCTCATGGCCCTAAAGGTCTGTAAGAATTTTGAAAGAAATCGGCCACTAGTTGGCGCTAACGAGTTTTACGGCTCTGTAATCACGTGGTGTTACAAATATCCACACAATATGCATATCATTTGATAGATCTCCTCATCCTGAACAACTTTGCCTCAAGAACCATTGCTGTCAATCAAACTGTTCATTAATTATTCATTAATATGTTAAAAACCTACTTTTGCGAACTAGTCCTAGGTTTTTTGCCCGATCGGAACCAGACCAGTCTAGGACAATTCTCTGGACTCTCTAGATCAATAATTATCAAAAAAAGTTGAACTTTTGCATTTGGATGGCTGTAATAGGGTAATTTATAAAATGGGTGTGTCAAAATACATTAAAAAGCCTATAAATCCTAAATAAAAACTCAGAACTTCACAAAAATTGGTCAGCATATGTGACATAACATCATTAACAAGCATGAAAAATTCTATGGAGATCGGACGATAGGTGGCGCTATAACTGTTAAAAAGCTTTAAAATCATATATTTCCTATGGTAAACTGCCTGTATTGGCTGTAAATGGTCTTTTCCATCTCTGATCATATAATTTTCATATCATAATGTTCAAAACTAGTGCAATACAATTCTCTGGACTCACTAGATCAATAATTGTCAGAAAAAGTTGAACTACTTCATTTGGATAGCTATAATAGGTTCACTTCAAAATCTGGCCTTTACCAAGTGTCCCCGAAAGCCTATATCTCTTTAATCAATGCTCAGACCTTCTTAAAAACAAGTCAGAACGTGTGAAATATCACCCTGAACAAGCATGAAAATTTTCAGACAGATCGGACAAAATTTGCCTCTATAACAGTTAAAAAGGTGAAAATGATATGAATTAATGGCATGTTAAGCCAATAAGTGGTATTTTACTGCCCCCTGCTGTTTAAAATAGTCATTTTCTCATATTGGTATTGGTATCAGCCATGGTAAATCATGATAAATGATGTGTGTGTGTGTGTGTGTGTGTGTGTGTGTGTGTGTGTGTGTGTGTGTGTGTGTGTGTGTGTGTGTGTGTGTGTGTGTGTGTGTGGTACAAATATAACAAAGGTTTTATTTTCCAACATGAAAACAAACATAACAGAGTGCTAGTGCACAAACAATAACCGACAATGATAATGGATGAGAGGGGAACTTAAATACACAGATCAAGACAAGGACAACAGGTGACGGTTATGATGATGAGGAGCAGGTGATGATGAGGAGGGTGATGAGGAGCAGGTGCAGGTGATGACGACAGATGGTGAATGTGATGAAGACAGAAGGTGAATGTGATGAAGGTGAATGTGACACCAATATCACTGAAACATTTGTGTGTGTGTGTGTGTGTGTGTGTGTGTGTGTGTGTGTAGCATTATTGTGTGTAGCATATGTAGCAAGTATGCATTATTGAGTTAACATGGAAACACTGGTTTGCTTTAGTGCAGAAAACTGGTCAAAATCATGAGGTTTAAAGTGAAAGTGAACCAATAAGTGGTCTTCTACTGCCCTCTGCTGGCCATTCTACTTAATTAAATTTTTCCACATGTGCTTGCATTTATACTTGAATACACACTAAAAATCACTTATATAGCAATAACTATTATAACATAATCATATTTTGTCAGTGTTAATCACTCAGGCATGTGATTGGCTAAGGACAAAAAAGCAGGAAAATATACTAAGACCCGCCCCCCCCATCCCCCCGCCCCGCCGATCAAACTGGTGGCGGATCTATATAGATAGTAAAGCAGGACCCATAACAACTTATTTGAACAAAAAAATATATTTTGATTTATTTTACAGCTAGTTGTGCAACATGCAACTTTTTTTGTACAGTATGACAAATGACAACTTATTTGGTGGATGTGTCGCAGTGGAAATCAAAGCCAAGTGTCTAATCCACGCCATCAACAGTGCGCCATCAACAATTTAAAATAATTTAAAATAATTGGATTTCCATTTTTAGACTATACTTTAAATTATAATTTTTTTTTCTGTGATGCAAAGCTGAATTTTCAGGATCATTACTCCAGTCCTTTAGAAATCATTCTAATATGATGATTCATTATCAAAGTTGGAAACAGTTCTGCTGCTTAATATTTTTTAATAACCTGTGATACTTTTAGGATACTTTGAATAAAAAGTTATAAAATTAAAATAAAAAAGAATAATCATTTTTTTTTTTTAAAAATAGAAATATTTTGTAACAACAATATACACTACTGGTCAGTGATTTGGGTTCAGATTTTTTTTTTTTTTTTTTTTAAATAAATCAATACTTTTATTCAGCAAGGATGTGTTAAATTGATAAAAAGTGATAGTAAAGAAGATTTATATTAGAAAATATTTGGATAAATGAATAAATGCAGTTCTTTTTAACCTTTTTATTCATCAAATATATTAGGCAGCAGAACTGTTTCCAACACTCATAATAAATCAGAATATTAGAATGATTTCTAAAGGATCATGTGATAGACCGGATGTCACATGCTGAAGACTGGAGTAATGATCCTGAAAATTCAGCTTTGCTTCACAGAAATAAATTATAATTTAAAGTATAATAAATTGAAAACCAATTATTTTAAATTGTAATAATATATCACAATATAAAAAAAAAAAAAATCTGTATTTTTGATCAAATAAATGCAGGCTTGATGAGCAGAAGAAACTTCTTTCAAAAACAAATAGTAATGTTTCCAAACTTTTGGCCTGTACTGTATTCACCCCAAAACTGCACAACTGTAGAGTAAAACATTAATAAAAAAGTGATAATAAAAAATGTGTCTTAAAACTGACATGATAGTTACAAAAATCACACAGTCCGGAGAACTCAGAACAACTGCTAACATTAAGTAAATAACTGCCATGAAATTATATAGACTATGCAATTAGATAAACTGTCCATTCACTACATCACTTTACCTCTGTCTTTATCCCCTTTTATCCTCTTCTCTTCTTTTTGGCACTGTATCTATCGCAGACTATAATGCTCATTTATAATGTGTCATGTAAATTCGGCCATCCGTCGCAATCGGGAAACTTTCACCGCGTCTAGAACTGGCGCGAGCTGCCAGGCCCGTTTCTACGAGCTGTGTGTTAAGCGCCCTCAAACAAAAGCAATAATGTCTACATTGGATGCGGCGTCGCGCACACTACACAACAAATTACCAACAACTGATCGCGCGCGCGCTCTGTTTCTGACGCACTTCAAGCACTCGCTGGGCGCGGAAAGATTGCATCTCTCTGCCATCTGTAACCATGTTGACGTGCCGCCCGGTGTGGCCGCGATTCGCGGCGATTGTGGTTCCGTCCCGGGTTACCATGGTGACGGCTGTGAGATTACCCCCCGGCCCCCATTTTTTTTTTTTTTTTTTTTACAGATCTGCATGATTCCAAGCGGGAAGGAAGTCGACCGGAAGTTGAAGTCGACCGGGTGCCGCCATCTTGTAGCAGAACTTCACTTGCGTTAGCAATCCCATTGACTTCCATTCATTTTGGCGTCACTTTGACAGCGAATAACTTTACATCTGAGGCGTTTGAAGACTCCATTTGTCCATTTTTTATTTCTAAAGAAACACGACAATGTATAAAATGCTCCATTATCTTGTAGCTTATGTTATGGCCCCGTAGAAGCAGTTTTTGTAAAAGTAGGCTAACGATTGCGTCATAACCACGCGACTCTCTGTCGCACACTAGAGAGATTACCGTATGGACGGGAGGAGAAGCTCGCGGGCAATCGGGGAGACGTGGAGGCAAAATGACAATATAATTAATCAGAATACTTAGCAAAAGTTTCTCCTGCTCCAAGCTCATGGACAGCTCCTAATCACACTCTCCGTCTCTGCAAGATTCGGAAGGGAATGATTCAGATTTCTCTTGGCACAGCTACTAGAAGACAGACGGGTTGCTCACGTGGTCCGTGTAACGCTTTGCTCGGTTTGAGTCTGCGCGTCAGGAAAGGAAGTGCTAAGAAATCGCTGAAAACGGGCTTCACTTGTCTCAATTGAGTTCCAATGGGGTCGCTGTGTCCATTTCTTTTACTGTCTATGCATGATTCACGTAGGTCACATTTTCAGGTCGGAAAATCCGGAATTCCGGATTAATCCGGAAAAATCACATCCCTGATCACTTTATTTGCACTGACACTTCAAATAATTGCTAGTAATGTGGTAAATCATGGTTAACTATGCTGTGTGTGTGTGTGTGTGTGTGTGTGTGTGTGTGTGTGTGTGTGTGTGTGTAAGCATGCATTGAGTTAACATGGATAAACTGGTTTGCTTTAGTGCAGAAAACTGGTTTAAAGTGAAAGTGAGCCAATAAGTGGTCTTCTACTGCCCTCTGCAGGCCATTCTACTTATTAATGAAATATTTCAACATGTGCTTGCATTCATACTTGAATACACACTAAAAAAATCACTTATATAGCAATAACCATTATAACAATCATATTTTGTCAGTGTTAATCACTTTATTTGCACTGACACTTCAAATAATTGCTAGTAATGTGATAAATCAGGCTAGAAACATGGTAAATCAAAGTAAATAATACTAGATTGTCGTTTATCTCCTGGTAAATAATACTAGAACGTGGTATATCATGGTAAATCATGGTTAACTATGCTGTGTGTGTGTGTGTGTGTGTGTGTGTAAGCATGCATTGAGTTAACATGGAAAAACTGGTTTGCTTTAGTGCAGAAAACTGGTTTAAAGTGAAAGTGAGCCAATAAGTGGTCTTCTAGTGCCCTCTGCTGGCCATTCTACTTAATAATGAAATATTTTACATGTGCTTTTGCATTCATACTTGGACACACACACAAAAATCACGTATATAACTAACTATTATAACACAATAATATTTTGTCAGTGTTCATCACCTCATTTGCACTGACACTTCACATAATTGCTAGTAATGTGGTTAATCATGCTAGAAACATTGTAAATCATAGTAAATAATACTGAAATGAGGTGTATCAAGGTAAATCATGCTAGAATCCTAATAAATCATTCTGGAACATGGTATATGATAGTAAATCATGCTAGAATCATATTAAATAATTCTAGAATGTGGCAAATCGTTGTGGGAGGAGCCTATTTTACTCAAATGGCTATAACTCAAGAAGTAAATGAGATATCTTCACCAAACTCAGTACACATGTGTATGGGTTCAATTTGAGGTCACAGTAAACAATTTTATGGAGATCGGACCATAGGTGGCGCTATAACTGTTAAAAAGCTTTAAAACCATATATATCCCATGGCAAATTGCCTGTATTGGCTGTAAATGGTCTTTTCCATCTATTATGTCAGTGGTTACATGCTTCCTAAATAAATCTTAATAACTTTTGATGCTTTTGTGCTTAAATGCCTTAAAGGCCTTAACTGCTTGAACCCCGATAAATGCTGCTTGCAGCTTTAATTATTATTATTATTCTGCCGTAAAACGCATCGTGCAGCCGTGCAGTGCAATTTGTTATGGGCAATTTTGTCCAAAACCTACTTTTGCGAACTAGTCCTAGGTTTTTGGCCCAATCCAGACCAGACCAGTCTAGCACAATTCTCTGGAGTCTCTAGATCAATAATTATTGAAAAAAAGTTGAACTTTTGCATTGGCCTGGCTGTAACAGGGTCATTTAGGGAAGGGGCGTGACAAAAAAAACACTCAAAAGCCTATACAACCTAAGGGAAAACCCCAAACTTCACAAAAATCGATGAGCAGGTGTGTCAGACCATGGTGAAGAAGCATGCCAAGTTTCGTGAAGATCGGACCATAGGTGGCGCTATAACTGTCCAAAACGTCTCTTCTTATTAGGGGTTCAAGCACGAAGTGCTGAAACCCTATTGTAATTGTGCTGATTTTTATTATTATTATTATTATTATTATTATTATTATTCCGCCCTAAAACGCATTGTGCAGCCCAAACCGTAAGAGCTGGAACCTTGAAACTTGGCCAAATGGTAGTCCTCAATTTGGGGAGAACCTATCAAAATATGACCCCGATTGGCCCATAGGTGGCGCTATAATGACCAAATTTACTAAATTGCTCATAACTCCTAGACAGTTTGTCCTAGAGTCTCAATTTTAGCATCACTGTGATCCCTGGCTCCAGACGGACAAAATGGCTATCTCCAAATCCCGATCCGAGCAAAAAAAAATTTGTTATGGGCAATTTTGTCCAAAACCTACTTTTGCGAACTAGTCCTAGGTTTTTGGCCCAATCCAGACCAGACCAGTCTAGCACAATTCTCTGGAGTCTCTAGATCAATAATTATTGAAAAAAAGTTGAACTTTTGCATTGGCCTGGCTGTAACAGGGTCATTTAGGGAAGGGGCGGGACAAAAAAAACACTCAAAAGCCTATACAACCTAAGTGTCAGACCATGGTGAAGAAGCATGCCAAGTTTCGTGAAGATCGGACCATAGGTGGCGCTATAACTGTCCAAAACGTCTCTTCTTATTAGGGGTTCAAGCACGAAGTGCTGAAACCCTATTGTAATTGTGCTGATTTTTATTATTATTATTATTATTATTATTATTATTATTCCGCCCTAAAACGCATTGTGCAGCCCAAACCGTAAGAGCTGGAACCTTGAAACTTGGCCAAATGGTAGTCCTCAATTTGGGGAGAACCTATCAAAATATGACCCCGATTGGCCCATAGGTGGCGCTATAATGACCAAATTTACTAAATTGCTCATAACTCCAATTTTAGCATCACTGTGATCCCTGGCTCCAGACGGACAAAATGGCTATCTCCAAATCCCGATCCGAGCAAAAAAAATTTGTTATGGGCAATTTTGTCCAAAACCTACTTTTGCGAACTAGTCCTAGGTTTTTGGCCCAATCCAGACCAGACCAGTCTAGCACAATTCTCTGGAGTCTCTAGATCAATAATTATTGAAAAAAAGTTGAACTTTTGCATTGGCCTGGCTGTAACAGGGTCATTTAGGGAAGGGGCGGGACAAAAAAAACACTCAAAAGCCTATACAACCTAAGTGTCAGACCATGGTGAAGAAGCATGCCAAGTTTCGTGAAGATCGGACCATAGGTGGCGCTATAACTGTCCAAAACGTCTCTTCTTATTAGGGGTTCAAGCACGAAGTGCTGAAACCCTATTGTAATTGTGCTGATTTTTATTATTATTATTATTATTATTATTATTATTATTCCGCCCTAAAACGCATTGTGCAGCCCAAACCGTAAGAGCTGGAACCTTGAAACTTGGCCAAATGGTAGTCCTCAATTTGGGGAGAACCTATCAAAATATGACCCCGATTGGCCCATAGGTGGCGCTATAATGACCAAATTTACTAAATTGCTCATAACTCCAATTTTAGCATCACTGTGATCCCTGGCTCCAGACGGACAAAATGGCTATCTCCAAATCCCGATCCGAGCAAAAAAAATTTGTTATGGGCAATTTTGTCCAAAACCTACTTTTGCGAACTAGTCCTAGGTTTTTGGCCCAATCCAGACCAGACCAGTCTAGCACAATTCTCTGGAGTCTCTAGATCAATAATTATTGAAAAAAAGTTGAACTTTTGCATTGGCCTGGCTGTAACAGGGTCATTTAGGGAAGGGGCGTGACAAAAAAAACACTCAAAAGCCTATACAACCTAAGGGAAAACCCCAAACTTCACAAAAATCGATGAGCAGGTGTGTCAGACCATGGTGAAGAAGCATGCCAAGTTTCGTGAAGATCGGACCATAGGTGGCGCTATAACTGTCCAAAACGTCTCTTCTTATTAGGGGTTCAAGCACGAAGTGCTGAAACCCTATTGTAATTGTGCTGATTTTTATTAGGGGTTCAAGCACGAAGTGCTGAAACCCTATTGTAATTGTACTGATTTTTATTATTATTATTATTATTATTATTCTGCCGTAAAACGCATCGTGCAGCCCAAACCGTAAGGGCTAGAGCTTTGAAACTTTGCCAGATGGTAGTACAAAAATCGAGGAGAGGTTATCAAATTATGACCTCGATTGGCCCATAGGTGGCGCTATAACAACCAAAAGCGCGAAAGTGGTCATAACTCCTGGACCGTATGTCGTAGACACAAGTGTCTTATATCATTGGAAAGCTGGTCGTCTGACGAACAAAACGTATATCTCCGATTTCATTTCCGTCATGATAGATTTTCCGCCATTTTGAATTTTGTCGAAAACCTACTTTTGCGAACTAGTCCCTGGTTTTTTGCTCGATCGGAACCAAACCAGTGCAGAATTGTTCTCTGGAGACTGAAGATCAATAATTATCGAAAAAAAGTTGAAATTTCGATTCAGGGTCGCTAGGGGGCGCAAAATTAACGTTGTGGGCGGAGCCTATTTTACTAAAATGGCTATAACTCCAGAAGTAAATGAGGTATTTTCAACAAACTTGGTACACATATGTAAGAGGTCAATCTGAGGACACGGTAAAAAAATCGCGGCGATTGGCCACATGGTGGCGCTATAACATGAAAAAAACATAAAACAGGCTATAACCACCTGACCGTTAGTCCGATTGACTTGAAAATTGGTATGCAGTGTCTTGGTCCAAGGTGCCATGTATGTCTATGAGGACATTGGTGTATCTCAAAAAACATGGCCGCCATTGGCCAATGAAGTTGAGCACCTATTAGACAAGGTTAACGGAGGCCGATCGGAACGAAACTCGGTGGGCATGTTCGACTCATGGCCCTAGAGGTCTGTAAGAATTTTGAAAGAAATCGGCCACTAGTTGGCGCTAACGAGTTTTATGGCTCTGTAATCACGTGGTGTTAGATATATTGTCACAAAATGCATATCATTTGATAGATCTGCTCATGCTGAACAACTTTGCCTCTAGAACCATTGCTGTCAATCAAACCGTTCATTAAATATTCATGAATAAAATTGGTGAGCATATGTGTCATAACATCACAAACAAGCTTGCAAAATTTTATGGAGATTGGACAATAGTTGGCGCTATAACTGTTAAAAAGCTTTAAAACCATATATTTCCTATGGTAAACTGCCTGTATTGGCTGTAAATGGTCTTTTCCATGTCTGATCATATAATTTTCATATCATAATGTTCAAAACTAGTGCAATACAATTCTCTGGACTCACTAGATCAATAATTGTCAGAAAAAGTTGAACTACTTCATTTGGATAGCTATAATAGGTTCACTTCAAAATCTGGCCTTTACCAAGTGTCCCCGAAAGCCTATATCTCTTTAATCAATGCTCAGACCTTCTTAAAAACAAGTCAGAACGTGTGAAATATCACCCTGAACAAGCATGAAAATTTTCAGACAGATCGGACAAAATTTGTCTCTATAACAGTTAAAAAGGTGAAAATGATATGATTTAATGGCATGTTAAGCCAATAAGTGGTATTTTACTGCCCCCTGCTGTTTAAAATAGTCATTTTCTCATATTGGTATTGGTATCAGCCATGGTAAATCATGATAAATGATGGTGTGTGTGTGTGTGTGTGTGTGTGTGTGTGTGTGTGTGTGTGTGTGTGTGTGTGTGTGTGTGTGTGTGTGTGTGTGTGTGTGTGTGTGTGTGGTACAAATATAACAAAGGTTTTATTTTCCAACATGAAAACAAACATAACAGAGTGCTAGTGCACAAACAATAACCGACAATGATAATGGATGAGAGGGGAACTTAAATACACAGATCAAGACAAGGACAACAGGTGACGGTTATGATGATGAGGAGCAGGTGATGATGAGGAGGGTGATGAGGAGCAGGTGCAGGTGATGACGACAGATGGTGAATGTGATGAAGACAGAAGGTGAATGTGATGAAGGTGAATGTGACACCAATATCACTGAAACATTTGTGTGTGTGTGTGTGTGTGTGTGTGTGTGTGTGTGTGTGTGTGTGTGTGTGTGTAGCATTATTGTGTGTAGCATATGTAGCAATTATGCATTATTGAGTTAACATGGAAACACTGGTTTGCTTTAGTGCAGAAAACTGGTCAAAATCATGAGGTTTAAAGTGAAAGTGAGCCAATAAGTGGTCTTCTACTGCCCTCTGCTGGCCATTCTACTTATTAATTAAATTTTTCCACATGTGCTTGCATTTATACTTGAATACACACTAAAAATCACTTATATAGCAATAACTATTATAACACAATCATATTTTGTCAGTGTTAATCACTTTATTTGCACTGACACTTCAAATAATTGCTAGTAATGTGGTAAATCATGGTAAATCATGGTTAACTATGCTCTCTGTGTGTGTGTGTGTGTGTGTGTGTGTGTGTGTGTGTGTGTGTGTGTGTGTGTGTGTGTAAGCATGCATTGAGTTAACATAGATAAACTGGTTTGCTTTAGTGCAGAAAACTGGTTTAAAGTGAAAGTGAGCCAATAAGTGGTCTTCTACTGCCCTCTGCTGGCCATTCTACTTATTAATGAAATATTTCAACATGTGCTTGCATTCATACTTGAATACACACAAAAAAAATCACTTATATAGCAATAACTATTATAACACAATCATATTTTGTCAGTGTTAATCACTTTATTTGCACTGACACTTCAAATAATTGCTAGTAATGTGATAAATCAGGCTAGAAACATGGTAAATCAAAGTAAATAATACTAGATTGTCGTTTATCTCCTGGTAAATAATACTAGAACGTGGTATATCATGGTAAATCACGGTTAACTATGCTGTGTGTGTATGTGTGTGTGTGTGTGTGTGTGTGTGTTTGTGTGTGTGTGTGTGTGTGTGTGTGTGTGTGTGTGTGTGTGTGTGTGTGTTTGTGTGTGTGTGTGTGTGTGTGTGTGTGTGTGTGTGTGTGTGTGTGTGTGTGTGTGTGTAAGCATGCATTGAGTTAACATGGAAAAACTGGTTTGCTTTAGTGCAGAAAACTGGTTTAAAGTGAAAGTGAGCCAATAAGTGGTCTTCTACTGCCCTCTGCTGGCCATTCTACTTAATAATGAAATATTTTACATGTGCTTTTGCATTCATACTTGGACACACACTAAAAATCACGTATATAACTAACTATTATAACACAATAATATTTTGTCAGTGTTCATCACCTCATTTGCACTGACACTTCACATATTTGCTAGTAATGTGGTTAATCATGCTAGAAACATTGTAAATCATAGTAAATAATACTGAAATGAGGTGTATCAAGGTAAATCATGCTAGAATCCTAATAAATCATTCTGGAACATGGTATATGATAGTAAATCATGCTAGAATCATATTAAATAATTCTAGAATGTGGCAAATCGTTGTGGGAGGAGCCTATTTTACTCAAATGGCTATAACTCAAGAAGTAAATGAGATATCTTCACCAAACTCAGTACACATGTGTATGGGTTCAATTTGAGGTCACAGTAAACAATTCTATGGAGATCGGAGCATAGGTGGCGCTATAACTGTTAAAAAGCTTTAAAACCATATATATCCCATGGCAAATTGCCTGTATTGGCTGTAAATGGTCTTTTCCATCTATTATGTCAGTGGTTACATGCTTGCTAAATAAATCTTAATAACTTTTGATGCTTTTGTGCTTAAATGCCTTAAAGGCCTTAACTGCTTGAACCCCGATAAATGCTGCTTGCAGCTTTAATTATTATTATTATTATTATTATTATTATTATTCCGCCCTAAAACGCATTGTGCAGCCCAAACCGTAAGAGCTGGAACCTTGAAACTTGGCCAAATGGTAGTCCTCAATTTGGGGAGAACCTATCAAAATATGACCCCGATTGGCCCATAGGTGGCGCTATAATGACCAAATTTACTAAATTGCTCATAACTCCTAGACAGTTTGTCCTAGAGTCTCAATTTTAGCATCACTGTGATCCCTGGCTCCAGACGGACAAAATGGCTATCTCCAAATCCCGATCCGAGCAAAAAAAATTTGTTATGGGCAATTTTGTCCAAAACCTACTTTTGCGAACTAGTCCTAGGTTTTTGGCCCAATCCAGACCAGACCAGTCTAGCACAATTCTCTGGAGTCTCTAGATCAATAATTATTGAAAAAAAGTTGAACTTTTGCATTGGCCTGGCTGTAACAGGGTCATTTAGGGAAGGGGCGGGACAAAAAAAACACTCAAAAGCCTATACAACCTAAGTGTCAGACCATGGTGAAGAAGCATGCCAAGTTTCGTGAAGATCGGACCATAGGTGGCGCTATAACTGTCCAAAACGTCTCTTCTTATTAGGGGTTCAAGCACGAAGTGCTGAAACCCTATTGTAATTGTGCTGATTTTTATTATTATTATTATTATTATTATTATTATTATTCCGCCCTAAAACGCATTGTGCAGCCCAAACCGTAAGAGCTGGAACCTTGAAACTTGGCCAAATGGTAGTCCTCAATTTGGGGAGAACCTATCAAAATATGACCCCGATTGGCCCATAGGTGGCGCTATAATGACCAAATTTACTAAATTGCTCATAACTCCAATTTTAGCATCACTGTGATCCCTGGCTCCAGACGGACAAAATGGCTATCTCCAAATCCCGATCCGAGCAAAAAAAATTTGTTATGGGCAATTTTGTCCAAAACCTACTTTTGCGAACTAGTCCTAGGTTTTTGGCCCAATCCAGACCAGACCAGTCTAGCACAATTCTCTGGAGTCTCTAGATCAATAATTATTGAAAAAAAGTTGAACTTTTGCATTGGCCTGGCTGTAACAGGGTCATTTAGGGAAGGGGCGGGACAAAAAAAACACTCAAAAGCCTATACAACCTAAGTGTCAGACCATGGTGAAGAAGCATGCCAAGTTTCGTGAAGATCGGACCATAGGTGGCGCTATAACTGTCCAAAACGTCTCTTCTTATTAGGGGTTCAAGCACGAAGTGCTGAAACCCTATTGTAATTGTGCTGATTTTTATTATTATTATTATTATTATTATTATTATTATTCCGCCCTAAAACGCATTGTGCAGCCCAAACCGTAAGAGCTGGAACCTTGAAACTTGGCCAAATGGTAGTCCTCAATTTGGGGAGAACCTATCAAAATATGACCCCGATTGGCCCATAGGTGGCGCTATAATGACCAAATTTACTAAATTGCTCATAACTCCAATTTTAGCATCACTGTGATCCCTGGCTCCAGACGGACAAAATGGCTATCTCCAAATCCCGATCCGAGCAAAAAAAATTTGTTATGGGCAATTTTGTCCAAAACCTACTTTTGCGAACTAGTCCTAGGTTTTTGGCCCAATCCAGACCAGACCAGTCTAGCACAATTCTCTGGAGTCTCTAGATCAATAATTATTGAAAAAAAGTTGAACTTTTGCATTGGCCTGGCTGTAACAGGGTCATTTAGGGAAGGGGCGTGACAAAAAAAACACTCAAAAGCCTATACAACCTAAGGGAAAACCCCAAACTTCACAAAAATCGATGAGCAGGTGTGTCAGACCATGGTGAAGAAGCATGCCAAGTTTCGTGAAGATCGGACCATAGGTGGCGCTATAACTGTCCAAAACGTCTCTTCTTATTAGGGGTTCAAGCACGAAGTGCTGAAACCCTATTGTAATTGTGCTGATTTTTATTAGGGGTTCAAGCACGAAGTGCTGAAACCCTATTGTAATTGTACTGATTTTTATTATTATTATTATTATTATTATTCTGCCGTAAAACGCATCGTGCAGCCCAAACCGTAAGGGCTAGAGCTTTGAAACTTTGCCAGATGGTAGTACAAAAATCGAGGAGAGGTTATCAAATTATGACCTCGATTGGCCCATAGGTGGCGCTATAACAACCAAAAGCGCGAAAGTGGTCATAACTCCTGGACCGTATGTCGTAGACACAAGTGTCTTATATCATTGGAAAGCTGGTCGTCTGACGAACAAAACGTATATCTCCGATTTCATTTCCGTCATGATAGATTTTCCGCCATTTTGAATTTTGTCGAAAACCTACTTTTGCGAACTAGTCCCTGGTTTTTTGCTCGATCGGAACCAAACCAGTGCAGAATTGTTCTCTGGAGACTGAAGATCAATAATTATCGAAAAAAAGTTGAAATTTCGATTCAGGGTCGCTAGGGGGCGCAAAATTAACGTTGTGGGCGGAGCCTATTTTACTAAAATGGCTATAACTCCAGAAGTAAATGAGGTATTTTCAACAAACTTGGTACACATATGTAAGAGGTCAATCTGAGGACACGGTAAAAAAATCGCGGCGATTGGCCACATGGTGGCGCTATAACATGAAAAAAACATAAAACAGGCTATAACCACCTGACCGTTAGTCCGATTGACTTGAAAATTGGTATGCAGTGTCTTGGTCCAAGGTGCCATGTATGTCTATGAGGACATTGGTGTATCTCAAAAAACATGGCCGCCATTGGCCAATGAAGTTGAGCACCTATTAGACAAGGTTAACGGAGGCCGATCGGAACGAAACTCGGTGGGCATGTTCGACTCATGGCCCTAGAGGTCTGTAAGAATTTTGAAAGAAATCGGCCACTAGTTGGCGCTAACGAGTTTTATGGCTCTGTAATCACGTGGTGTTAGATATATTGTCACAAAATGCATATCATTTGATAGATCTGCTCATGCTGAACAACTTTGCCTCTAGAACCATTGCTGTCAATCAAACCGTTCATTAAATATTCATGAATAAAATTGGTGAGCATATGTGTCATAACATCACAAACAAGCTTGCAAAATTTTATGGAGATTGGACAATAGTTGGCGCTATAACTGTTAAAAAGCTTTAAAACCATATATTTCCTATGGTAAACTGCCTGTATTGGCTGTAAATGGTCTTTTCCATGTCTGATCATATAATTTTCATATCATAATGTTCAAAACTAGTGCAATACAATTCTCTGGACTCACTAGATCAATAATTGTCAGAAAAAGTTGAACTACTTCATTTGGATAGCTATAATAGGTTCACTTCAAAATCTGGCCTTTACCAAGTGTCCCCGAAAGCCTATATCTCTTTAATCAATGCTCAGACCTTCTTAAAAACAAGTCAGAACGTGTGAAATATCACCCTGAACAAGCATGAAAATTTTCAGACAGATCGGACAAAATTTGTCTCTATAACAGTTAAAAAGGTGAAAATGATATGATTTAATGGCATGTTAAGCCAATAAGTGGTATTTTACTGCCCCCTGCTGTTTAAAATAGTCATTTTCTCATATTGGTATTGGTATCAGCCATGGTAAATCATGATAAATGATGGTGTGTGTGTGTGTGTGTGTGTGTGTGTGTGTGTGTGTGTGTGTGTGTGTGTGTGTGTGTGTGTGTGTGTGTGTGTGTGTGTGTGTGTGTGTGTGTGTACAAATATAACAAAGGTTTTATTTTCCAACATGAAAACAAACATAACAGAGTGCTAGTGCACAAACAATAACCGACAATGATAATGGATGAGAGGGGAACTTAAATACACAGATCAAGACAAGGACAACAGGTGACGGTTATGATGATGAGGAGCAGGTGATGATGAGGAGGGTGATGAGGAGCAGGTGCAGGTGATGACGACAGATGGTGAATGTGATGAAGACAGAAGGTGAATGTGATGAAGGTGAATGTGACACCAATATCACTGAAACATTTGTGTGTGTGTGTGTGTGTGTGTGTGTGTGTGTGTGTGTGTGTGTGTGTGTGTGTAGCATTATTGTGTGTAGCATATGTAGCAATTATGCATTATTGAGTTAACATGGAAACACTGGTTTGCTTTAGTGCAGAAAACTGGTCAAAATCATGAGGTTTAAAGTGAAAGTGAGCCAATAAGTGGTCTTCTACTGCCCTCTGCTGGCCATTCTACTTATTAATTAAATTTTTCCACATGTGCTTGCATTTATACTTGAATACACACTAAAAATCACTTATATAGCAATAACTATTATAACACAATCATATTTTGTCAGTGTTAATCACTTTATTTGCACTGACACTTCAAATAATTGCTAGTAATGTGGTAAATCATGGTAAATCATGGTTAACTATGCTCTCTGTGTGTGTGTGTGTGTGTGTGTGTGTGTGTGTGTGTGTGTGTGTGTGTGTGTGTGTGTAAGCATGCATTGAGTTAACATAGATAAACTGGTTTGCTTTAGTGCAGAAAACTGGTTTAAAGTGAAAGTGAGCCAATAAGTGGTCTTCTACTGCCCTCTGCTGGCCATTCTACTTATTAATGAAATATTTCAACATGTGCTTGCATTCATACTTGAATACACACAAAAAAAATCACTTATATAGCAATAACTATTATAACACAATCATATTTTGTCAGTGTTAATCACTTTATTTGCACTGACACTTCAAATAATTGCTAGTAATGTGATAAATCAGGCTAGAAACATGGTAAATCAAAGTAAATAATACTAGATTGTCGTTTATCTCCTGGTAAATAATACTAGAACGTGGTATATCATGGTAAATCACGGTTAACTATGCTGTGTGTGTATGTGTGTGTGTGTGTGTGTGTGTGTGTTTGTGTGTGTGTGTGTGTGTGTGTGTGTGTGTGTGTGTGTGTGTGTGTTTGTGTGTGTGTGTGTGTGTGTGTGTGTGTGTGTGTGTGTGTGTGTGTGTGTGTGTGTGTAAGCATGCATTGAGTTAACATGGAAAAACTGGTTTGCTTTAGTGCAGAAAACTGGTTTAAAGTGAAAGTGAGCCAATAAGTGGTCTTCTACTGCCCTCTGCTGGCCATTCTACTTAATAATGAAATATTTTACATGTGCTTTTGCATTCATACTTGGACACACACTAAAAATCACGTATATAACTAACTATTATAACACAATAATATTTTGTCAGTGTTCATCACCTCATTTGCACTGACACTTCACATATTTGCTAGTAATGTGGTTGGTTAATCATGCTAGAAACATTGTAAATCATAGTAAATAATACTGAAATGAGGTGTATCAAGGTAAATCATGCTAGAATCCTAATAAATCATTCTGGAACATGGTATATGATAGTAAATCATGCTAGAATCATATTAAATAATTCTAGAATGTGGCAAATCGTTGTGGGAGGAGCCTATTTTACTCAAATGGCTATAACTCAAGAAGTAAATGAGATATCTTCACCAAACTCAGTACACATGTGTATGGGTTCAATTTGAGGTCACAGTAAACAATTCTATGGAGATCGGAGCATAGGTGGCGCTATAACTGTTAAAAAGCTTTAAAACCATATATATCCCATGGCAAATTGCCTGTATTGGCTGTAAATGGTCTTTTCCATCTATTATGTCAGTGGTTACATGCTTGCTAAATAAATCTTAATAACTTTTGATGCTTTTGTGCTTAAATGCCTTAAAGGCCTTAACTGCTTGAACCCCGATAAATGCTGCTTGCAGCTTTAATTATTATTATTATTATTATTATTATTATTATTCCGCCCTAAAACGCATTGTGCAGCCCAAACCGTAAGAGCTGGAACCTTGAAACTTGGCCAAATGGTAGTCCTCAATTTGGGGAGAACCTATCAAAATATGACCCCGATTGGCCCATAGGTGGCGCTATAATGACCAAATTTACTAAATTGCTCATAACTCCTAGACAGTTTGTCCTAGAGTCTCAATTTTAGCATCACTGTGATCCCTGGCTCCAGACGGACAAAATGGCTATCTCCAAATCCCGATCCGAGCAAAAAAAATTTGTTATGGGCAATTTTGTCCAAAACCTACTTTTGCGAACTAGTCCTAGGTTTTTGGCCCAATCCAGACCAGACCAGTCTAGCACAATTCTCTGGAGTCTCTAGATCAATAATTATTGAAAAAAAGTTGAACTTTTGCATTGGCCTGGCTGTAACAGGGTCATTTAGGGAAGGGGCGGGACAAAAAAAACACTCAAAAGCCTATACAACCTAAGTGTCAGACCATGGTGAAGAAGCATGCCAAGTTTCGTGAAGATCGGACCATAGGTGGCGCTATAACTGTCCAAAACGTCTCTTCTTATTAGGGGTTCAAGCACGAAGTGCTGAAACCCTATTGTAATTGTGCTGATTTTTATTATTATTATTATTATTATTATTATTATTATTCCGCCCTAAAACGCATTGTGCAGCCCAAACCGTAAGAGCTGGAACCTTGAAACTTGGCCAAATGGTAGTCCTCAATTTGGGGAGAACCTATCAAAATATGACCCCGATTGGCCCATAGGTGGCGCTATAATGACCAAATTTACTAAATTGCTCATAACTCCAATTTTAGCATCACTGTGATCCCTGGCTCCAGACGGACAAAATGGCTATCTCCAAATCCCGATCCGAGCAAAAAAAATTTGTTATGGGCAATTTTGTCCAAAACCTACTTTTGCGAACTAGTCCTAGGTTTTTGGCCCAATCCAGACCAGACCAGTCTAGCACAATTCTCTGGAGTCTCTAGATCAATAATTATTGAAAAAAAGTTGAACTTTTGCATTGGCCTGGCTGTAACAGGGTCATTTAGGGAAGGGGCGGGACAAAAAAAACACTCAAAAGCCTATACAACCTAAGTGTCAGACCATGGTGAAGAAGCATGCCAAGTTTCGTGAAGATCGGACCATAGGTGGCGCTATAACTGTCCAAAACGTCTCTTCTTATTAGGGGTTCAAGCACGAAGTGCTGAAACCCTATTGTAATTGTGCTGATTTTTATTATTATTATTATTATTATTATTATTATTATTCCGCCCTAAAACGCATTGTGCAGCCCAAACCGTAAGAGCTGGAACCTTGAAACTTGGCCAAATGGTAGTCCTCAATTTGGGGAGAACCTATCAAAATATGACCCCGATTGGCCCATAGGTGGCGCTATAATGACCAAATTTACTAAATTGCTCATAACTCCAATTTTAGCATCACTGTGATCCCTGGCTCCAGACGGACAAAATGGCTATCTCCAAATCCCGATCCGAGCAAAAAAAATTTGTTATGGGCAATTTTGTCCAAAACCTACTTTTGCGAACTAGTCCTAGGTTTTTGGCCCAATCCAGACCAGACCAGTCTAGCACAATTCTCTGGAGTCTCTAGATCAATAATTATTGAAAAAAAGTTGAACTTTTGCATTGGCCTGGCTGTAACAGGGTCATTTAGGGAAGGGGCGTGACAAAAAAAACACTCAAAAGCCTATACAACCTAAGGGAAAACCCCAAACTTCACAAAAATCGATGAGCAGGTGTGTCAGACCATGGTGAAGAAGCATGCCAAGTTTCGTGAAGATCGGACCATAGGTGGCGCTATAACTGTCCAAAACGTCTCTTCTTATTAGGGGTTCAAGCACGAAGTGCTGAAACCCTATTGTAATTGTGCTGATTTTTATTAGGGGTTCAAGCACGAAGTGCTGAAACCCTATTGTAATTGTACTGATTTTTATTATTATTATTATTATTATTATTCTGCCGTAAAACGCATCGTGCAGCCCAAACCGTAAGGGCTAGAGCTTTGAAACTTTGCCAGATGGTAGTACAAAAATCGAGGAGAGGTTATCAAATTATGACCTCGATTGGCCCATAGGTGGCGCTATAACAACCAAAAGCGCGAAAGTGGTCATAACTCCTGGACCGTATGTCGTAGACACAAGTGTCTTATATCATTGGAAAGCTGGTCGTCTGACGAACAAAACGTATATCTCCGATTTCATTTCCGTCATGATAGATTTTCCGCCATTTTGAATTTTGTCGAAAACCTACTTTTGCGAACTAGTCCCTGGTTTTTTGCTCGATCGGAACCAAACCAGTGCAGAATTGTTCTCTGGAGACTGAAGATCAATAATTATCGAAAAAAAGTTGAAATTTCGATTCAGGGTCGCTAGGGGGCGCAAAATTAACGTTGTGGGCGGAGCCTATTTTACTAAAATGGCTATAACTCCAGAAGTAAATGAGGTATTTTCAACAAACTTGGTACACATATGTAAGAGGTCAATCTGAGGACACGGTAAAAAAATCGCGGCGATTGGCCACATGGTGGCGCTATAACATGAAAAAAACATAAAACAGGCTATAACCACCTGACCGTTAGTCCGATTGACTTGAAAATTGGTATGCAGTGTCTTGGTCCAAGGTGCCATGTATGTCTATGAGGACATTGGTGTATCTCAAAAAACATGGCCGCCATTGGCCAATGAAGTTGAGCACCTATTAGACAAGGTTAACGGAGGCCGATCGGAACGAAACTCGGTGGGCATGTTCGACTCATGGCCCTAGAGGTCTGTAAGAATTTTGAAAGAAATCGGCCACTAGTTGGCGCTAACGAGTTTTATGGCTCTGTAATCACGTGGTGTTAGATATATTGTCACAAAATGCATATCATTTGATAGATCTGCTCATGCTGAACAACTTTGCCTCTAGAACCATTGCTGTCAATCAAACCGTTCATTAAATATTCATGAATAAAATTGGTGAGCATATGTGTCATAACATCACAAACAAGCTTGCAAAATTTTATGGAGATTGGACAATAGTTGGCGCTATAACTGTTAAAAAGCTTTAAAACCATATATTTCCTATGGTAAACTGCCTGTATTGGCTGTAAATGGTCTTTTCCATGTCTGATCATATAATTTTCATATCATAATGTTCAAAACTAGTGCAATACAATTCTCTGGACTCACTAGATCAATAATTGTCAGAAAAAGTTGAACTACTTCATTTGGATAGCTATAATAGGTTCACTTCAAAATCTGGCCTTTACCAAGTGTCCCCGAAAGCCTATATCTCTTTAATCAATGCTCAGACCTTCTTAAAAACAAGTCAGAACGTGTGAAATATCACCCTGAACAAGCATGAAAATTTTCAGACAGATCGGACAAAATTTGTCTCTATAACAGTTAAAAAGGTGAAAATGATATGATTTAATGGCATGTTAAGCCAATAAGTGGTATTTTACTGCCCCCTGCTGTTTAAAATAGTCATTTTCTCATATTGGTATTGGTATCAGCCATGGTAAATCATGATAAATGATGGTGTGTGTGTGTGTGTGTGTGTGTGTGTGTGTGTGTGTGTGTGTGTGTGTGTGTGTGTGTGTGTGTGTGTGTGTGTGTGTGTGTGTGTGTGTGTGTGTACAAATATAACAAAGGTTTTATTTTCCAACATGAAAACAAACATAACAGAGTGCTAGTGCACAAACAATAACCGACAATGATAATGGATGAGAGGGGAACTTAAATACACAGATCAAGACAAGGACAACAGGTGACGGTTATGATGATGAGGAGCAGGTGATGATGAGGAGGGTGATGAGGAGCAGGTGCAGGTGATGACGACAGATGGTGAATGTGATGAAGACAGAAGGTGAATGTGATGAAGGTGAATGTGACACCAATATCACTGAAACATTTGTGTGTGTGTGTGTGTGTGTGTGTGTGTGTGTGTGTGTGTGTGTGTGTGTGTGTAGCATTATTGTGTGTAGCATATGTAGCAATTATGCATTATTGAGTTAACATGGAAACACTGGTTTGCTTTAGTGCAGAAAACTGGTCAAAATCATGAGGTTTAAAGTGAAAGTGAGCCAATAAGTGGTCTTCTACTGCCCTCTGCTGGCCATTCTACTTATTAATTAAATTTTTCCACATGTGCTTGCATTTATACTTGAATACACACTAAAAATCACTTATATAGCAATAACTATTATAACACAATCATATTTTGTCAGTGTTAATCACTTTATTTGCACTGACACTTCAAATAATTGCTAGTAATGTGGTAAATCATGGTAAATCATGGTTAACTATGCTCTCTGTGTGTGTGTGTGTGTGTGTGTGTGTGTGTGTGTGTGTGTGTGTGTGTGTGTGTGTGTAAGCATGCATTGAGTTAACATAGATAAACTGGTTTGCTTTAGTGCAGAAAACTGGTTTAAAGTGAAAGTGAGCCAATAAGTGGTCTTCTACTGCCCTCTGCTGGCCATTCTACTTATTAATGAAATATTTCAACATGTGCTTGCATTCATACTTGAATACACACAAAAAAAATCACTTATATAGCAATAACTATTATAACACAATCATATTTTGTCAGTGTTAATCACTTTATTTGCACTGACACTTCAAATAATTGCTAGTAATGTGATAAATCAGGCTAGAAACATGGTAAATCAAAGTAAATAATACTAGATTGTCGTTTATCTCCTGGTAAATAATACTAGAACGTGGTATATCATGGTAAATCACGGTTAACTATGCTGTGTGTGTATGTGTGTGTGTGTGTGTGTGTGTGTGTTTGTGTGTGTGTGTGTGTGTGTGTGTGTGTGTGTGTGTGTGTGTGTGTTTGTGTGTGTGTGTGTGTGTGTGTGTGTGTGTGTGTGTGTGTGTGTGTGTGTGTGTGTGTAAGCATGCATTGAGTTAACATGGAAAAACTGGTTTGCTTTAGTGCAGAAAACTGGTTTAAAGTGAAAGTGAGCCAATAAGTGGTCTTCTACTGCCCTCTGCTGGCCATTCTACTTAATAATGAAATATTTTACATGTGCTTTTGCATTCATACTTGGACACACACTAAAAATCACGTATATAACTAACTATTATAACACAATAATATTTTGTCAGTGTTCATCACCTCATTTGCACTGACACTTCACATATTTGCTAGTAATGTGGTTAATCATGCTAGAAACATTGTAAATCATAGTAAATAATACTGAAATGAGGTGTATCAAGGTAAATCATGCTAGAATCCTAATAAATCATTCTGGAACATGGTATATGATAGTAAATCATGCTAGAATCATATTAAATAATTCTAGAATGTGGCAAATCGTTGTGGGAGGAGCCTATTTTACTCAAATGGCTATAACTCAAGAAGTAAATGAGATATCTTCACCAAACTCAGTACACATGTGTATGGGTTCAATTTGAGGTCACAGTAAACAATTCTATGGAGATCGGAGCATAGGTGGCGCTATAACTGTTAAAAAGCTTTAAAACCATATATATCCCATGGCAAATTGCCTGTATTGGCTGTAAATGGTCTTTTCCATCTATTATGTCAGTGGTTACATGCTTGCTAAATAAATCTTAATAACTTTTGATGCTTTTGTGCTTAAATGCCTTAAAGGCCTTAACTGCTTGAACCCCGATAAATGCTGCTTGCAGCTTTAATTATTATTATTATTATTATTATTATTATTATTCCGCCCTAAAACGCATTGTGCAGCCCAAACCGTAAGAGCTGGAACCTTGAAACTTGGCCAAATGGTAGTCCTCAATTTGGGGAGAACCTATCAAAATATGACCCCGATTGGCCCATAGGTGGCGCTATAATGACCAAATTTACTAAATTGCTCATAACTCCTAGACAGTTTGTCCTAGAGTCTCAATTTTAGCATCACTGTGATCCCTGGCTCCAGACGGACAAAATGGCTATCTCCAAATCCCGATCCGAGCAAAAAAAATTTGTTATGGGCAATTTTGTCCAAAACCTACTTTTGCGAACTAGTCCTAGGTTTTTGGCCCAATCCAGACCAGACCAGTCTAGCACAATTCTCTGGAGTCTCTAGATCAATAATTATTGAAAAAAAGTTGAACTTTTGCATTGGCCTGGCTGTAACAGGGTCATTTAGGGAAGGGGCGAGACAAAAAAAACACTCAAAAGCCTATACAACCTAAGGGAAAACCCCAAACTTCACAAAAATCGATGAGCAGGTGTGTCAGACCATGGTGAAGAAGCATGCCAAGTTTCGTGAAGATCGGACCATAGGTGGCGCTATAACTGTCCAAAACGTCTCTTCTTATTAGGGGTTCAAGCACGAAGTGCTGAAACCCTATTGTAATTGTGCTGATTTTTATTATTATTATTATTATTATTATTCCGCCCTAAAACGCATTGTGCAGCCCAAACCGTAAGAGCTGGAACCTTGAAACTTGGCCAAATGGTAGTCCTCAATTTGGGGAGAACCTATCAAAATATGACCCCGATTGGCCCATAGGTGGCGCTATAATGACCAAATTTACTAAATTGCTCATAACTCCTAGACAGTTTGTCCTAGAGTCTCAATTTTAGCATCACTGTGATCCCTGGCTCCAGACGGACAAAATGGCTATCTCCAAATCCCGATCCGAGCAAAAAAAAATTTGTTATGGGCAATTTTGTCCAAAACCTACTTTTGCGAACTAGTCCTAGGTTTTTGGCCCAATCCAGACCAGACCAGTCTAGCACAATTCTCTGGAGTCTCTAGATCAATAATTATTGAAAAAAAGTTGAACTTTTGCATTGGCCTGGCTGTAACAGGGTCATTTAGGGAAGGGGCG
This sequence comes from Scardinius erythrophthalmus, assembly GCF_964197995.2. Classification (NCBI taxonomy): domain Eukaryota; kingdom Metazoa; phylum Chordata; class Actinopteri; order Cypriniformes; family Leuciscidae; genus Scardinius; species Scardinius erythrophthalmus. The sequence continues at coordinate 368,057 of NW_028296528.1, read as the reverse complement.
GGACAAAAAAAACACTCAAAAGCCTATACAACCTAAGTGTCAGACCATGGTGAAGAAGCATGCCAAGTTTCGTGAAGATCGGACCATAGGTGGCGCTATAACTGTCCAAAACGTCTCTTCTTATTAGGGGTTCAAGCACGAAGTGCTGAAACCCTATTGTAATTGTGCTGATTTTTATTATTATTAGGGGTTCAAGCATGAAATGCTGAAACCCTATTGTAATTGTAAGGATTCGTAAAACGCATCGCGCAGGACAAACCGTAAGGCCTAGAGACTTGAAACCTGGCCAGATGGTAGGCCTCAATTTGGGGACAACCTATCAGAGTATGACCCCGATTGGCCCATAGGTGGCGCTACAGCAACCAAAAGTTCAAAATCGCTCATATCTCTTAGACCGTTTGTCCCAGGATCAAGTGTCTTATATCGTTGGAATCCTTGGCTCAAGGCGGACAAAATGGCTATCTCCGATTTGGATGTAGGCAGGGAAAATTTTCTGCTATGTTGACTTTTGTCCATAACCTACTTTTGCGAACTAGTCCCTGGTTTTTCGCCCGATCGGAACCAAACCAGTCTAGGACAATTCTCTGGACTCTCTAGATCAATAATTATCAAAAAAAAGTTGAACTTTGGCATTTGCGTGGCTGTAACAGGGTCATTTAGTAAAGGGGCGTGGCAAAATACGCTCAAAAGCCTATAAATCCCAAAGGAAAACTCAGAACTTCACCAAAATTGATGAGCATATGTGTCAGAACATGGTGAGGAAGCATGCAGAGTTTCATGGAGATCGGACCATAGGTGGCGCTATAACTGGCAAAAAGCCTTCATTCTTATTAGGGGTTCAAGCATGAAATGCTGAAACCCTATTGTAATTGTAAGGATTCGTAAAACGCATCGCGCAGGACAAACCGTAAGGCCTAGAGACTTGAAACCTGGCCAGATGGTAGGCCTCAATTTGGGGACAACCTATCAGAGTATGACCCCGATTGGCCCATAGGTGGCGCTACAGCAACCAAAAGTTCAAAATCGCTCATATCTCTTAGACCGTTTGTCCCAGGATCAAGTGTCTTATATCGTTGGAATCCTTGGCTCAAGGCGGACAAAATGGCTATCTCCGATTTGGATGTAGGCAGGGAAAATTTTCTGCTATGTTGACTTTTGTCCATAACCTACTTTTGCGAACTAGTCCCTGGTTTTTCGCCCGATCGGAACCAAACCAGTCTAGGACAATTCTCTGGACTCTCTAGATCAATAATTATCAAAAAAAAGTTGAACTTTGGCATTTGCGTGGCTGTAACAGGGTCATTTAGTAAAGGGGCGTGGCAAAATACGCTCAAAAGCCTATAAATCCCAAAGGAAAACTCAGAACTTCACCAAAATTGATGAGCATATGTGTCAGAACATGGTGAGGAAGCATGCAGAGTTTCATGGAGATCGGACCATAGGTGGCGCTATAACTGGCAAAAAGCCTTCATTCTTATTAGGGGTTCAAGCATGAAATGCTGAAACCCTATTGTAATTGTAAGGATTCGTAAAACGCATCGCGCAGGACAAACCGTAAGGCCTAGAGACTTGAAACCTGGCCAGATGGTAGGCCTCAATTTGGGGACAACCTATCAGAGTATGACCCCGATTGGCCCATAGGTGGCGCTACAGCAACCAAAAGTTCAAAATCGCTCATATCTCTTAGACCGTTTGTCCCAGGATCAAGTGTCTTATATCGTTGGAATCCTTGGCTCAAGGCGGACAAAATGGCTATCTCCGATTTGGATGTAGGCAGGGAAAATTTTCTGCTATGTTGACTTTTGTCCATAACCTACTTTTGCGAACTAGTCCCTGGTTTTTCGCCCGATCGGAACCAAACCAGTCTAGGACAATTCTCTGGACTCTCTAGATCAATAATTATCAAAAAAAAGTTGAACTTTGGCATTTGCGTGGCTGTAACAGGGTCATTTAGTAAAGGGGCGTGGCAAAATACGCTCAAAAGCCTATAAATCCCAAAGGAAAACTCAGAACTTCACCAAAATTGATGAGCATATGTGTCAGAACATGGTGAGGAAGCATGCAGAGTTTCATGGAGATCGGACCATAGGTGGCGCTATAACTGGCAAAAAGCCTTCATTCTTATTAGGGGTTCAAGCATGAAATGCTGAAACCCTATTGTAATTGTAAGGATTCGTAAAACGCATCGCGCAGGACAAACCGTAAGGCCTAGAGACTTGAAACCTGGCCAGATGGTAGGCCTCAATTTGGGGACAACCTATCAGAGTATGACCCCGATTGGCCCATAGGTGGCGCTACAGCAACCAAAAGTTCAAAATCGCTCATATCTCTTAGACCGTTTGTCCCAGGATCAAGTGTCTTATATCGTTGGAATCCTTGGCTCAAGGCGGACAAAATGGCTATCTCCGATTTGGATGTAGGCAGGGAAAATTTTCTGCTATGTTGACTTTTGTCCATAACCTACTTTTGCGAACTAGTCCCTGGTTTTTCGCCCGATCGGAACCAAACCAGTCTAGGACAATTCTCTGGACTCTCTAGATCAATAATTATCAAAAAAAAGTTGAACTTTGGCATTTGCGTGGCTGTAACAGGGTCATTTAGTAAAGGGGCGTGGCAAAATACGCTCAAAAGCCTATAAATCCCAAAGGAAAACTCAGAACTTCACCAAAATTGATGAGCATATGTGTCAGAACATGGTGAGGAAGCATGCAGAGTTTCATGGAGATCGGACCATAGGTGGCGCTATAACTGGCAAAAAGCCTTCATTCTTATTAGGGGTTCAAGCATGAAATGCTGAAACCCTATTGTAATTGTAAGGATTCGTAAAACGCATCGCGCAGGACAAACCGTAAGGCCTAGAGACTTGAAACCTGGCCAGATGGTAGGCCTCAATTTGGGGACAACCTATCAGAGTATGACCCCGATTGGCCCATAGGTGGCGCTACAGCAACCAAAAGTTCAAAATCGCTCATATCTCTTAGACCGTTTGTCCCAGGATCAAGTGTCTTATATCGTTGGAATCCTTGGCTCAAGGCGGACAAAATGGCTATCTCCGATTTGGATGTAGGCAGGGAAAATTTTCTGCTATGTTGACTTTTGTCCATAACCTACTTTTGCGAACTAGTCCCTGGTTTTTCGCCCGATCGGAACCAAACCAGTCTAGGACAATTCTCTGGACTCTCTAGATCAATAATTATCAAAAAAAAGTTGAACTTTGGCATTTGCGTGGCTGTAACAGGGTCATTTAGTAAAGGGGCGTGGCAAAATACGCTCAAAAGCCTATAAATCCCAAAGGAAAACTCAGAACTTCACCAAAATTGATGAGCATATGTGTCAGAACATGGTGAGGAAGCATGCAGAGTTTCATGGAGATCGGACCATAGGTGGCGCTATAACTGGCAAAAAGCCTTCATTCTTATTAGGGGTTCAAGCATGAAATGCTGAAACCCTATTGTAATTGTAAGGATTCGTAAAACGCATCGCGCAGGACAAACCGTAAGGCCTAGAGACTTGAAACCTGGCCAGATGGTAGGCCTCAATTTGGGGACAACCTATCAGAGTATGACCCCGATTGGCCCATAGGTGGCGCTACAGCAACCAAAAGTTCAAAATCGCTCATATCTCTTAGACCGTTTGTCCCAGGATCAAGTGTCTTATATCGTTGGAATCCTTGGCTCAAGGCGGACAAAATGGCTATCTCCGATTTGGATGTAGGCAGGGAAAATTTTCTGCTATGTTGACTTTTGTCCATAACCTACTTTTGCGAACTAGTCCCTGGTTTTTCGCCCGATCGGAACCAAACCAGTCTAGGACAATTCTCTGGACTCTCTAGATCAATAATTATCAAAAAAAAGTTGAACTTTGGCATTTGCGTGGCTGTAACAGGGTCATTTAGTAAAGGGGCGTGGCAAAATACGCTCAAAAGCCTATAAATCCCAAAGGAAAACTCAGAACTTCACCAAAATTGATGAGCATATGTGTCAGAACATGGTGAGGAAGCATGCAGAGTTTCATGGAGATCGGACCATAGGTGGCGCTATAACTGGCAAAAAGCCTTCATTCTTATTAGGGGTTCAAGCATGACATGCTGAAACCCTATTGTAATTGTAAGGATTCGTAAAACGCATCGCGCAGGACAAACCGTAAGGCCTAGAGACTTGAAACCTGGCCAGATGGTAGGCCTCAATTTGGGGACAACCTATCAGAGTATGACCCCGATTGGCCCATAGGTGGCGCTACAGCAACCAAAAGTTCAAAATCGCTCATATCTCTTAGACCGTTTGTCCCAGGATCAAGTGTCTTATATCGTTGGAATCCTTGGCTCAAGGCGGACAAAATGGCTATCTCCGATTTGGATGTAGGCAGGGAAAATTTTCTGCTATGTTGACTTTTGTCCATAACCTACTTTTGCGAACTAGTCCCTGGTTTTTCGCCCGATCGGAACCAAACCAGTCTAGGACAATTCTCTGGACTCTCTAGATCAATAATTATCAAAAAAAAGTTGAACTTTGGCATTTGCGTGGCTGTAACAGGGTCATTTAGTAAAGGGGCGTGGCAAAATACGCTCAAAAGCCTATAAATCCCAAAGGAAAACTCAGAACTTCACCAAAATTGATGAGCATATGTGTCAGAACATGGTGAGGAAGCATGCAGAGTTTCATGGAGATCGGACCATAGGTGGCGCTATAACTGGCAAAAAGCCTTCATTCTTATTAGGGGTTCAAGCATGAAATGCTGAAACCCTATTGTAATTGTAAGGATTCGTAAAACGCATCGCGCAGGACAAACCGTAAGGCCTAGAGACTTGAAACCTGGCCAGATGGTAGGCCTCAATTTGGGGACAACCTATCAGAGTATGACCCCGATTGGCCCATAGGTGGCGCTACAGCAACCAAAAGTTCAAAATCGCTCATATCTCTTAGACCGTTTGTCCCAGGATCAAGTGTCTTATATCGTTGGAATCCTTGGCTCAAGGCGGACAAAATGGCTATCTCCGATTTGGATGTAGGCAGGGAAAATTTTCTGCTATGTTGACTTTTGTCCATAACCTACTTTTGCGAACTAGTCCCTGGTTTTTCGCCCGATCGGAACCAAACCAGTCTAGGACAATTCTCTGGACTCTCTAGATCAATAATTATCAAAAAAAAGTTGAACTTTGGCATTTGCGTGGCTGTAACAGGGTCATTTAGTAAAGGGGCGTGGCAAAATACGCTCAAAAGCCTATAAATCCCAAAGGAAAACTCAGAACTTCACCAAAATTGATGAGCATATGTGTCAGAACATGGTGAGGAAGCATGCAGAGTTTCATGGAGATCGGACCATAGGTGGCGCTATAACTGGCAAAAAGCCTTCATTCTTATTAGGGGTTCAAGCATGAAATGCTGAAACCCTATTGTAATTGTAAGGATTCGTAAAACGCATCGCGCAGGACAAACCGTAAGGCCTAGAGACTTGAAACCTGGCCAGATGGTAGGCCTCAATTTGGGGACAACCTATCAGAGTATGACCCCGATTGGCCCATAGGTGGCGCTACAGCAACCAAAAGTTCAAAATCGCTCATATCTCTTAGACCGTTTGTCCCAGGATCAAGTGTCTTATATCGTTGGAATCCTTGGCTCAAGGCGGACAAAATGGCTATCTCCGATTTGGATGTAGGCAGGGAAAATTTTCTGCTATGTTGACTTTTGTCCATAACCTACTTTTGCGAACTAGTCCCTGGTTTTTCGCCCGATCGGAACCAAACCAGTCTAGGACAATTCTCTGGACTCTCTAGATCAATAATTATCAAAAAAAAGTTGAACTTTGGCATTTGCGTGGCTGTAACAGGGTCATTTAGTAAAGGGGCGTGGCAAAATACGCTCAAAAGCCTATAAATCCCAAAGGAAAACTCAGAACTTCACCAAAATTGATGAGCATATGTGTCAGAACATGGTGAGGAAGCATGCAGAGTTTCATGGAGATCGGACCATAGGTGGCGCTATAACTGGCAAAAAGCCTTCATTCTTATTAGGGGTTCAAGCATGAAATGCTGAAACCCTATTGTAATTGTAAGGATTCGTAAAACGCATCGCGCAGGACAAACCGTAAGGCCTAGAGACTTGAAACCTGGCCAGATGGTAGGCCTCAATTTGGGGACAACCTATCAGAGTATGACCCCGATTGGCCCATAGGTGGCGCTACAGCAACCAAAAGTTCAAAATCGCTCATATCTCTTAGACCGTTTGTCCCAGGATCAAGTGTCTTATATCGTTGGAATCCTTGGCTCAAGGCGGACAAAATGGCTATCTCCGATTTGGATGTAGGCAGGGAAAATTTTCTGCTATGTTGACTTTTGTCCATAACCTACTTTTGCGAACTAGTCCCTGGTTTTTCGCCCGATCGGAACCAAACCAGTCTAGGACAATTCTCTGGACTCTCTAGATCAATAATTATCAAAAAAAAGTTGAACTTTGGCATTTGCGTGGCTGTAACAGGGTCATTTAGTAAAGGGGCGTGGCAAAATACGCTCAAAAGCCTATAAATCCCAAAGGAAAACTCAGAACTTCACCAAAATTGATGAGCATATGTGTCAGAACATGGTGAGGAAGCATGCAGAGTTTCATGGAGATCGGACCATAGGTGGCGCTATAACTGGCAAAAAGCCTTCATTCTTATTAGGGGTTCAAGCATGAAATGCTGAAACCCTATTGTAATTGTAAGGATTCGTAAAACGCATCGCGCAGGACAAACCGTAAGGCCTAGAGACTTGAAACCTGGCCAGATGGTAGGCCTCAATTTGGGGACAACCTATCAGAGTATGACCCCGATTGGCCCATAGGTGGCGCTACAGCAACCAAAAGTTCAAAATCGCTCATATCTCTTAGACCGTTTGTCCCAGGATCAAGTGTCTTATATCGTTGGAATCCTTGGCTCAAGGCGGACAAAATGGCTATCTCCGATTTGGATGTAGGCAGGGAAAATTTTCTGCTATGTTGACTTTTGTCCATAACCTACTTTTGCGAACTAGTCCCTGGTTTTTCGCCCGATCGGAACCAAACCAGTCTAGGACAATTCTCTGGACTCTCTAGATCAATAATTATCAAAAAAAAGTTGAACTTTGGCATTTGCGTGGCTGTAACAGGGTCATTTAGTAAAGGGGCGTGGCAAAATACGCTCAAAAGCCTATAAATCCCAAAGGAAAACTCAGAACTTCACCAAAATTGATGAGCATATGTGTCAGAACATGGTGAGGAAGCATGCAGAGTTTCATGGAGATCGGACCATAGGTGGCGCTATAACTGGCAAAAAGCCTTCATTCTTATTAGGGGTTCAAGCATGAAATGCTGAAACCCTATTGTAATTGTAAGGATTCGTAAAACGCATCGCGCAGGACAAACCGTAAGGCCTAGAGACTTGAAACCTGGCCAGATGGTAGGCCTCAATTTGGGGACAACCTATCAGAGTATGACCCCGATTGGCCCATAGGTGGCGCTACAGCAACCAAAAGTTCAAAATCGCTCATATCTCTTAGACCGTTTGTCCCAGGATCAAGTGTCTTATATCGTTGGAATCCTTGGCTCAAGGCGGACAAAATGGCTATCTCCGATTTGGATGTAGGCAGGGAAAATTTTCTGCTATGTTGACTTTTGTCCATAACCTACTTTTGCGAACTAGTCCCTGGTTTTTCGCCCGATCGGAACCAAACCAGTCTAGGACAATTCTCTGGACTCTCTAGATCAATAATTATCAAAAAAAAGTTGAACTTTGGCATTTGCGTGGCTGTAACAGGGTCATTTAGTAAAGGGGCGTGGCAAAATACGCTCAAAAGCCTATAAATCCCAAAGGAAAACTCAGAACTTCACCAAAATTGATGAGCATATGTGTCAGAACATGGTGAGGAAGCATGCAGAGTTTCATGGAGATCGGACCATAGGTGGCGCTATAACTGGCAAAAAGCCTTCATTCTTATTAGGGGTTCAAGCATGAAATGCTGAAACCCTATTGTAATTGTAAGGATTCGTAAAACGCATCGCGCAGGACAAACCGTAAGGCCTAGAGACTTGAAACCTGGCCAGATGGTAGGCCTCAATTTGGGGACAACCTATCAGAGTATGACCCCGATTGGCCCATAGGTGGCGCTACAGCAACCAAAAGTTCAAAATCGCTCATATCTCTTAGACCGTTTGTCCCAGGATCAAGTGTCTTATATCGTTGGAATCCTTGGCTCAAGGCGGACAAAATGGCTATCTCCGATTTGGATGTAGGCAGGGAAAATTTTCTGCTATGTTGACTTTTGTCCATAACCTACTTTTGCGAACTAGTCCCTGGTTTTTCGCCCGATCGGAACCAAACCAGTCTAGGACAATTCTCTGGACTCTCTAGATCAATAATTATCAAAAAAAAGTTGAACTTTGGCATTTGCGTGGCTGTAACAGGGTCATTTAGTAAAGGGGCGTGGCAAAATACGCTCAAAAGCCTATAAATCCCAAAGGAAAACTCAGAACTTCACCAAAATTGATGAGCATATGTGTCAGAACATGGTGAGGAAGCATGCAGAGTTTCATGGAGATCGGACCATAGGTGGCGCTATAACTGGCAAAAAGCCTTCATTCTTATTAGGGGTTCAAGCATGAAATGCTGAAACCCTATTGTAATTGTAAGGATTCGTAAAACGCATCGCGCAGGACAAACCGTAAGGCCTAGAGACTTGAAACCTGGCCAGATGGTAGGCCTCAATTTGGGGACAACCTATCAGAGTATGACCCCGATTGGCCCATAGGTGGCGCTACAGCAACCAAAAGTTCAAAATCGCTCATATCTCTTAGACCGTTTGTCCCAGGATCAAGTGTCTTATATCGTTGGAATCCTTGGCTCAAGGCGGACAAAATGGCTATCTCCGATTTGGATGTAGGCAGGGAAAATTTTCTGCTATGTTGACTTTTGTCCATAACCTACTTTTGCGAACTAGTCCCTGGTTTTTCGCCCGATCGGAACCAAACCAGTCTAGGACAATTCTCTGGACTCTCTAGATCAATAATTATCAAAAAAAAGTTGAACTTTGGCATTTGCGTGGCTGTAACAGGGTCATTTAGTAAAGGGGCGTGGCAAAATACGCTCAAAAGCCTATAAATCCCAAAGGAAAACTCAGAACTTCACCAAAATTGATGAGCATATGTGTCAGAACATGGTGAGGAAGCATGCAGAGTTTCATGGAGATCGGACCATAGGTGGCGCTATAACTGGCAAAAAGCCTTCATTCTTATTAGGGGTTCAAGCATGAAATGCTGAAACCCTATTGTAATTGTAAGGATTCGTAAAACGCATCGCGCAGGACAAACCGTAAGGCCTAGAGACTTGAAACCTGGCCAGATGGTAGGCCTCAATTTGGGGACAACCTATCAGAGTATGACCCCGATTGGCCCATAGGTGGCGCTACAGCAACCAAAAGTTCAAAATCGCTCATATCTCTTAGACCGTTTGTCCCAGGATCAAGTGTCTTATATCGTTGGAATCCTTGGCTCAAGGCGGACAAAATGGCTATCTCCGATTTGGATGTAGGCAGGGAAAATTTTCTGCTATGTTGACTTTTGTCCATAACCTACTTTTGCGAACTAGTCCCTGGTTTTTCGCCCGATCGGAACCAAACCAGTCTAGGACAATTCTCTGGACTCTCTAGATCAATAATTATCAAAAAAAAGTTGAACTTTGGCATTTGCGTGGCTGTAACAGGGTCATTTAGTAAAGGGGCGTGGCAAAATACGCTCAAAAGCCTATAAATCCCAAAGGAAAACTCAGAACTTCACCAAAATTGATGAGCATATGTGTCAGAACATGGTGAGGAAGCATGCAGAGTTTCATGGAGATCGGACCATAGGTGGCGCTATAACTGGCAAAAAGCCTTCATTCTTATTAGGGGTTCAAGCATGAAATGCTGAAACCCTATTGTAATTGTAAGGATTCGTAAAACGCATCGCGCAGGACAAACCGTAAGGCCTAGAGACTTGAAACCTGGCCAGATGGTAGGCCTCAATTTGGGGACAACCTATCAGAGTATGACCCCGATTGGCCCATAGGTGGCGCTACAGCAACCAAAAGTTCAAAATCGCTCATATCTCTTAGACCGTTTGTCCCAGGATCAAGTGTCTTATATCGTTGGAATCCTTGGCTCAAGGCGGACAAAATGGCTATCTCCGATTTGGATGTAGGCAGGGAAAATTTTCTGCTATGTTGACTTTTGTCCATAACCTACTTTTGCGAACTAGTCCCTGGTTTTTCGCCCGATCGGAACCAAACCAGTCTAGGACAATTCTCTGGACTCTCTAGATCAATAATTATCAAAAAAAAGTTGAACTTTGGCATTTGCGTGGCTGTAACAGGGTCATTTAGTAAAGGGGCGTGGCAAAATACGCTCAAAAGCCTATAAATCCCAAAGGAAAACTCAGAACTTCACCAAAATTGATGAGCATATGTGTCAGAACATGGTGAGGAAGCATGCAGAGTTTCATGGAGATCGGACCATAGGTGGCGCTATAACTGGCAAAAAGCCTTCATTCTTATTAGGGGTTCAAGCATGAAATGCTGAAACCCTATTGTAATTGTAAGGATTCGTAAAACGCATCGCGCAGGACAAACCGTAAGGCCTAGAGACTTGAAACCTGGCCAGATGGTAGGCCTCAATTTGGGGACAACCTATCAGAGTATGACCCCGATTGGCCCATAGGTGGCGCTACAGCAACCAAAAGTTCAAAATCGCTCATATCTCTTAGACCGTTTGTCCCAGGATCAAGTGTCTTATATCGTTGGAATCCTTGGCTCAAGGCGGACAAAATGGCTATCTCCGATTTGGATGTAGGCAGGGAAAATTTTCTGCTATGTTGACTTTTGTCCATAACCTACTTTTGCGAACTAGTCCCTGGTTTTTCGCCCGATCGGAACCAAACCAGTCTAGGACAATTCTCTGGACTCTCTAGATCAATAATTATCAAAAAAAAGTTGAACTTTGGCATTTGCGTGGCTGTAACAGGGTCATTTAGTAAAGGGGCGTGGCAAAATACGCTCAAAAGCCTATAAATCCCAAAGGAAAACTCAGAACTTCACCAAAATTGATGAGCATATGTGTCAGAACATGGTGAGGAAGCATGCAGAGTTTCATGGAGATCGGACCATAGGTGGCGCTATAACTGGCAAAAAGCCTTCATTCTTATTAGGGGTTCAAGCATGAAATGCTGAAACCCTATTGTAATTGTAAGGATTCGTAAAACGCATCGCGCAGGACAAACCGTAAGGCCTAGAGACTTGAAACCTGGCCAGATGGTAGGCCTCAATTTGGGGACAACCTATCAGAGTATGACCCCGATTGGCCCATAGGTGGCGCTACAGCAACCAAAAGTTCAAAATCGCTCATATCTCTTAGACCGTTTGTCCCAGGATCAAGTGTCTTATATCGTTGGAATCCTTGGCTCAAGGCGGACAAAATGGCTATCTCCGATTTGGATGTAGGCAGGGAAAATTTTCTGCTATGTTGACTTTTGTCCATAACCTACTTTTGCGAACTAGTCCCTGGTTTTTCGCCCGATCGGAACCAAACCAGTCTAGGACAATTCTCTGGACTCTCTAGATCAATAATTATCAAAAAAAAGTTGAACTTTGGCATTTGCGTGGCTGTAACAGGGTCATTTAGTAAAGGGGCGTGGCAAAATACGCTCAAAAGCCTATAAATCCCAAAGGAAAACTCAGAACTTCACCAAAATTGATGAGCATATGTGTCAGAACATGGTGAGGAAGCATGCAGAGTTTCATGGAGATCGGACCATAGGTGGCGCTATAACTGGCAAAAAGCCTTCATTCTTATTAGGGGTTCAAGCATGAAATGCTGAAACCCTATTGTAATTGTAAGGATTCGTAAAACGCATCGCGCAGGACAAACCGTAAGGCCTAGAGACTTGAAACCTGGCCAGATGGTAGGCCTCAATTTGGGGACAACCTATCAGAGTATGACCCCGATTGGCCCATAGGTGGCGCTACAGCAACCAAAAGTTCAAAATCGCTCATATCTCTTAGACCGTTTGTCCCAGGATCAAGTGTCTTATATCGTTGGAATCCTTGGCTCAAGGCGGACAAAATGGCTATCTCCGATTTGGATGTAGGCAGGGAAAATTTTCTGCTATGTTGACTTTTGTCCATAACCTACTTTTGCGAACTAGTCCCTGGTTTTTCGCCCGATCGGAACCAAACCAGTCTAGGACAATTCTCTGGACTCTCTAGATCAATAATTATCAAAAAAAAGTTGAACTTTGGCATTTGCGTGGCTGTAACAGGGTCATTTAGTAAAGGGGCGTGGCAAAATACGCTCAAAAGCCTATAAATCCCAAAGGAAAACTCAGAACTTCACCAAAATTGATGAGCATATGTGTCAGAACATGGTGAGGAAGCATGCAGAGTTTCATGGAGATCGGACCATAGGTGGCGCTATAACTGGCAAAAAGCCTTCATTCTTATTAGGGGTTCAAGCATGAAATGCTGAAACCCTATTGTAATTGTAAGGATTCGTAAAACGCATCGCGCAGGACAAACCGTAAGGCCTAGAGACTTGAAACCTGGCCAGATGGTAGGCCTCAATTTGGGGACAACCTATCAGAGTATGACCCCGATTGGCCCATAGGTGGCGCTACAGCAACCAAAAGTTCAAAATCGCTCATATCTCTTAGACCGTTTGTCCCAGGATCAAGTGTCTTATATCGTTGGAATCCTTGGCTCAAGGCGGACAAAATGGCTATCTCCGATTTGGATGTAGGCAGGGAAAATTTTCTGCTATGTTGACTTTTGTCCATAACCTACTTTTGCGAACTAGTCCCTGGTTTTTCGCCCGATCGGAACCAAACCAGTCTAGGACAATTCTCTGGACTCTCTAGATCAATAATTATCAAAAAAAAGTTGAACTTTGGCATTTGCGTGGCTGTAACAGGGTCATTTAGTAAAGGGGCGTGGCAAAATACGCTCAAAAGCCTATAAATCCCAAAGGAAAACTCAGAACTTCACCAAAATTGATGAGCATATGTGTCAGAACATGGTGAGGAAGCATGCAGAGTTTCATGGAGATCGGACCATAGGTGGCGCTATAACTGGCAAAAAGCCTTCATTCTTATTAGGGGTTCAAGCATGAAATGCTGAAACCCTATTGTAATTGTAAGGATTCGTAAAACGCATCGCGCAGGACAAACCGTAAGGCCTAGAGACTTGAAACCTGGCCAGATGGTAGGCCTCAATTTGGGGACAACCTATCAGAGTATGACCCCGATTGGCCCATAGGTGGCGCTACAGCAACCAAAAGTTCAAAATCGCTCATATCTCTTAGACCGTTTGTCCCAGGATCAAGTGTCTTATATCGTTGGAATCCTTGGCTCAAGGCGGACAAAATGGCTATCTCCGATTTGGATGTAGGCAGGGAAAATTTTCTGCTATGTTGACTTTTGTCCATAACCTACTTTTGCGAACTAGTCCCTGGTTTTTCGCCCGATCGGAACCAAACCAGTCTAGGACAATTCTCTGGACTCTCTAGATCAATAATTATCAAAAAAAAGTTGAACTTTGGCATTTGCGTGGCTGTAACAGGGTCATTTAGTAAAGGGGCGTGGCAAAATACGCTCAAAAGCCTATAAATCCCAAAGGAAAACTCAGAACTTCACCAAAATTGATGAGCATATGTGTCAGAACATGGTGAGGAAGCATGCAGAGTTTCATGGAGATCGGACCATAGGTGGCGCTATAACTGGCAAAAAGCCTTCATTCTTATTAGGGGTTCAAGCATGAAATGCTGAAACCCTATTGTAATTGTAAGGATTCGTAAAACGCATCGCGCAGGACAAACCGTAAGGCCTAGAGACTTGAAACCTGGCCAGATGGTAGGCCTCAATTTGGGGACAACCTATCAGAGTATGACCCCGATTGGCCCATAGGTGGCGCTACAGCAACCAAAAGTTCAAAATCGCTCATATCTCTTAGACCGTTTGTCCCAGGATCAAGTGTCTTATATCGTTGGAATCCTTGGCTCAAGGCAGACAAAATGGCTATCTCCGATTTGCTCGCCCTTCAGGCGCCAATTTTGAGTAAATTGCATTTTTTTGAAAAACCTATTTTTGCGAACTTCTCCTAGGTTTTTCGCCCGATCGGAACCAAACCACTGCAAGAATATTCTCTGGAGGCTGACAATCAGTAATCATCCCAAAAATTCAAAATTTCAATTAACGGTCGATAAGGGGAACCAAAATATTTGATGGCACCAGGGCCACTTTTACTAAAACGGTTATAAATTGTGAACAGAAAGAGATTTTTTTGCTAAACTTGGGATACATCTTCCTGAGCTCAATCTGAGATCACTTGAAAAAAATGCCAACAATTGTCCACTTGGTGGCACTATAAAACGGTTATAACTTGTGAACGGAAAGAGATATTTTCGCAAAACTTGGGACACATGTTCATGAGCTCATTCTGAGGTCACGTGAAAAAAATCATGACAATTGGCCACTTGGTGGCACTATAAAATGGTTATAACTTGTGAGCGGAAAGAGATATTTTCGCTAAACTTGGGACACGTTCATAAGCTCAATCTGAGTTGACATGAAAAAAATCGTGACAATTGGCCACTTGGTGGCGCTATAACAGTGAAAAAAATCATAACAATTGCTATAAGCGCACCCAACTGTTAGTCTACTGAAAATTTGGCACGCAGTGTCTTTGTCCAGGGTGCCATGATAGTCTATGAGAACATTGGTGTATCTCAAAAAACTCAGTATACGTCATTGGCACAATGCCTTGAAGGAGCCTTAGAAGTTTCAAGCCAGTGTTTTTTCACAGGAGTGACCTCCTAAGACTCCTGAATCCTTGCCGAGTCCAACAATACCAAACATGACAGGTTTCGCCCATAGACTGTAAAAAATATGGACAAAGCGTCTGTGACGTCACCCATAGACTTTCTGCAGAACGGTTTTGAAGCCTTTTATGGGGGGTATGGGCGGCGCCATCTTGGAAAATCTTGGGAAATCCTAACCCCGCCCACCTTCTGACGCAGCGCGCGTCACTCAGCTCGCTCTGCTACTCCGGTTATCTCTGTGTATATTTTAGGCAACGAAATATGTTATAAAACACCATACTAACTCTTTTCGTTTTCATTTAAAGAAATCTTAATATTATAGCCACACAAATGTGGTTCAGGCAACGCGTATTGATTATATTCACTGCACATAGTTTGCATATTTATAAAAAAAACTAAATATAAAACACAAACCTGCCTCTTTTCATTTTAAATATAATATAAAAATATTAAACATTTTAATATGGTCCAGGCAATATGTGCATTTGTACTAAACAACAGATTTTGCAGTAAACAACATATAGATCATCTTCGTTGTGTTAAAATTTAAAATGACAAAACTCAACCCAGTCTCTTTTTGTTAAATTTCAGTTGTGTCAATATTAGCCATTATAAAAGTATAAGTAAAAGGTATAAGAAGCTATACAAATAAAGCAAACAATTCAGTCAAACACACAAAGTCAGCGCTCGATCTAGTCTAACAATACAACAGTAAAGTTAAATAGTTTATAAAGTTATGAAACTTCCCCTCAGCAAAAACGATTGGCCAGGGAACAAATTATAGTTTCACGAAACCAAAAATCGCCCGTTGGATATAGACAAGATGAATTATATCTCATGTTTAACCACTACAGAGACCCCAGGGTCAGCGGCGAACGACTAGCCGAGGAAAAGCTGTTCCAGGCAGGGTACATGCGCCGAGCGCCCGGTCATCATCGCTGGATCTCACAACTGGATAAAATTTTCATAAATCTTTAAATAAACCACAGATTTGAGCTTTAAACAACTACATTCTCGCCTGAAAAACTCTTAAAACTACATTTCATGATACAGAAACCGTAGTATTATATTTCAACTGTGTTAAAAAATGGCGCTTCTTATGTTGTCATTCTCCTTGGCGCAGCCTAAGCTGTCAATCAAGCTGTCAATCAAAGTTAACCACGCCCTTATTTGTCATACATTTTATATCTAAATACTATCTAAACTAACGAGTTAGAAAAAAATTCACTACCCTCGCCATTGTCAGGCACTCGGAACCTATCGAAAAATACAATAAAAGTCCATGGGACCAACCTGTAAAAACATGAATTTATGCTGTGAAAACGGACATTTTAACATGGGGGCTATGGACATTTGCTCCCTTTTGGGACCTTCCCCTAGCAGATTTTCGATGTATTGCAGTTTTTCGCACTTCCGGGTAGGCTTCATTTTTCAGATGAGAATGTTGCCCCTTGGTTTCGCCTTATGGTTTTTGTAAGTGTCATTTAGAGCTTTAAAAAATTGTGGTTATCTTCAAAGCCGTTAGTCCGATCAAGACAAAAAAAAAAAAAAAAAGCTAAACAATAACACCAAAATGTTAAAATTATGATAGGGACTGACAAAAAAAAAAATTATATCCAATCAATTTCACCCATGGATCATTTTGATGCTCTCACATGTTTGAAACGAACAATTGATGGATTGTGATGAAATTTGTTTTAAATTGGGACTGGCGAATCCCTGTCCGTAGAGCTAGTAAGTCCCGCCCATCCGTAAAACCCCACTGGACCTCTAGGTTGAAAAATCGTCAATGCAAGTGAATGTAAGAAAATAATTCTTTTCCGGTCCAGTTTGAATTGTGCCATGAATGTGAACATACGTTGTCTGTGAATTTTTTATATAATTTTTCATGTTACGAGTTTGACAGTATATTGTATGATTCTTTGGCTAGCAGTTGTGGAAAAGACATAATGAGAAAGACTACATGTCGCCTATGTGACGTCACCCGATAACACATTTTTCCTTCCACTTGTCAAATCACGGTGCTAATGCTGCAATAATCTATGGAGACAGATCGAGATGCCTGTGTGTTTTGTACCCAAATGTCACCATTCAAACCAAATGGGTTGTTCTTTCTTCAGATTCCCATCTGATGTAAAAACTAGTTGTAGTCCACAAAGTGCTCTCACACAAAGTCTAACCGTATCAAACTTCTACCCGCTAAATTGTAGCATTCTTCACACGAAAAATTATATTAAAAATTCACAGACAACATATGTTCACATTCATGCCAAAATTCAAACGAGACCAGAAAATAATTATTTTCTCACATTCACTTGCATTGACGATTTTTCAACCTAGAGGTCCAGTGGGGTTAGCGGAAGGGGCGGGACTTACCAGCTCTATACTGTCAATGACTGTTTGCAAAGACCCGCCCACTTTAGTTACTGTTGCTATGTCTGACAAGCGACGCCACTCTCACACCACACCAAGTTCTCACGCAGTGAAAAATACACTGCGGATCAGAGAGGATACTGCGCGCTGACAGACAAGTACTTTTGATATGAAACAAAGTCTCACCTTTCAAATGTAGTCATTTTTTAGAGACATTTAAACAATAAATACCGTTTTGTGACTCTTTAATGTGTCTGACAGATCGCTGTAGACTCGAGGCTCAGTTAAAGCTGCTCGTGAACCGATCATCTCTTCCTTCTAGTTAATTTATAGCATTAAAATAAACATAAATGAACATATAAGGAATGTTGTTTTAAAGTGCTATGACGTCAGTACACTTTGTTTTTCAAATTGAAATCCTCCAATGTTAATCTACTAACTCTCCTGACTGCTTTGTTGGACAAAATGGCGGATTATGATTAGTCAGATCGCCTGTCATTCAAACTCCATGCGAAGGGTCAATTGAGAATGCCCATGCTCACAATCCTGATCTAATCGACAACTTTGCAGTTGCACATAGGAAAGCCCGGAAAATCCCACTATAATGTAAGAGAGCATCTTTTTTATGTATTTGGACCTAGGCCTAACAATGTGTTATCGTGCGCTGACACCATGTTTTTTTTTTTTTTTTTTTTTTTTTTTTTTTTTGAGGCTACTCCTGATTTTGTTAGTCATCTCATCTCTTATATGCTGTGTATGATCATATCCTGCCCTATTCATGGTAGCCTACTTGCAGACATTGCGTCATCAATATCATTAATTGCGTCATCATACTTAAGGGCCCAGTGTTGACTGGTTACGCCACTGAATATAATTGTCTAAACTCCTTATCAAAATTACATATTTACAACAAATTTGACACATATATATGGGCACACTTTGAGTACTACTAATAAAAGTGGTGGAGATCAGGCAAGACTGTAAGAAGACTCAGGCAAAAAGGTGCTATAACTGTAAAAACGCTTTAAAACCATTTATTTCCTATGGTAAACTGCCTGTATTGGCTGTAAATTGACTTTTTCATCTATGATGACAGTTGTTAAATGCTTGCTAAATAAAACTTAATGTCTTTTGATGCTTGTGAGCTTAAAGGCCTTAAAGGCCTTAAATGCTTGAACCCCGATAAATGCTGCTTGCAGCTTTAATTATTATTATTATTATTATTATTATTCCGCCCTAAAACGCATTGTGCAGCCCAAACCGTAAGAGCTGGAACCTTGAAACTTGGCCAAATGGTAGTCCTCAATTTGGGGAGAACCTATCAAAATATGACCCCGATTGGCCCATAGGTGGCGCTATAATGACCAAATTTACTAAATTGCTCATAACTCCTAGACAGTTTGTCCTAGAGTCTCAATTTTAGCATCACTGTGATCCCTGGCTCCAGACGGACAAAATGGCTATCTCCAAATCCCGATCCGAGCAAAAAAAATTTGTTATGGGCAATTTTGTCCAAAACCTACTTTTGCGAACTAGTCCTAGGTTTTTGGCCCAATCCAGACCAGACCAGTCTAGCACAATTCTCTGGAGTCTCTAGATCAATAATTATTGAAAAAAAGTTGAACTTTTGCATTGGCCTGGCTGTAACAGGGTCATTTAGGGAAGGGGCGGGACAAAAAAAACACTCAAAAGCCTATACAACCTAAGGGAAAACCCCAAACTTCACAAAAATCGATGAGCAGGTGTGTCAGACCATGGTGAAGAAGCATGCCAAGTTTCGTGAAGATCGGACCATAGGTGGCGCTATAACTGTCCAAAACGTCTCTTCTTATTAGGGGTTCAAGCACGAAGTGCTGAAACCCTATTGTAATTGTGCTGATTTTTATTATTATTATTATTATTATTATTATTATTATTCCGCCCTAAAACGCATTGTGCAGCCCAAACCGTAAGAGCTGGAACCTTGAAACTTGGCCAAATGGTAGTCCTCAATTTGGGGAGAACCTATCAAAATATGACCCCGATTGGCCCATAGGTGGCGCTATAATGACCAAATTTACTAAATTGCTCATAACTCCTAGACAGTTTGTGCAGTTTGTGCAGTTTGTGCACGAAGTGCTGAAACCCTATTGTAATTGTACTGATTTTTATTATTATTATTAGGGGTTCAAGCACGAAGTGCTGAAACCCTATTGTAATTGTGCTGATTTTTATTAGGGGTTCAAGCACGAAGTGCTGAAACCCTATTGTAATTGTGCTGATTTTTATTATTATTAGGGGTTCAAGCACGAAGTGCTGAAACCCTATTGTAATTGTGCTGATTTTTATTATTATTATTATTATTATTATTCTGCCGTAAAACGCATCGTGCAGCCCAAACCGTAAGAGCTGGAACTTTGAAACTTTGACAGATGGTAGTACAAAAATCGAGGAAAGGTTCAGAGATTATGACCCCGATTGGCCCATAGGTGGCGCTATAACAACCAAAAGCGCGAAACTGCTCATAACTCCTAGACCGTATGTCGTAGACTCAAGTGTCTTATATCATTGGAAAGCTGGACGCCTGACGAACAAAACGTATATCTCCGATTTCATTTCCGCCATGATAGATTTTCCGCCATTTTGAATTTTGTCAAAAATCTACTTTTGCGAACTAGTCCCTGGTTTTTTGCCCGATTGGAACCAAACTAGTGCAGAAATGTTCTCTGGAGACTGAATATCAATAATTATCGAAAAAAAGTGGAAATTTCGATTCACGGTCGCTAAGGGGCGCCAAAACGTACGTTGTGGGAGGGGCCTATTTTACTAAAATGGCTATAACTCCCGATGTAAATGAGGTATCTTCACCAAACTTGGTACACATGTGTATGAGCTTACTCTGGGGTCACAGTAAAAAAATCGCGACGATTGGCCTCATGGTGGCGCTATAAAATGAATAAAACATAAAACAGGCTATAACCACCTGACCGTTAGTCCGATTGACTTGAAAATTGGTATGCAGTGTCTTGGTCCAAGGTGCCATGTATGTGTATGAGGACATTGGCGTATCTCAAAAAACATGGCCGCCATCGGCCAACGAAGTTTGAGCACCTATTAGACAAGGTTAACGGAGGCCGATCGGAACGAAACTCAATGGGCATGTTCGGCTCATGGCCCTAAAGGTCTGTAAGAATTTTGAAAGAAATCGGCCACTAGTTGGCGCTAACGAGTTTTACGGCTCTGTAATCACATGGTGTTACAAATATCCACACAATATGCATATCATTTGATAGATCTCCTCATCCTGAACAACTTTGCCTCAAGAACCATTGCTGTCAATCAAACTGTTCATTAATTATTCATTAATATGTTAAAAACCTACTTTTGCGAACTAGTCCTAGGTTTTTTGCCCGATCGGAACCAGACCAGTCTAGGACAATTCTCTGGACTCTCTAGATCAATAATTATCAAAAAAAAGTTGAACTTTTGCATTTGGATGGCTGTAATAGGGTAATTTATAAAATGGGCGTGTCAAAATACATTAAAAAGCCTATAAATCCTAAATAAAAACTCAGAACTTCACAAAAATTGGTCAGCATATGTGACATAACATCATTAACAAGCATGAAAAATTCTATGGAGATCGGACAATAGGTGGCGCTATAACTGTTAAAAAGCTTTAAAATCATATATTTCCTATGGTAAACTGCCTGTATTGGCTGTAAATGGTCTTTTCTATCTCTGATCATATAATTTTCATATCATAATGTTCAAAACTAGTGCAATACAATTCTCTGGACTCACTAGATCAATAATTGTCAGAAAAAGTTGAACTACTTCATTTGGATAGTTATAATAGGTTCACTTCAAAATCTGGCCTTTACCAAGTGTCCCCGAAAGCCTATATCTCTTTAATCAATGCTCAGACCTTCTTAAAAACAAGTCAGAACGTGTGAAATATCACCCTGAACAAGCATGAAAATTTTCAGACAGATCGGACAAAATTTGCCTCTATAACAGTTAAAAAGGTGAAAATGATATGAATTAATGGCATGTTAAGCCAATAAGTGGTATTTTACTGCCCCCTGCTGTTTAAAATAGTCATTTTCTCATATTGGTATTGGTATCAGCCATGGTAAATCATGATAAATGATGGTGTGTGTGTGTGTGTGTGTGTGTGTGTGTGTGTGTGTGTGTGTGTGTGTGTGTGTGTGTGTGTGTGTGTGTGGTACAAATATAACAAAGGTTTTATTTTCCAACATGAAAACAAACATAACAGAGTGCTAGTGCACAAACAATAACCGACAATGATAATGGATGAGAGGGGAACTTAAATACACAGATCAAGACAAGGACAACAGGTGACGGTTATGATGATGAGGAGCAGGTGATGATGAGGAGGGTGATGAGGAGCAGGTGCAGGTGATGACGACAGATGGTGAATGTGATGAAGACAGAAGGTGAATGTGATGAAGGTGAATGTGACACCAATATCACTGAAACATTTGTGTGTGTGTGTGTGTGTAGCATTATTGTGTGTAGCATATGTAGCAAGTATGCATTATTGAGTTAACATGGAAAAACTGGTTTGCTTTAGTGCAGAAAAATGGTCAAAATCATGAGGTTTAAAGTGAAAGTGAGCCAATAAGTGGTCTTCTACTGCCCTCTGCTGGCCATTGTACTTATTAATTAAATTTTTCCACATGTGCTTGCATTTATACTTGAATACACACTAAATATCACTTATATAGCAATAACTATTATAACACAATCATATTTTGTCAGTGTTAATCACTTTATTTGCACTGACACTTCAAATAATTGCTAGTAATGTGGTAAATCATGGTAAATCATGGTTAACTATGCTGTGTGTGTGTGTGTGTGTGTGTGTGTGTGTGTGTGTGTGTGTGTGTGTGTGTGTGTGTGTGTGTGTGTGTAAGCATGCATTGAGTTAACATGGATAAACTGGTTTGCTTTAGTGCAGAAAACTGGTTTAAAGTGAAAGTGAGCCAATAAGTGGTCTTCTACTGCCCTCTGCTGGCCATTCTACTTATTAATGAAATATTTCAACATGTGCTTGCATTCATACTTGAATACACACTAAAAAAATCACTTATATAGCAATAACTATTATAACACAATCATATTTTGTCAGTGTTAATCACTTTATTTGCACTGACACTTCAAATAATTGCTAGTAATGTGATAAATCAGGCTAGAAACATGGTAAATCAAAGTAAATAATACTAGATTGTCGTTTATCTCCTGGTAAATAATACTAGAACGTGGTATATCATGGTAAATCATGGTTAACTATGCTGTGTGTGTGTGTGTGTGTGTGTGTGTGTGTGTGTGTGTGTGTGTGTGTGTGTGTGTGTGTGTGTGTGTGTGTGTAAGCATGCATTGAGTTAACATGGAAAAACTGGTTTGCTTTAGTGCAGAAAACTGGTTTAAAGTGAAAGTGAGCCAATAAGTGGTCTTCTAGTGCCCTCTGCTGGCCATTCTACTTAATAATGAAATATTTTACATGTGCTTTTGCATTCATACTTGGACACACACTAAAAATCACGTATATAACTAACTATTATAACACAATAATATTTTGTCAGTGTTCATCACCTCATTTGCACTGACACTTCACATAATTGCTAGTAATGTGGTTAATCATGCTAGAAACATTGTAAATCATAGTAAATAATACTGAAATGAGGTGTATCAAGGTAAATCATGCTAGAATCCTAATAAATCATTCTGGAACATGGTATATGATAGTAAATCATGCTAGAATCATATTAAATAATTCTAGAATGTGGCAAATCGTTGTGGGAGGAGCCTATTTTACTCAAATGGCTATAACTCAAGAAGTAAATGAGATATCTTCACCAAACTCAGTACACATGTGTATGGGTTCAATTTGAGGTCACAGTAAACAATTTTATGGAGATCGGACCATAGGTGGCGCTATAACTGTTAAAAAGCTTTAAAACCATATATATCCCATGGCAAATTGCCTGTATTGGCTGTAAATGGTCTTTTCCATCTATTATGTCAGTGGTTACATGCTTGCTAAATAAATCTTAATAACTTTTGATGCTTTTGTGCTTAAATGCCTTAAAGGCCTTAACTGCTTGAACCCCGATAAATGCTGCTTGCAGCTTTAATTATTATTATTATTATTATTATTATTCCGCCGTAAAACGCATCGTGCAGCCCAAACCGTAAGAGCTGGAACTTTGAAACTTTGACAGATGGTAGTACAAAAATCAAGGAAAGGTTCAGAGATTATGACCCCGATTGGCCAATAGGTGGCGCTATAACAACCAAAAGCGCGAAACTGCTCATAACTCCTAGACCGTATGTCGTAGACTCAAGTGTCTTATATCATTGGAAAGCTGGACGCCTGACGAACAAAACTTTTATCTCCGATTTCATTTCCGCCATGATAGATTTTCCGCCATTTTGAATTTTGTCAAAAATCTACTTTTGCGAACTAGTCCCTGGTTTTTTGCCCGATTGGAACCAAACTAGTGCAGAAATGTTCTCTGGAGACTGAATATCAATAATTATCGAAAAAAAGTGGAAATTTCGATTCACGGTCGCTAAGGGGCGCCAAAACGTACATTGTGGGAGGGGCCTATTTGACTAAAATGGCTATAACTCCCGATGTAAATGAGGTATCTTCACCAAACTTGGTACACATGTGTATGAGCTTACTCTGGGGTCACAGTAAAAAAATCGCGACGATTGGCCTCATGGTGGCGCTATAAAATGAAAAAAACATAAAACAGGCTATAACCACCTGACCGTTAGTCCGATTGACTTGAAAATTGGTATGCAGTGTCTTGGTCCAAGGTGCCATGTATGTCTATGAGGACATTGGCGTATCTCAAAAAACATGGCCGCCATTGGCCAACGAAGTTTGAGCACCTATTAGACAAGGTTAACGGAGGCCGATCGGAACGAAACTCAATGGGCATGTTCGGCTCATGGCCCTAAAGGTCTGTAAGAATTTTGAAAGAAATCGGCCACTAGTTGGCGCTAACGAGTTTTACGGCTCTGTAATCACGTGGTGTTACAAATATCCACACAATATGCATATCATTTGATAGATCTCCTCATCCTGAACAACTTTGCCTCAAGAACCATTGCTGTCAATCAAACTGTTCATTAATTATTCATTAATATGTTATAAACCTACTTTTGCGAACTAGTCCTAGGTTTTTTGCCCGATCGGAACCAGACCAGTCTAGGACAATTCTCTGGACTCTCTAGATCAATAATTATCAAAAAAAAGTTGAACTTTTGCATTTGGATGGCTGTAATAGGGTAATTTATAAAATGGGCGTGTCAAAATACATTAAAAAGCCTATAAATCCTAAATAAAAACTCAGAACTTCACAAAAATTGGTCAGCATATGTGACATAACATCATTAACAAGCATGAAAAATTCTATGGAGATCGGACGATAGGTGGCGCTATAACTGTTAAAAAGCTTTAAAATCATATATTTCCTATGGTAAACTGCCTGTATTGGCTGTAAATGGTCTTTTCCATCTCTGATCATATAATTTTCATATCATAATGTTCAAAACTAGTGCAATACAATTCTCTGGACTCACTAGATCAATAATTGTCAGAAAAAGTTGAACTACTTCATTTGGATAGCTATAATAGGTTCACTTCAAAATCTGGCCTTTACCAAGTGTCCCCGAAAGCCTATATCTCTTTAATCAATGCTCAGACCTTCTTAAAAACAAGTCAGAACGTGTGAAATATCACCCTGAACAAGCATGAAAATTTTCAGACAGATCGGACAAAATTTGCCTCTATAACAGTTAAAAAGGTGAAAATGATATGAATTAATGGCATGTTAAGCCAATAAGTGGTATTTTACTGCCCCCTGCTGTTTAAAATAGTCATTTTCTCATATTGGTATTGGTATCAGCCATGGTAAATCATGATAAATGATGGTGTGTGTGTGTGTGTGTGTGTGTGTGTGTGTGTGTGTGTGTGTGTGTGTGTGTGTGTGTGTGTGTGTGTGTGGTACAAATATAACAAAGGTTTTATTTTCCAACATGAAAACAAACATAACAGAGTGCTAGTGCACAAACAATAACCGACAATGATAATGGATGAGAGGGGAACTTAAATACACAGATCAAGACAAGGACAACAGGTGACGGTTATGATGATGAGGAGCAGGTGATGATGAGGAGGGTGATGAGGAGCAGGTGCAGGTGATGACGACAGATGGTGAATGTGATGAAGACAGAAGGTGAATGTGATGAAGGTGAATGTGACACCAATATCACTGAAACATTTGTGTGTGTGTGTGTGTGTGTGTGTGTGTGTGTGTAGCATATGTAGCAAGTATGCATTATTGAGTTAACATGGAAACACTGGTTTGCTTTAGTGCAGAAAACTGGTCAAAATCATGAGGTTTAAAGTGAAAGTGAGCCAATAAGTGGTCTTCTACTGCCCTCTGCTGGCCATTCTACTTAATTAAATTTTTCCACATGTGCTTGCATTTATACTTGAATACACACTAAAAATCACTTATATAGCAATAACTATTATAACATAATCATATTTTGTCAGTGTTAATCACTTTATTTGCACTGACACTTCAAATAATTGCTAGTAATGTGGTAAATCATGGTAAATCATGGTTAACTATGCTGTGTGTGTGTGTGTGTGTGTGTGTGTGTGTGTGTGTGTGTGTAAGCATGCATTGAGTTAACATGGATAAACTGGTTTGCTTTAGTGCAGAAAACTGGTTTAAAGTGAAAGTGAGCCAATAAGTGGTCTTCTACTGCCCTCTGCTGGCCATTCTACTTATTAATGAAATATTTCAACATGTGCTTGCATTCATACTTGAATACACACTAAAAAAATCACTTATATAGCAATAACTATTATAACACAATCATATTTTGTCAGTGTTAACCACTTTATTTGCACTGACACTTCAAATAATTGCTAGTAATGTGATAAATCAGGCTAGAAACATGGTAAATCAAAGTAAATAATCCTAGATTGTCGTTTATCTCCTGGTAAATAATACTAGAACGTGGTATATCATGGTAAATCATGGTTAACTATGCTGTGTGTGTATGTGTGTGTGTGTGTGTGTGTGTGTGTGTGTGTGTGTGTGTGTGTGTGTGTGTGTGTGTGTGTGTGTGTGTGTGTGTGTGTGTGTAAGCATGCATTGAGTTAACATGGAAAAACTGGTTTGCTTTAGTGCAGAAAACTGGTTTAAAGTGAAAGTGAGCCAATAAGTGGTCTTCTACTGCCCTCTGCTGGCCATTCTACTTAATAATGAAATATTTTACATGTGCTTTTGCATTCATACTTGGACACACACTAAAAATCACGTATATAACTAACTATTATAACACAATAATATTTTGTCAGTGTTCATCACCTCATTTGCACTGACACTTCACATATTTGCTAGTAATGTGGTTAATCATGCTAGAAACATTGTAAATCATAGTAAATAATACTGAAATGAGGTGTATCAAGGTAAATCATGCTAGAATCCTAATAAATCATTCTGGAACATGGTATATGATAGTAAATCATGCTAGAATCATA
Organism: Scardinius erythrophthalmus; assembly: GCF_964197995.2. Classification (NCBI taxonomy): domain Eukaryota; kingdom Metazoa; phylum Chordata; class Actinopteri; order Cypriniformes; family Leuciscidae; genus Scardinius; species Scardinius erythrophthalmus. Next base: position 341,259 of record NW_028296528.1, on the reverse strand, counting down.
TTAAATAATTCTAGAATGTGGCAAATCGTTGTGGGAGGAGCCTATTTTACTCAAATGGCTATAACTCAAGAAGTAAATGAGATATCTTCACCAAACTCAGTACACATGTGTATGGGTTCAATTTGAGGTCACAGTAAACAATTCTATGGAGATCGGAGCATAGGTGGCGCTATAACTGTTAAAAAGCTTTAAAACCATATATATCCCATGGCAAATTGCCTGTATTGGCTGTAAATGGTCTTTTCCATCTATTATGTCAGTGGTTACATGCTTGCTAAATAAATCTTAATAACTTTTGATGCTTTTGTGCTTAAATGCCTTAAAGGCCTTAACTGCTTGAACCCCGATAAATGCTGCTTGCAGCTTTAATTATTATTATTATTATTATTATTCTGCCGTAAAACGCATCGTGCAGCCCAAACCGTAAGGGCTAGAGCTTTGAAACTTTGCCATATGGTAGTACAAAAATCGAGGAGAGGTTATCAAATTATGACCCCGATTGGCCCATAGGTGGCGCTATAGCAACCAAAAGCGCGAAACTGCTCATAACTCCTAGACCGTAAGTCATAGACTCAAGTGTCTTATATCATTGGAAAGCTGGACGCCTGACGAACAAAACGTATATCTCCGATTTTATTTCCGCCATGATAGATTTTCCGCCATTTTGAATTTTGTCTAAAATCTACTTTTGCAAACTAGTCCCTGGTTTTTCGCCCGATCGGAACCAAACCAGTGCAGAATTGTTCTATGGAGTCTGAAGATCAATAATTATCGAAAAAAAGTTGAAATTTCGATTCATGGTCGCTAGGGGGTGCAAAATTAACGTTGTGGGAGGAGCCTATTTTACTAAAATGGCTATAACTCCAGAAGTAAAAGAGGTATTTTAACCAAACTTGGTACACATGTGTAAGAGGTCAATCTGAGGTCACGGTAAAAAAATCGCGGCGATTGGCCACATGGTGGCGCTATAACATGAAAAAAACATAAAACAGGCTATAACCACCTGACCGTTAGTCCGATTGACTTGAAAATTGGTATGCAGTGTCTTGGTCCAAGGTGCCATGTATGTATATGAGGACATTGGCGTATCTCAAAAAACATGGCCGCTATCGGCCAATGAAGTTTGAGCACCGATTAGACAAGGTTAACGGAGGCCGATCAGAACGAAACTCGATGGGCATGTTCGTCTTATGGCCCTAGAGGTCTGTAAGAATTTTGAAAGAAATCGGCCACTAGTTGGCGCTAACGAGTTTTATGGCTCTGTAATCACGTGGTGTTACACTCATCCACACAATATGCATATCATTTGATAGATCTGCTCATGCTGAACAACTTTGCCTCAAGAACCATTGCTGTCAATCAAACCGTTCATTAAATATTCACGAATATGTCTAAAACCTACTTTTGCGAACTAGTCCTAGGTTTTTCACCCGATCGGAACCAGACCAGTCTAGGACAATTCTCTGGACTCTCTAGATCAATAATTATCAAAAAAAAGTTGAACTTTTGCATTTGGATGGCTGTAATAGGGTCATTTATAAAATGGGCGTGGCAAAATACAGTCAAAAGCCTATAAATCATAAATGAAAATGCAGAACTTCACAAAAATTGGTCAGCATATGTGACATAACATCATTAACAAGCATGCAAAATTTTATGGAGATCGGACGATAGGTGGCGCTATAACTGTTAAAAAGCTTTAAAACCATATATTTCCTATGTAAACTGCCTGTATTGGCTGTAAATGGTCTTTTCCATCTATTATGTCCGTGATTACATGCTTGCTAAATAAATCTTAATAACTTTTGATGCTTTTGTGCTTAAATGCCTAAAAGGCTTTAACTGCTTGAACCCCGATAAATGCTGCTTGCAGCTTTAATTAGGGGTTCAAGCACGAAGTGCTGAAACCCTATTGTAATTGTGCTGATTTTTATTAGGGGTTCAAGCACGAAGTGCTGAAACCCTATTGTAATTGTACTGATTTTTATTATTATTATTATTATTATTCTCCCCTAAAACGCATCGTGCAGCCCAAACCGTAAGAGCTGGAACCTTGAAACTTGGCCAAATGGTAGTCCTCAATTTGGGGAGAACCTATCAAAGTATGACCCAGATTGGCCCATAGGTGGCGCTATAGCGACCAAAAGCGCGAAACTGCTCATAACTCCTAGACCGTATGTCGTAGACTCAAGTGTCCTATATCATTGGAAAGCTGGACGCCTGAAGGTCAAAACGTATATCTCCGATTTTATTTCAGGTATGCAAATTTTTCCGCCATTTTGAATTTTGTCAAAAACCTACTTTTGCGAACTAGTCCCTGGTTTTTCGCCCGATCGGAACCAAACCAGTGCAGAAATGTTCTTTGGAGTCTGAAGATCAATAATTATCGAAAAAAAGTCGAAATTTCGATTCCTGGTCGCTAGCGGGTGATAAATTAATGTTGTGGGAGGAGCCTATTTTACTAAAATGGCTATAACTCGAAAAGGAAATGAGATATCTTCACCAAACTTGGTACACATGTGTATGAGTTCAATTTGGGGTCATAGTAAAAAAATTTCGACGATTGATCACATGGTGGCGCTATAACATGAAAAAAACATGAAAAGGGCTATGACCACGTGACCGTTTGTCCGATTGACTTGAAAATTGGTATGCAGTGTCTTGGTCCAAGGTGCCATGTATGTCTATGAGGACATTGGCGTACCTCGAAAAACATGACAGCCATCGACCAATGAAATTTGAGCACCTATTAGACAAGGTTAACGGAGGCCGATCGGAACGATACTCGATGGGCATGTTCAACTCATGGCCCTAGAGGTCTGTAAGAATTTTGAAAGAAATCGGCCACTAGTTGGCGCTAACGAGTTTTATGGCTCTGTAATCACGTGGTGTTACACTTATTGTCACAAAATGCATATCATTTGATAGATCTGCTCATGCTGAACAACTTTGCCTCAAGAACCATTGCTGTCAATCAAACCGTTCATTAAATATTCGCAATTATGTTAAAAACCTACTTTTGCGAACTAGTCCTAGGTTTTTTGCCCGATCGGAACAAAACCAGTCTAGGGTAATTCTCTGGACTCTCTAGATCAATAATTATCAAAAAAAAGTTCAACTTTAGCATTTTTCGCATGGGTATATTGGGTCATAATGAAAATGGGCGTGGCAAAATGCATTTAAAAGCCTATAAATCCTAAACGAAAACTCAGAACTTCACAAAAATTGGTGAGCATATGTACCATAACAGTCTAAACAAGCATGTAAAATTTCATGAAGATCGTACGATAGGTGGCGCTATAACTGTTAAAAAGCTTTGAAAACCATATATTTCCTATGGTAAATTGCCTGTTTTGGCTGTAAATGGTCTTTTCCATCTATTATTTCAGTGGTTAAAAGCTTTACAAATAAAACTTAATGTCTTAAATGCTTATGTGCTTAAAGGCCTTAAATGCTTGAACCCCGATAAATGCTGCTTGCAGCTTTAATTATTATTATTATTATTATTATTCTGCCGTAAAACGCATCGTGCAGCCCAAACCGTAAGGGCTAGAGCTTTGAAACTTTGCCATATGGTAGTACAAAAATCGAGGAGAGGTTATCAAATTATGACCCCGATTGGCCCATAGGTGGCGCTATAGCAACCAAAAGCGCGAAACTGCTCATAACTCCTAGACCGTAAGTCATAGACTCAAGTGTCTTATATCATTGGAAAGCTGGACGCCTGACGAACAAAACGTATATCTCCGATTTTATTTCCGCCATGATAGATTTTCCGCCATTTTGAATTTTGTCGAAAATCTACTTTTGCGAACTAGTCCCTGGTTTTTTGCCCGATCGGAACCAAACCAGTGCAGAATTGTTCTCTGGAGTCTGAATATCAATAATTATCAAAAAAAAGTTGAAATTTCGATTCACGGTCGCTAGGGGGTGCAAAATTAACGTTGTGGGAGGAGCCTATTTTACTAAAATGGCTATAACTCCAGAAGTAAAAGAGGTATTTTAACCAAACCTGGTACACATGTGTAAGACGTCAATATGAGGTCACGGTAAAAAAATCGCGGCGATTGGTCACATGGTGGCGCTATAACATGAAAAAAACATAAAACAGGCTATAACCACCTGACCGTTAGTCCGATTGACTTGAAAATTGGTATGCAGTGTCTTGGTCCAAGGTGCCATGTATGTCTATGAGGACATTGGTGTATCTCAAAAAACATGGCCGCCATCGGCCAATGAAGTTTGAGCACCTATTAGACAAGGTTAACGGAGGCCTATCGGAACGAAACTCGGTGGGCATGTTCGACTCATGGCCCTAGAGGTCTGTAAGAATTTTAAAAGAAATCGGCCACTAGTTGGCGCTAACGAGTTTTATGGCTCTGTAATCACGTGGTGTTACACTTATTGTCACAAAATGCATACCATTTGATAGATCTCCTCTTGTTGAACAACTTTGCCTCAAGAACCATTGCTGTCAATCAAACCGTTCATTAAATATTCGTAATTATGTTAAAAACCTACTTTTGCGAACTAGTCCTAGGTTTTTCGCTCGATCAGAACCAAACGAGTCTAGGACAATTCTATGGACTCTCAAGATCAATAATTATCAAAAAAAAGTTGAACTTTTGCATTTTTCGCATGGGTATATTGGGTCATAAAGAAAATGGGCGTGGCAAAATGCACTCAAAAGCCTATAAATCCTAAACGAAAACTCAGAACTTCACGAAAATTGGTGAGCTTATGTGCCATAACATCATTAACAAGCATGCAAAATTTCATGGAGATCGGACTATAGATGGTGCTATAACTGTTAAAAAGCTTTAAAAAACACATATTTCCTATGGTAAATTGCCTGTATTGGCTGTAAATGGACTTTTCCATCTATTATTTCAGTGGTTAAAAGCTTTCTAAATAAATCTTAATGTCTTAAATGCTTATGTGCCTAAAGGCCTTAAATGCTTGAACCCCGATAAATGCTGCTTGCAGCTTTAATTATTATTATTATTCTGCCGTAAAACGCATCGTGCAGCCTAAACCGTAAGTGCTAGAGACTTGAAACTTGGCCAGAAGGTAGTACAAAAATCGAGGAGAGGTTCAGAGAATATGAGCTAGATTGGCCAATAGGTGGCGCTACAGTGCAAAAAACAAAAAAATTGCATATTTTTGCTTAAATCTCATCAACCCTTTGTCACAGACTCAAGTGTCTTATATCTTTGGAATCCTTGGGTCAAGCCGAACAAAAAAGGCCTCAAGGATTTCATTTCCGGTATGCAAATTTTTCCGCCATTTTGGATTTTGTCCAAAACCTACTTTTGCGAACTAGTCCCTGGTTTTTCGCCCGATCGGAACCAAACCAGTGCAGAAATATTCACAGGAGTCTGAATATCAATAATTATCGAAAAAAAGTTAAAATTTCGATCCACGGTTGCTAAGGGGCATCAAAACGTTCGCAGGAGGCGGAGCTAATTATACAAAAATGGCTATAACTCGTGAACGAAATGAGATATTTTCACCAAACTCGGTACACATATGTATGAGCTCAAGTTGAGGTCACAGTAAAAAAATCGCGGTGATTGGCCTCATGGTGGCGCTATAATATGAAAAAAACATAAAACAGGCTATAACCACCTGACCGTTAGTCCGATTGACTTGAAAATTGGTATGCAGTGTCTTGGTCCAAGGTGCCATGTATGTCTATGAGGACATTGGTGTATCTCAAAAAACATGGCCGCTATCGGCCAATGAAGTTTGAGCACCTATTAGACAAGGTTAACGGAGGCCGATCGGAACAAAACTCAGTGGACATGTTCGGCTCAAGCCCCTAGAGGTCTGTAAGAATTTTGAAAGAAATCGGCCACTAGTTGGCGCTAACGAGTTTTATGGCTCTGTAATCACGTGGTGTTACACTTATCGTCACAAAATGCATATCATATGATAGATCTGCTCATGCTGAACAACTTTGCCTCTAGAACCATTGCTGTCAATCAAACAGTTCATTAAATATTCATGAATATGTTAAAAACCTACTTTTGCGAACTAGTCCTAGGTTTTTTGCCCGATCGGAACCAGACCAGTCTAGGACAATTCTCTGGACTCTCTAGATCAATAATTATCAAAAAAAAGTTGAACTTTTGCATTTGGATGGCTGTAATAGGGTAATTTATAAAATGGGCGTGTCAAAATACATTAAAAAGCCTATAAATCCTAAATAAAAACTCAGAACTTCACAAAAATTGGTCAGCATATGTGACATAACATCATTAACAAGCATGAAAAATTCTATGGAGATCGGACGATAGGTGGCGCTATAACTGTTAAAAAGCTTTAAAATCATATATTTATGGTAAACTGCCTGTATTGGCTGTAAATGGTCTTTTCCATCTCTGATCATATAATTTTCATATCATAATGTTAAAAAACTAGTGCAATACAATTCTCTGGACTCACTAGATCAATAATTGTCAGAAAGTTGAACTACTTCATTTGGATAGCTATAATAGGTTCACTTCAAAATCTGGCCTTTACCAAGTGTCCCCGAAAGCCTATATCTCTTTAATCAATGCTCAGACCTTCTTAAAAACAAGTCAGAACGTGTGAAATATCACCCTGAACAAGCATGAAAATTTTCAGACAGATCGGACAAAATTTGCCTCTATAACAGTTAAAAAGGTGAAAATGATATGAATTAATGGCATGTTAAGCCAATAAGTGGTATTTTACTGCCCCCTGCTGTTTAAAATAGTCATTTTCTCATATTGGTATTGGTATCAGCCATGGTAAATCATGATAAATGATGGTGTGTGTGTGTGTGTGTGTGTGTGTGTGTGTGTGTGTGTGTGTGTGTGTGTGTGTGTGTGTGGTACAAATATAACAAAGGTTTTATTTTCCAACATGAAAACAAACATAACAGAGTGCTAGTGCACAAACAATAACCGACAATGATAATGGATGAGAGGGGAACTTAAATACACAGATCAAGACAAGGACAACAGGTGACGGTTATGATGATGAGGAGCAGGTGATGATGAGGAGGGTGATGAGGAGCAGGTGCAGGTGATGACGACAGATGGTGAATGTGATGAAGACAGAAGGTGAATGTGATGAAGGTGAATGTGACACCAATATCACTGAAACATTTGTGTGTGTGTGTGTGTGTGTGTGTGTGTGTGTGTGTGTGTGTAGCATTATTTTGTGTAGCATATGTAGCAAGTATGCATTATTGAGTTAACATGGAAACACTGGTTTGCTTTAGTGCAGAAAACTGGTCAAAATCATGAGGTTTAAAGTGAAAGTGAGCCAATAAGTGGTCTTCTACTGCCCTCTGCTGGCCATTCTACTTATTAATTAAATTTTTCCACATGTGCTTGCATTTATACTTGAATACACACTAAAAATCACTTATATAGCAATAACTATTATAACACAATCATATTTTGTCAGTGTTAATCACTTTATTTGCACTGACACTTCAAATAATTGCTAGTAATGTGGTAAATCATGGTTAACTATGCTGTGTGTGTGTGTGTGTGTGTGTGTGTGTGTGTGTGTGTGTGTGTGTGTGTGTGTGTGTGTGTAAGCATGCATTGAGTTAACATGGATAAACTGGTTTGCTTTAGTGCAGAAAACTGGTTTAAAGTGAAAGTGAGCCAATAAGTGGTCTTCTACTGCCCTCTGCAGGCCATTCTACTTATTAATGAAATATTTCAACATGTGCTTGCATTCATACTTGAATACACACTAAAAAAATCACTTATATAGCAATAACCATTATAACAATCATATTTTGTCAGTGTTAATCACTTTATTTGCACTGACACTTCAAATAATTGCTAGTAATGTGATAAATCAGGCTAGAAACATGGTAAATCAAAGTAAATAATACTAGATTGTCGTTTATCTCCTGGTAAATAATACTAGAACGTGGTATATCATGGTAAATCATGGTTAACTATGCTGTGTGTGTGTGTGTGTGTGTGTGTGTGTGTAAGCATGCATTGAGTTAACATGGAAAAACTGGTTTGCTTTAGTGCAGAAAACTGGTTTAAAGTGAAAGTGAGCCAATAAGTGGTCTTCTAGTGCCCTCTGCTGGCCATTCTACTTAATAATGAAATATTTTACATGTGCTTTTGCATTCATACTTGGACACACACACAAAAATCACGTATATAACTAACTATTATAACACAATAATATTTTGTCAGTGTTCATCACCTCATTTGCACTGACACTTCACATAATTGCTAGTAATGTGGTTAATCATGCTAGAAACATTGTAAATCATAGTAAATAATACTGAAATGAGGTGTATCAAGGTAAATCATGCTAGAATCCTAATAAATCATTCTGGAACATGGTATATGATAGTAAATCATGCTAGAATCATATTAAATAATTCTAGAATGTGGCAAATCGTTGTGGGAGGAGCCTATTTTACTCAAATGGCTATAACTCAAGAAGTAAATGAGATATCTTCACCAAACTCAGTACACATGTGTATGGGTTCAATTTGAGGTCACAGTAAACAATTTTATGGAGATCGGACCATAGGTGGCGCTATAACTGTTAAAAAGCTTTAAAACCATATATATCCCATGGCAAATTGCCTGTATTGGCTGTAAATGGTCTTTTCCATCTATTATGTCAGTGGTTACATGCTTCCTAAATAAATCTTAATAACTTTTGATGCTTTTGTGCTTAAATGCCTTAAAGGCCTTAACTGCTTGAACCCCGATAAATGCTGCTTGCAGCTTTAATTATTATTATTATTCTGCCGTAAAACGCATCGTGCAGCCCAAACCGTAAGGGCTAGAGCATTGAAACTTTGCCAGATGGTAGTACAAAAATCGAGGAGAGGTTCAGAGATTATGACCCCGATTGGCCCATAGGTGGCGCTATAATGACCAAATTTACTAAATTGCTCATAACTCCTAGACAGTTTGTCCTAGAGTCTCAATTTTAGCATCACTGTGATCCCTGGCTCCAGACGGACAAAATGGCTATCTCCAAATCCCGATCCGAGCAAAAAAAATTTGTTATGGGCAATTTTGTCCAAAACCTACTTTTGCGAACTAGTCCTAGGTTTTTGGCCCAATCCAGACCAGACCAGTCTAGCACAATTCTCTGGAGTCTCTAGATCAATAATTATTGAAAAAAAGTTGAACTTTTGCATTGGCCTGGCTGTAACAGGGTCATTTAGGGAAGGGGCGTGACAAAAAAAACACTCAAAAGCCTATACAACCTAAGGGAAAACCCCAAACTTCACAAAAATCGATGAGCAGGTGTGTCAGACCATGGTGAAGAAGCATGCCAAGTTTCGTGAAGATCGGACCATAGGTGGCGCTATAACTGTCCAAAACGTCTCTTCTTATTAGGGGTTCAAGCACGAAGTGCTGAAACCCTATTGTAATTGTGCTGATTTTTATTATTATTATTATTATTATTATTATTATTATTCCGCCCTAAAACGCATTGTGCAGCCCAAACCGTAAGAGCTGGAACCTTGAAACTTGGCCAAATGGTAGTCCTCAATTTGGGGAGAACCTATCAAAATATGACCCCGATTGGCCCATAGGTGGCGCTATAATGACCAAATTTACTAAATTGCTCATAACTCCTAGACAGTTTGTCCTAGAGTCTCAATTTTAGCATCACTGTGATCCCTGGCTCCAGACGGACAAAATGGCTATCTCCAAATCCCGATCCGAGCAAAAAAAATTTGTTATGGGCAATTTTGTCCAAAACCTACTTTTGCGAACTAGTCCTAGGTTTTTGGCCCAATCCAGACCAGACCAGTCTAGCACAATTCTCTGGAGTCTCTAGATCAATAATTATTGAAAAAAAGTTGAACTTTTGCATTGGCCTGGCTGTAACAGGGTCATTTAGGGAAGGGGCGTGACAAAAAAAACACTCAAAAGCCTATACAACCTAAGGGAAAACCCCAAACTTCACAAAAATCGATGAGCAGGTGTGTCAGACCATGGTGAAGAAGCATGCCAAGTTTCGTGAAGATCGGACCATAGGTGGCGCTATAACTGTCCAAAACGTCTCTTCTTATTAGGGGTTCAAGCACGAAGTGCTGAAACCCTATTGTAATTGTGCTGATTTTTATTATTATTATTATTATTATTATTATTATTATTCCGCCCTAAAACGCATTGTGCAGCCCAAACCGTAAGAGCTGGAACCTTGAAACTTGGCCAAATGGTAGTCCTCAATTTGGGGAGAACCTATCAAAATATGACCCCGATTGGCCCATAGGTGGCGCTATAATGACCAAATTTACTAAATTGCTCATAACTCCTAGACAGTTTGTCCTAGAGTCTCAATTTTAGCATCACTGTGATCCCTGGCTCCAGACGGACAAAATGGCTATCTCCAAATCCCGATCCGAGCAAAAAAAATTTGTTATGGGCAATTTTGTCCAAAACCTACTTTTGCGAACTAGTCCTAGGTTTTTGGCCCAATCCAGACCAGACCAGTCTAGCACAATTCTCTGGAGTCTCTAGATCAATAATTATTGAAAAAAAGTTGAACTTTTGCATTGGCCTGGCTGTAACAGGGTCATTTAGGGAAGGGGCGGGACAAAAAAAACACTCAAAAGCCTATACAACCTAAGGGAAAACCCCAAACTTCACAAAAATCGATGAGCAGGTGTGTCAGACCATGGTGAAGAAGCATGCCAAGTTTCGTGAAGATCGGACCATAGGTGGCGCTATAACTGTCCAAAACGTCTCTTCTTATTAGGGGTTCAAGCACGAAGTGCTGAAACCCTATTGTAATTGTGCTGATTTTTATTATTAGGGGTTCAAGCACGAAGTGCTGAAACCCTATTGTAATTGTACTGATTTTTATTATTATTATTATTATTATTATTATTATTATTATTATTTTTCTTCTGCCGTAAAACTCATCGTGCAGCCCAAACCGTAAGAGCTGGAGCTTTGAAACTTTGCCAGATGGTAGTACAAAAATCGAGGAGAGGTTCAGAGAATATGACCCCAATTGGCCCATAGGTGGCGCTATAGCAACCAAAAGCGCGAAACTGCTCATAACTCCTAGACCGTATGACGTAGACTCAAGTGTCTTATATCACTGGAAAGCTGGAAACCTGAAGGTCAAAACGTATATCTCCGATTTCATTTCCTGTATGCAAATTGTCCGCCATTTTGAATTTAGTTAAAAACCTACTTTTGCGAACTAGTCCTAGGTTTTTTGTCCAATTGGATACAAAACAGTGCAGAAATGTTCTCTGGAGTCTGAATATCAATAATTATCGAAAAAAAGTCGAAATTTCGATTCCTGATCGCCGGGGGGTGATAAATTAATGTTGTGGGAGGAGCCTATTTTACTAAAATGGCTATAACTCGAGAATGAAATTAGATATCTTCACCAAACTTGGTGCACATGTGTATGAGTTCAATCTGGGGTCACAGTAAAAAAATCGCGACGATTGATTACTAGGTGGCGCTATAACATGAAAAAAACATGAAAACGGCTATGACCACGTGACCGTTAGTCCGATTGACTTGAAAATTGGTATGCAGTGTCTTGGTCCAAGGTACCATGTATGTCTATGAGGACATTGGCGTATCTCGAAAAACATGGCCGCCATCGACCAATGAAATTTGAGCACCTATTAGACAAGGTTAACGGAGGCCGATCGGAACGAAACTCGATGGGCATGTTCGACTCATGGCCCTAGAGGTCTCTAAGAGTTTTGAAAGAAATCGGCCACTAGTTGGCGCTAACGAGTTTTATGGCTCTGTAATCACGTGGTGTTACACTTATCGTCACAAAATGCATATCATCTGATAGATCTGCTCATGCTGAACAACTTTGCCTCAAGAACTAATGCTGTCAATTAAACCGTTTATTAAATATTCGTAATTATGTTAAAAACCTACTTTTGCAAACTAGTCCTAGGTTTTTCGCCCGATCGAAACCAGACCAGTCTAGGACAATTCTCTGGACACTCTAGATCAATAATTATCAAAAAAAAGTTGAACTTTTGCATGTAGATGGCTGTAATAGGGTCATTTAGAAAAGGGGCATGGCAAAAAAACACTAAAAAGCCTATAAATCCTAAATGAAAACTCAGAACTTCACAAAAATTGGTGAGCATATGTGACATAACATCATTAACAAGCATGCCAATTTTTATGGAGATCGGACCATAGGTGGCGCTATAACTGCTAAAAAGCTTTAAAACCATATATTTCCTATGGTATTTCCTGTAAATGGTCTTTTCCATCTATTATGTCAGTAGTTACATGCTTGCTAAATAAAACTTAATCACTTTTGATGCTTTTGTGCTTAAAGGCCTTAACTGCTTGAACCCCGATAAATGCTGCTTGCAGCTTTAATTATTATTATTATTATTATTATTATTATTCCGCCCTAAAACGCATTGTGCAGCCCAAACCGTAAGAGCTGGAACCTTGAAACTTGGCCAAATGGTAGTCCTCAATTTGGGGAGAACCTATCAAAATATGACCCCGATTGGCCCATAGGTGGCGCTATAATGACCAAATTTACTAAATTGCTCATAACTCCTAGACAGTTTGTCCTAGAGTCTCAATTTTAGCATCACTGTGATCCCTGGCTCCAGACGGACAAAATGGCTATCTCCAAATCCCGATCCGAGCAAAAAAAAATTTGTTATGGGCAATTTTGTCCAAAACCTACTTTTGCGAACTAGTCCTAGGTTTTTGGCCCAATCCAGACCAGACCAGTCTAGCACAATTCTCTGGAGTCTCTAGATCAATAATTATTGAAAAAAAGTTGAACTTTTGCATTGGCCTGGCTGTAACAGGGTCATTTAGGGAAGGGGCGGGACAAAAAAAACACTCAAAAGCCTATACAACCTAAGTGTCAGACCATGGTGAAGAAGCATGCCAAGTTTCGTGAAGATCGGACCATAGGTGGCGCTATAACTGTCCAAAACGTCTCTTCTTATTAGGGGTTCAAGCACGAAGTGCTGAAACCCTATTGTAATTGTGCTGATTTTTATTATTATTATTATTATTATTATTATTATTATTCCGCCCTAAAACGCATTGTGCAGCCCAAACCGTAAGAGCTGGAACCTTGAAACTTGGCCAAATGGTAGTCCTCAATTTGGGGAGAACCTATCAAAATATGACCCCGATTGGCCCATAGGTGGCGCTATAATGACCAAATTTACTAAATTGCTCATAACTCCTAGACAGTTTGTCCTAGAGTCTCAATTTTAGCATCACTGTGATCCCTGGCTCCAGACGGACAAAATGGCTATCTCCAAATCCCGATCCGAGCAAAAAAAAATTTGTTATGGGCAATTTTGTCCAAAACCTACTTTTGCGAACTAGTCCTAGGTTTTTGGCCCAATCCAGACCAGACCAGTCTAGCACAATTCTCTGGAGTCTCTAGATCAATAATTATTGAAAAAAAGTTGAACTTTTGCATTGGCCTGGCTGTAACAGGGTCATTTAGGGAAGGGGCGGGACAAAAAAAACACTCAAAAGCCTATACAACCTAAGTGTCAGACCATGGTGAAGAAGCATGCCAAGTTTCGTGAAGATCGGACCATAGGTGGCGCTATAACTGTCCAAAACGTCTCTTCTTATTAGGGGTTCAAGCACGAAGTGCTGAAACCCTATTGTAATTGTGCTGATTTTTATTAGGGGTTCAAGCACGAAGTGCTGAAACCCTATTGTAATTGTACTGATTTTTATTATTATTATTATTATTATTATTATTATTATTATTATTTTTCTTCTGCCGTAAAACTCATCGTGCAGCCCAAACCGTAAGAGCTGGAGCTTTGAAACTTTGCCAGATGGTAGTACAAAAATCGAGGAGAGGTTCAGAGAATATGACCCCAATTGGCCCATAGGTGGCGCTATAGCAACCAAAAGCGCGAAACTGCTCATAACTCCTAGACCGTATGACGTAGACTCAAGTGTCTTATATCACTGGAAAGCTGGAAACCTGAAGGTCAAAACGTATATCTCCGATTTCATTTCCTGTATGCAAATTGTCCGCCATTTTGAATTTAGTTAAAAACCTACTTTTGCGAACTAGTCCTAGGTTTTTTGTCCAATTGGATCCAAAACAGTGCAGAAATGTTCTCTGGAGTCTGAATATCAATAATTATCGAAAAAAAGTCGAAATTTCGATTCCTGATCGCCGGGGGGTGATAAATTAATGTTGTGGGAGGAGCCTATTTTACTAAAATGGCTATAACTCGAGAATGAAATTAGATATCTTCACCAAACTTGGTGCACATGTGTATGAGTTCAATCTGGGGTCACAGTAAAAAAATCGCGACGATTGATTACTAGGTGGCGCTATAACATGAAAAAAACATGAAAACGGCTATGACCACGTGACCGTTAGTCCGATTGACTTGAAAATTGGTATGCAGTGTCTTGGTCCAAGGTACCATGTATGTCTATGAGGACATTGGCGTATCTCGAAAAACATGGCCGCCATCGACCAATGAAATTTGAGCACCTATTAGACAAGGTTAACGGAGGCCGATCGGAACGAAACTCGATGGGCATGTTCGACTCATGGCCCTAGAGGTCTCTAAGAGTTTTGAAAGAAATCGGCCACTAGTTGGCGCTAACGAGTTTTATGGCTCTGTAATCACGTGGTGTTACACTTATCGTCACAAAATGCATATCATCTGATAGATCTGCTCATGCTGAACAACTTTGCCTCAAGAACTAATGCTGTCAATTAAACCGTTTATTAAATATTCGTAATTATGTTAAAAACCTACTTTTGCAAACTAGTCCTAGGTTTTTCGCCCGATCGAAACCAGACCAGTCTAGGACAATTCTCTGGACACTCTAGATCAATAATTATCAAAAAAAAGTTGAACTTTTGCATGTAGATGGCTGTAATAGGGTCATTTAGAAAAGGGGCATGGCAAAAAAACACTAAAAAGCCTATAAATCCTAAATGAAAACTCAGAACTTCACAAAAATTGGTGAGCATATGTGACATAACATCATTAACAAGCATGCCAATTTTTATGGAGATCGGACCATAGGTGGCGCTATAACTGCTAAAAAGCTTTAAAACCATATATTTCCTATGGTATTTCCTGTAAATGGTCTTTTCCATCTATTATGTCAGTAGTTACATGCTTGCTAAATAAAACTTAATCACTTTTGATGCTTTTGTGCTTAAAGGCCTTAACTGCTTGAACCCCGATAAATGCTGCTTGCAGCTTTAATTATTATTATTATTATTATTATTATTATTATTCCGCCCTAAAACGCATTGTGCAGCCCAAACCGTAAGAGCTGGAACCTTGAAACTTGGCCAAATGGTAGTCCTCAATTTGGGGAGAACCTATCAAAATATGACCCCGATTGGCCCATAGGTGGCGCTATAATGACCAAATTTACTAAATTGCTCATAACTCCTAGACAGTTTGTCCTAGAGTCTCAATTTTAGCATCACTGTGATCCCTGGCTCCAGACGGACAAAATGGCTATCTCCAAATCCCGATCCGAGCAAAAAAAATTTGTTATGGGCAATTTTGTCCAAAACCTACTTTTGCGAACTAGTCCTAGGTTTTTGGCCCAATCCAGACCAGACCAGTCTAGCACAATTCTCTGGAGTCTCTAGATCAATAATTATTGAAAAAAAGTTGAACTTTTGCATTGGCCTGGCTGTAACAGGGTCATTTAGGGAAGGGGCGGGACAAAAAAAACACTCAAAAGCCTATACAACCTAAGGGAAAACCCCAAACTTCACAAAAATCGATGAGCAGGTGTGTCAGACCATGGTGAAGAAGCATGCCAAGTTTCGTGAAGATCGGACCATAGGTGGCGCTATAACTGTCCAAAACGTCTCTTCTTATTAGGGGTTCAAGCACGAAGTGCTGAAACCCTATTGTAATTGTGCTGATTTTTATTATTATTATTATTATTATTATTATTATTATTCCGCCCTAAAACGCATTGTGCAGCCCAAACCGTAAGAGCTGGAACCTTGAAACTTGGCCAAATGGTAGTCCTCAATTTGGGGAGAACCTATCAAAATATGACCCCGATTGGCCCATAGGTGGCGCTATAATGACCAAATTTACTAAATTGCTCATAACTCCTAGACAGTTTGTCCTAGAGTCTCAATTTTAGCATCACTGTGATCCCTGGCTCCAGACGGACAAAATGGCTATCTCCAAATCCCGATCCGAGCAAAAAAAATTTGTTATGGGCAATTTTGTCCAAAACCTACTTTTGCGAACTAGTCCTAGGTTTTTGGCCCAATCCAGACCAGACCAGTCTAGCACAATTCTCTGGAGTCTCTAGATCAATAATTATTGAAAAAAAGTTGAACTTTTGCATTGGCCTGGCTGTAACAGGGTCATTTAGGGAAGGGGCGGGACAAAAAAAACACTCAAAAGCCTATACAACCTAAGTGTCAGACCATGGTGAAGAAGCATGCCAAGTTTCGTGAAGATCGGACCATAGGTGGCGCTATAACTGTCCAAAACGTCTCTTCTTATTAGGGGTTCAAGCACGAAGTGCTGAAACCCTATTGTAATTGTGCTGATTTTTATTATTATTATTATTATTATTATTATTATTATTCCGCCCTAAAACGCATTGTGCAGCCCAAACCGTAAGAGCTGGAACCTTGAAACTTGGCCAAATGGTAGTCCTCAATTTGGGGAGAACCTATCAAAATATGACCCCGATTGGCCCATAGGTGGCGCTATAATGACCAAATTTACTAAATTGCTCATAACTCCTAGACAGTTTGTCCTAGAGTCTCAATTTTAGCATCACTGTGATCCCTGGCTCCAGACGGACAAAATGGCTATCTCCAAATCCCGATCCGAGCAAAAAAAATTTGTTATGGGCAATTTTGTCCAAAACCTACTTTTGCGAACTAGTCCTAGGTTTTTGGCCCAATCCAGACCAGACCAGTCTAGCACAATTCTCTGGAGTCTCTAGATCAATAATTATTGAAAAAAAGTTGAACTTTTGCATTGGCCTGGCTGTAACAGGGTCATTTAGGGAAGGGGCGGGACAAAAAAAACACTCAAAAGCCTATACAACCTAAGGGAAAACCCCAAACTTCACAAAAATCGATGAGCAGGTGTGTCAGACCATGGTGAAGAAGCATGCCAAGTTTCGTGAAGATCGGACCATAGGTGGCGCTATAACTGTCCAAAACGTCTCTTCTTATTAGGGGTTCAAGCACGAAGTGCTGAAACCCTATTGTAATTGTGCTGATTTTTATTAGGGGTTCAAGCATGAAATGCTGAAACCCTATTGTAATTGTGCTGATTTTTATTATTATTATTATTATTATTATTATTCCGCCCTAAAACGCATCGTGCAGCCCAAACCGTAAGAGCTGGAACCTTGAAACTTGGCCAAATGGTAGTCCTCAATTTGGGGAGAACCTATCAAAATATGACCCCGATTGGCCCATAGGTGGCGCTATAATGACCACATTTACTAAATCGCTCATAACTCCTAGACAGTTTGACCTAGAGTCTCAATTTTAGCATCACTGTGATCCCTGGATCCAGACGGACAAAATGGCTATCTCCAAATTGCTCTACGAGCAAAAAAAAAATTTTCTATGGGCAATTTAGTGAAAAACCTACTTTTGCGAACTAGTCCTAGGTTTTTGGCCCAATCGGAACCAGACCAGTCTAGCACAGTTCTCTGGAGTCTCTAGATCAATAATTATCAAAAAAACGTTGAACTTTTGCATTGGCCTGGCTGTAACAGGGTCGTTTAGGAAAGGGGTGGGACAAAAAAACACTCAAAAGCCTATACAACCTAAGGGAAAACCCCAAACTTCACAAAAATCGATGAGCAGATGTGTCAGAACATGGTGAAGAAGCATGCCAAGTTTCGTGAAGATCGGACAATAGGTGGCGCTATAACTGTCCAAAACGTCTCTTCTTATTAGGGGTTCAAGCATGAAATGCTGAAACCCTATTGTAATTGTGCTGATTTTTATTATTATTATTATTATTATTATTATTCCGCCCTAAAACGCATCGTGCAGCCCAAACCGTAAGAGCTGGAACCTTGAAACTTGGCCAAATGGTAGTCCTCAATTTGGGGAGAACCTATCAAAATATGACCCCGATTGGCCCATAGGTGGCGCTATAATGACCACATTTACTAAATCGCTCATAACTCCTAGACAGTTTGACCTAGAGTCTCAATTTTAGCATCACTGTGATCCCTGGATCCAGACGGACAAAATGGCTATCTCCAAATTGCTCTACGAGCAAAAAAAAAATTTTCTATGGGCAATTTTGTCCAAAACCTACTTTTGCGAACTAGTCCTAGGTTTTTGGCCCAATCCAGACCAGACCAGTCTAGCACAATTCTCTGGAGTCTCTAGATCAATAATTATTGAAAAAAAGTTGAACTTTTGCATTGGCCTGGCTGTAACAGGGTCATTTAGGGAAGGGGCGGGACAAAAAAAACACTCAAAAGCCTATACAACCTAAGGGAAAACCCCAAACTTCACAAAAATCGATGAGCAGGTGTGTCAGACCATGGTGAAGAAGCATGCCAAGTTTCGTGAAGATCGGACCATAGGTGGCGCTATAACTGTCCAAAACGTCTCTTCTTATTAGGGGTTCAAGCACGAAGTGCTGAAACCCTATTGTAATTGTGCTGATTTTTATTAGGGGTTCAAGCATGAAATGCTGAAACCCTATTGTAATTGTGCTGATTTTTATTATTATTATTATTATTATTATTATTCCGCCCTAAAACGCATCGTGCAGCCCAAACCGTAAGAGCTGGAACCTTGAAACTTGGCCAAATGGTAGTCCTCAATTTGGGGAGAACCTATCAAAATATGACCCCGATTGGCCCATAGGTGGCGCTATAATGACCACATTTACTAAATCGCTCATAACTCCTAGACAGTTTGACCTAGAGTCTCAATTTTAGCATCACTGTGATCCCTGGATCCAGACGGACAAAATGGCTATCTCCAAATTGCTCTACGAGCAAAAAAAAAATTTTCTATGGGCAATTTAGTGAAAAACCTACTTTTGCGAACTAGTCCTAGGTTTTTGGCCCAATCGGAACCAGACCAGTCTAGCACAGTTCTCTGGAGTCTCTAGATCAATAATTATCAAAAAAACGTTGAACTTTTGCATTGGCCTGGCTGTAACAGGGTCGTTTAGGAAAGGGGTGGGACAAAAAAACACTCAAAAGCCTATACAACCTAAGGGAAAACCCCAAACTTCACAAAAATCGATGAGCAGATGTGTCAGAACATGGTGAAGAAGCATGCCAAGTTTCGTGAAGATCGGACAATAGGTGGCGCTATAACTGTCCAAAACGTCTCTTCTTATTAGGGGTTCAAGCATGATAATTATAACCTGCTTAAGAAGCATGGAAAATTTTATGGAGAGCGGACCATAGTTGGCGCTATAACTGTTAAAACGCTTTAAAACCATATATTTCCTATGGTAAATTGCCTGTATTTGCTGTAAATGGTGTCTTCTATCATATAATGTTCATATCATAATGTTCAAAACCAGTGCAGCACAATTCTCTGAACTCTCTAGATCAATAATTATCAGAAAAAAAGTTTAACTTCTTCAAAAGGTGATTTTATATGAATATAATGACATATTAAGCCAATAAGTGGTATTTTACTGCCCCCTGCTGTCATTTCATCATACTACTCCCTAATATTGTTATAAAATTCATATTTAGACTTTATAAAATCATTATTTTAACATTTACAATCACATTTTGTCAAAACTCATCTATTGAGTATTACTATTGACAATTGTGTTACACTGAGATATGGAAATGGACGAAAGTAAATGAATGAAATGAAACGAAAGTAACGGCATTTAAGCCACGCCCCCGAATACAAATTCATTCATAACTCGAAAACGGAAAGTCGTTGCGCGCTCAAATTTTGATGGTGAGGACCTCTCCGGGCTCTTGATCGAAACGTGTCGTCGCGGGCCTCGGGAGCGCGCCCCCCGCGCATCGCGAATCCGCGGGACCCCCGATTTTGAGCGGCCATTACTCCCGACCCAGACCACCCCGAACATTGTGTGAGAGCTCGTTGGAAAGGGCGCGTCCTTGGCTAGCTTCGATTCAAATGTGGTGTTATTTGCCCTGGGCATTCCAGAGATAATAGCCCGAACAGATATGCCTTATAACAGTCATAACTCCCAGCCCCAATCGCCCAAAAACACCTTGATGGTCTCATTCAACAGGGCTCCTCAAGCACTATATATGCTCTGAGTTTCAGAATTTTTCGCCTTTTGGTTCCTGAGATATAAGTAAAAAAACTAATTCCCATTCATTCATTCAAACACTTCAACTGTAAAATGTAAGCTATAATACCACTGTTGTCCACTAGAGGGAGCAGCAGGATTACGCATGATCTTTTAATTCGCTTCAGTATTGGGAAATAAACAAATGCTTTAAGAAGCAATCTTTTTTATTATGATGTTTTTTTTTTATTATGATATTTGTATATATATTTTTTTTATTATGATTATGAACGGTTTGATTGACATTAGTGATTCTTGAGGCAAAGTTGTTCAAGATGAGGAGATGAAGATATTTTCACAATATCACATCCTAAAAACATTGAAAACATATTTGTCTTTGTGTGTGTGTGTGTGTTTGTGTGTGTGTCTGTGTGTGTAAGCATGCTTAATGGAAAGAACATGGAGAAACTGCTTTGTTTTACTGGTGGATAAAAAAAGTCTTTCAAATGAAAGTGAGTCAATTAGTGGTCTTCTACTGCCCTCTGCAGGACATTCTACTTAATAAAATATTTTCATCTGTGCTTTTGCATTAGTTTTTGGACTATATCAAATTACTTGCATGAAAATCACCTATTATAACACAGTCATGTTTTGTCAAAGTTTATCACTTCATTTTTTCCTGAGCTCTCAGTTTGAACAATTCTGCCTCTCAGTGATTAATTTGAAATCTGAAAATGGTGTTATACAGAGGAGATTTGCAATTATCATTTTGTTACCTATCTTTTATTTTAAATATCTACATCTACAACAAAATGTGTGTGCATGTGTGTGTTCAAGCATGTATTAAGTATTATTGTTTAAGTATTATTGTTTTCATTTACATTTTAACCACCAGAAGAAGAACACTCATTGGTTCATTCTGCTCACTAAAATTATTATTTTTCATTTTTTTTCCATTTGAAATATTTTTTAAACTTAATAAAATCATTAAAATAACATTTCAAATCATATTTTGTCTGTTTATAAATCCCACAGACTCACACTGGCTGCAATACTAATGTTTTTGTAAAACACAGACCTGATAGTCTAATCTGTGTGTATTGTGCATATATTATTGATATAATTACTATTGCAAATCATGTTATTGTAACTCATATCTTAATAGAATATTATTTGTAATTTTAATTCTTTATTTCTTAATTGTTTTTTTATGATTACTACAGATATTATCACCAAAGATATCAACTACACCTTCACTTTTAGTATTGACACGCTGCACACACAGCACAATCACACACTCACTAATGCATTCAAATAAATGTAATCTTACTGTGCTACTTTATTTGTACATGATTAGAATGAACAGAAATCTAAGAATATTTTTCTTCTTTTGTTAAAGCCATTTCAGACTCCAAGTAAGCATTATATTACTAATCATCTATTTTAAAGGTGCCATACAATTGAAAACTGTATTTATCTTGGCATAGTTGAATGATAAGAGTTCTGGACATGGAACTGACATACCGTGAGCCTCAAACACCATTGTTTCCTCCTTCATGTGTAAATCTCCTGTTTGCAAAAGACCGCTGAAAAATGAGTGAATCCCACCATAACACCGACTGTGACGTTGGAGTCAGGATCATTAATATTTATACCCCCCAAATTTGCATTTTCCAGTCCATGTTCTAGGCCAGGCAGTGTTAATGTGGACCTGCACAGCCGAATCATCAGAAGATCTGCAGGTGTTGTGAAGAAGCAAGCAAGGACAATAGTGAAAATGGCAGATCATGGATATAAATGTTATGTCTGAGGCTGTGCTGCGGATTTGAGAACTTTTCATTCCCTTCCCACAAAAGAGAACTGTCAACAGGCATGGTTGATGTTTACAACAGGATACCTCACCATTTTAATTCAAAGCTGTTAGTTTGCTCTGCCCATTTTACCCCAGACAGTTTTTCTAACCTGGGACAATATCAAGCAGGTTTCGCTCATCGTTTGATACTCAAGAAGGGGGCAGTTCCAACTAATGTTATATTTCCATTACAACCCCTACCGCAAGCAGAAAGTAACATTAGTGATTTTATCCACTACTTGACTGTTGAAGACATTTCTGTTTCAGAGATATCAGAGAACAATTTAAAATATATCAATGCATTCTACAGCACCTTTAAAATAACTATTTAAAATGGAGATCAGGCCATAACATCACAAAAACATGAAAAGGGCTATAACCACCTGACCATTAGTTCGATTGACTTTAAAATTGGTATGCAGTGTCTTGGTCCAAGGTGCCATGTATGTCTATGCCGCCATCGGCCAATAAAGTTTGTGCACCTCTTAGACAAGGTTAACGAAGGCCGATTGGAACGAAACTCGGTGGGCATGTTCGACTCGTGGCCCTAGAGGTCTGTAAGAATTTTGAAAGAAATCAGCCACTAGTTGGCGCTAACAGGTTTTACTGCTCTGTAATCACGTGATGCGTGTCATTTGATAGATCTCCTCATACTGAACAACTTTGCCTCAAAAACTACTGCTGTCAATTAATTTGTTCATTAAATACTTGCGATTACGTTAAAAACCTACTTTTGCAAACTAGTCCTATGTTTTTCACCCAATCGGAAATATACCAGTGCAGTACAATTCTCTGGAAGCTCTAGATCAATAATTATATAAAAAACTTAAACTTTACCCATTGGGTAGCCATAATAGGATCATTTAGAAAATGTGTATGGCAAAAAAACACTCAAAAGCCTGTAAATCCTAAACGAAAACTCAGACAACTCACTAAACTGCCTTATGTGCTTAAAGACCCTAAATGCTTGAACCCCGCTAAATGCTGCTTGCAGCTTTAATTATTATTATTATTATTATTATTATTATTATTCCGCCCTAAAACGCATTGTGCAGCCCAAACCGTAAGAGCTGGAACCTTGAAACTTGGCCAAATGGTAGTCCTCAATTTGGGGAGAACCTATCAAAATATGACCCCGATTGGCCCATAGGTGGCGCTATAATGACCAAATTTACTAAATTGCTCATAACTCCTAGACAGTTTGTCCTAGACAAAATGGCTATCTCCAAATCCCGATCCGAGCAAAAAAAAATTTGTTATGGGCAATTTTGTCCAAAACCTACTTTTGCGAACTAGTCCTAGGTTTTTGGCCCAATCCAGACCAGACCAGTCTAGCACAATTCTCTGGAGTCTCTAGATCAATAATTATTGAAAAAAAGTTGAACTTTTGCATTGGCCTGGCTGTAACAGGGTCATTTAGGGAAGGGGCGGGACAAAAAAAACACTCAAAAGCCTATACAACCTAAGGGAAAACCCCAAACTTCACAAAAATCGATGAGCAGGTGTGTCAGACCATGGTGAAGAAGCATGCCAAGTTTCGTGAAGATCGGACCATAGGTGGCGCTATAACTGTCCAAAACGTCTCTTCTTATTAGGGGTTCAAGCACGAAGTGCTGAAACCCTATTGTAATTGTGCTGATTTTTATTATTATTATTAGGGGTTCAAGCACGAAGTGCTGAAACCCTATTGTAATTGTACTGATTTTTATTAGGGGTTCAAGCACGAAGTGCTGAAACCCTATTGTATTTGTGCTGATTTTTATTATTAGGGGTTCAAGCACGAAGTGCTGAAACCCTATTGTAATTGTGCTGATTTTTATTATTAGGGGTTCAAGCACGAAGTGCTGAAACCCTATTGTAATTGTACTGATTTTTATTATTAGGGGTTCAAGCACGAAGTGCTGAAACCCTATTGTAATTGTGCTGATTTTTATTATTATTATTATTATTATTATTCTGCCGTAAAACGCATCGTGCAGCCCAAACCGTAAGAGCTGGAACTTTGAAACTTTGACAGATGGTAGTACAAAAATCGAGGAAAGGTTCAGAGATTATGACCCCGATTGGCCCATAGGTGGCGCTATAACAACCAAAAGCGCGAAACTGCTCATAACTCCTAGACCGTATGTCGTAGACTCAAGTGTCTTATATCATTGGAAAGCTGGACGCCTGACGAACAAAACGTATATCTCCGATTTCATTTCCGCCATGATAGATTTTCCGCCATTTTGAATTTTGTCAAAAATCTACTTTTGCGAACTAGTCCCTGGTTTTTTGCCCGATTGGAACCAAACTAGTGCAGAAATGTTCTCTGGAGACTGAATATCAATAATTATCGAAAAAAAGTGGAAATTTCGATTCACGGTCGCTAAGGGGCGCCAAAACGTACGTTGTGGGAGGGGCCTATTTTACTAAAATGGCTATAACTCCCGATGTAAATGAGGTATCTTCACCAAACTTGGTACACATGTGTATGAGCTTACTCTGGGGTCACAGTAAAAAAATCGCGACGATTGGCCTCATGGTGGCGCTATAAAATGAATAAAACATAAAACAGGCTATAACCACCTGACCGTTAGTCCGATTGACTTGAAAATTGGTATGCAGTGTCTTGGTCCAAGGTGCCATGTATGTGTATGAGGACATTGGCGTATCTCAAAAAACATGGCCGCCATCGGCCAACGAAGTTTGAGCACCTATTAGACAAGGTTAACGGAGGCCGATCGGAACGAAACTCAATGGGCATGTTCGGCTCATGGCCCTAAAGGTCTGTAAGAATTTTGAAAGAAATCGGCCACTAGTTGGCGCTAACGAGTTTTACGGCTCTGTAATCACATGGTGTTACAAATATCCACACAATATGCATATCATTTGATAGATCTCCTCATCCTGAACAACTTTGCCTCAAGAACCATTGCTGTCAATCAAACTGTTCATTAATTATTCATTAATATGTTAAAAACCTTCTTTTGCGAACTAGTCCTAGGTTTTTTGCCCGATCGGAACCAGACCAGTCTAGGACAATTCTCTGGACTCTCTAGATCAATAATTATCAAAAAAAAGTTGAACTTTTGCATTTGGATGGCTGTAATAGGGTAATTTATAAAATGGGCGTGTCAAAATACATTAAAAAGCCTATAAATCCTAAATAAAAACTCAGAACTTCACAAAAATTGGTCAGCATATGTGACATAACATCATTAACAAGCATGAAAAATTCTATGGAGATCGGACAATAGGTGGCGCTATAACTGTTAAAAAGCTTTAAAATCATATATTTCCTATGGTAAACTGCCTGTATTGGCTGTAAATGGTCTTTTCTATCTCTGATCATATAATTTTCATATCATAATGTTCAAAACTAGTGCAATACAATTCTCTGGACTCACTAGATCAATAATTGTCAGAAAAAGTTGAACTACTTCATTTGGATAGTTATAATAGGTTCACTTCAAAATCTGGCCTTTACCAAGTGTCCCCGAAAGCCTATATCTCTTTAATCAATGCTCAGACCTTCTTAAAAACAAGTCAGAACGTGTGAAATATCACCCTGAACAAGCATGAAAATTTTCAGACAGATCGGACAAAATTTGCCTCTATAACAGTTAAAAAGGTGAAAATGATATGAATTAATGGCATGTTAAGCCAATAAGTGGTATTTTACTGCCCCCTGCTGTTTAAAATAGTCATTTTCTCATATTGGTATTGGTATCAGCCATGGTAAATCATGATAAATGATGGTGTGTGTGTGTGTGTGTGTGTGTGTGTGTGTGTGTGTGTGTGTGTGTGTGTGTGTGTGTGTGTGTGTGTGTGTGTGTGGTACAAATATAACAAAGGTTTTATTTTCCAACATGAAAACAAACATAACAGAGTGCTAGTGCACAAACAATAACCGACAATGATAATGGATGAGAGGGGAACTTAAATACACAGATCAAGACAAGGACAACAGGTGACGGTTATGATGATGAGGAGCAGGTGATGATGAGGAGGGTGATGAGGAGCAGGTGCAGGTGATGACGACAGATGGTGAATGTGATGAAGACAGAAGGTGAATGTGATGAAGGTGAATGTGACACCAATATCACTGAAACATTTGTGTGTGTGTGTGTGTGTGTGTGTGTGTGTGTGTAGCATTATTGTGTGTAGCATATGTAGCAAGTATGCATTATTGAGTTAACATGGAAAAACTGGTTTGCTTTAGTGCAGAAAAATGGTCAAAATCATGAGGTTTAAAGTGAAAGTGAGCCAATAAGTGGTCTTCTACTGCCCTCTGCTGGCCATTGTACTTATTAATTAAATTTTTCCACATGTGCTTGCATTTATACTTGAATACACACTAAATATCACTTATATAGCAATAACTATTATAACACAATCATATTTTGTCAGTGTTAATCACTTTATTTGCACTGACACTTCAAATAATTGCTAGTAATGTGGTAAATCATGGTAAATCATGGTTAACTATGCTGTGTGTGTGTGTGTGTGTGTGTGTGTGTGTGTGTGTGTGTGTGTGTGTGTGTGTGTGTGTGTGTAAGCATGCATTGAGTTAACATGGATAAACTGGTTTGCTTTAGTGCAGAAAACTGGTTTAAAGTGAAAGTGAGCCAATAAGTGGTCTTCTACTGCCCTCTGCTGGCCATTCTACTTATTAATGAAATATTTCAACATGTGCTTGCATTCATACTTGAATACACACTAAAAAAATCACTTATATAGCAATAACTATTATAACACAATCATATTTTGTCAGTGTTAATCACTTTATTTGCACTGACACTTCAAATAATTGCTAGTAATGTGATAAATCAGGCTAGAAACATGGTAAATCAAAGTAAATAATACTAGATTGTCGTTTATCTCCTGGTAAATAATACTAGAACGTGGTATATCATGGTAAATCATGGTTAACTATGCTGTGTGTGTATGTGTGTGTGTGTGTGTGTGTGTGTGTGTGTGTGTGTGTGTGTGTGTGTGTGTGTGTGTGTGTGTAAGCATGCATTGAGTTAACATGGAAAAACTGGTTTGCTTTAGTGCAGAAAACTGGTTTAAAGTGAAAGTGAGCCAATAAGTGGTCTTCTAGTGCCCTCTGCTGGCCATTCTACTTAATAATGAAATATTTTACATGTGCTTTTGCATTCATACTTGGACACACACTAAAAATCACGTATATAACTAACTATTATAACACAATAATATTTTGTCAGTGTTCATCACCTCATTTGCACTGACACTTCACATAATTGCTAGTAATGTGGTTAATCATGCTAGAAACATTGTAAATCATAGTAAATAATACTGAAATGAGGTGTATCAAGGTAAATCATGCTAGAATCCTAATAAATCATTCTGGAACATGGTATATGATAGTAAATCATGCTAGAATCATATTAAATAATTCTAGAATGTGGCAAATCGTTGTGGGAGGAGCCTATTTTACTCAAATGGCTATAACTCAAGAAGTAAATGAGATATCTTCACCAAACTCAGTACACATGTGTATGGGTTCAATTTGAGGTCACAGTAAACAATTTTATGGAGATCGGACCATAGGTGGCGCTATAACTGTTAAAAAGCTTTAAAACCATATATATCCCATGGCAAATTGCCTGTATTGGCTGTAAATGGTCTTTTCCATCTATTATGTCAGTGGTTACATGCTTGCTAAATAAATCTTAATAACTTTTGATGCTTTTGTGCTTAAATGCCTTAAAGGCCTTAACTGCTTGAACCCCGATAAATGCTGCTTGCAGCTTTAATTATTATTATTATTTTCCCCTTAAACGCATCGTGCAGACCAAACCGTAAGAGCTGGAACCTTGAAACTTGGCCAAATGGTAGTCCTCAATTTGGGGAGAACCTATAAAAGTATGACCCCGATTGGCCCATAGGTGGCGCTATAGCAACCAAAAGCGCAAAACTGCTCATAACTACTAGACCGTATGTCGTAGACTCAAGTGTCTTATATCATTGGAAAGCTGGACGCCTGACGAACAAAACGTATATCTCTGATTTCATTTCCGCCATGATAGATTTTCCGCCATTTTGAATTTTGTCAAAAACCTACTTTTGGAAACTAGTCCTAGGTTTTTCGCCCGATCGGAACCAATCCAGTGCAGAAATGTTCTCTTGAGTCTGAATATCAAAAACTATCGAAAAAAAGTTGAAATTTCGATTCACGGACGCTAAGGGGCGCCAAAACGTACGTCGTGGGCAGGGCCTATTTTACTAAAATGGCTATAACTCCAGAAGTAAATGAGGTATCTTCACCAAACTTGGTTAACATGTGTAAGAGGTCAATCTGAGGTCACAGTAAAAAAACCGCGGCGATTGGCCACATGGTGGCGCTATAACATGAAAAAAACATAAAACAGGCTATAACCACCTGACCGTTAGTCCGATTGACTTGAAAATTGGTTTGCAGTGTCTTGGTCCAAGGTGCCATGTATGTGTATGAGGACATTGGCGTATCTCAAAAAACATGGCCGCCATCGGCCAATGAAATTTGAGCACCTATTAGACAAGGTAAACGGAGGCCGATCGGAACGAAACTCGATGGGCATGTTCGACTCAAGGCCCTAGAGGTCTGTAAGAATTTTGAAAGAAATCGGCCACTAGTTGGCGCTAACGAGTTTTATGGCTCTGTAATCACGTGGTGTTACAAATATCCACACAATATGCATATCATTTGATAGATCTCCTCATCCTGAACAACTTTGCCTCAAGAACCATTGCTGTCAA
Source organism: Scardinius erythrophthalmus (assembly GCF_964197995.2). NCBI lineage: Eukaryota > Metazoa > Chordata > Actinopteri > Cypriniformes > Leuciscidae > Scardinius > Scardinius erythrophthalmus. The sequence goes on along the minus strand of NW_028296528.1, from coordinate 312,436 downwards.
TCAAACCGTTCATTAAATATTCGCAAACATGTTAAAAACCTACTTTTGCGAACTAGTCCTAGGTTTTTCGCCCGATCGGAACCAGACCAGTCTAGGACAATTCTCTGGACTCTCTAGATCAAAAACTATCAAAAAAAAGTTGAACTTTTGCATTTGGATGGCTCTAATAGGGTCATTTATAAAATGGGCGTGTCAAAATACATTAAAAAGCCTATAAATCCTAAATAAAAACTCAGAACTTCACAAAAAGTGGTCAGCATATGTGACATAACATCATTAACAAGCATGAAAAATTCTATGGAGATCGTACGATAGGTGGCGCTATAACTGTTAAAAAGCTTTAAAATCATATATTTCCTATGGTAAACTGCCTGTATTGGCTGTAAATGGTCTTTTCCATCTCTGATCATATAATTTTCATATCATAATGTTCAAAACTAGTGCAATACAATTCTCTGGACTCACTAGATCAATAATTGTCAGAAAAAGTTGAACTACTTCATTTGGATAGCTATAATAGGTTCACTTCAAAATCTGGCCTTTACCAAGTGTCCCCGAAAGCCTATATCTCTTTAATCAATGCTCAGACCTTCTTAAAAACAAGTCAGAACGTGTGAAATATCACCCTGAACAAGCATGAAAATTTTCAGACAGATCGGACAAAATTTGCCTCTATAACAGTTAAAAAGGTGAAAATGATATGAATTAATGGCATGTTAAGCCAATAAGTGGTATTTTACTGCCCCCCGCTGTTTAAAATAGTCATTTTCTCATATTGGTATTGGTATCAGCCATGGTAAATCATGATAAATGATGGTGTGTGTGTGTGTGTGTGTGTGTGTGTGTGTGTGTGTGTGTGTGTGTGTGTGTGTGTGTGTGTGTGTGTGTGTGGTACAAATATAACAAAGGTTTTATTTTCCAACATGAAAACAAACATAACAGAGTGCTAGTGCACAAACAATAACCGACAATGATAATGGATGAGAGGGGAACTTAAATACACAGATCAAGACAAGGACAACAGGTGACGGTTATGATGATGAGGAGCAGGTGATGATGAGGAGGGTGATGAGGAGCAGGTGCAGGTGATGACGACAGATAGTGAATGTGATGAAGACAGAAGGTGAATGTGATGAAGGTGAATGTGACACCAATATCACTAAAACATTTGTGTGTGTGTGTGTGTGTGTGTGTGTGTGTGTGTGTGTGTGTGTGTGTGTGTGTGTGTGTGTGTGTGTGTGTGTAGCATTATTGTGTGTAGCATATGTAGCAAGTATGCATTATTGAGTTAACATGGAAACACTGGTTTGCTTTAGTGCAGAAAACTGGTCAAAATCATGAGGTTTAAAGTGAAAGTGAGCCAATAAGTGGTCTTCTACTGCCCTCTGCTGGCCATTCTACTTATTAATTAAATTTTTCCACATGTGCTTGCATTTATACTTGAATACACACTAAAAATCACTTATATAGCAATAACTATTATAACACAATCATATTTTGTCAGTGTTAATCACTTTATTTGCACTGACACTTCAAATAATTGCTAGTAATGTGGTAAATCATGGTAAATCATGGTTAACTATGCTGTGTGTGTGTGTCTGTGTGTGTGTGTGTGTGTGTGTGTGTGTGTGTGTGTGTGTGTGTGTGTGTGTGTGTGTGTGTGTGTAAGCATGCATTGAGTTAACATGGATAAACTGGTTTGCTTTAGTGCAGAAAACTGGTTTAAAGTGAAAGTGAGCCAATAAGTGGTCTTCTACTGCCCTCTGCTGGCCATTCTACTTATTAATGAAATATTTCAACATGTGCTTGCATTCATACTTGAATACACACTAAAAAAATCACTTATATAGCAATAACTTTTATAACACAATCATATTTTGTCAGTGTTAATCACTTTATTTGCACTGACACTTCAAATAATTGCTAGTAATGTGATAAATCAGGCTAGAAACATGGTAAATCAAAGTAAATAATACTAGATTGTCGTTTATCTCCTGGTAAATAATACTAGAACGTGGTATATCATGGTAAATCATGGTTAACTAAACTGTGTGTGTGTGTGTGTGTGTGTGTGTGTGTGTGTGTGTGTGTGTGTGTGTGTGTGTGTGTGTGTGTGTGTGTGTGTGTGTGTAAGCATGCATTGAGTTAACATGGAAAAACTGGTTTGCTTTAGTGCAGAAAACTGGTTTAAAGTGAAAGTGAGCCAATAAGTGGTCTTCTAGTGCCCTCTGCTGGCCATTCTACTCAATAATGAAATATTTTAAGTCAAGTCAAGTCAAGTATATTTGTATAGCGCTTTTCACAATACAGATTGTATCAAAGCAGCTTCACAGTATTAAATTAAAATAATACAACAAGGTTTGTTTCTAGTGGAATTTATTGATAAAATCAAATTAGATATCCCCAGAATATCCCCAACTGAGCAAGCCAAAGGCAACAGTGGCAAGGAACCGAAAAACTCCATCAAGTGACCTAATAGTGTCCTAAAACTCCATCAGGTGACCCAATGGAGAAAAAAAAAACCTTGGGAGAACCCAGGCTCAGTCGGGGGCCAGTTCTCCTCTGGCGTTTATTAACTAGAGGCCGGATTGTAATTTGAACTGTAAGATTAAAAATATTATATGAATGCCTGGCTGAAGAGATGCGACTTTAATCTAGTTTTAAACTGGGAGAGCGAGTCTGAGCAACGAACAGTATCAGGAAGGCTATTCCAGAGTTTTGGAGCTTTTACATGTGCTTTTGCATTCATACTTGGACACACACTAAAAATCACGTATATAACTAACTATTATAACACAATAATATTTTGTCAGTGTTCATCACCTCATTTGCACTGACACTTCACATAATTGCTAGTAATGTGGTTAATCATGCTAGAAACATTGTAAATCATAGTAAATAATACTGAAATGAGGTGTATCAAGGTAAATCATGCTAGAATCCTAATAAATCATTCTGGAACATGGTATATGATAGTAAATCATGCTAGAATCATATTAAATAATTCTAGAATGTGGCAAATCGTTGTGGGAGGAGCCTATTTTACTCAAATGGCTATAACTCAAGAAGTAAATGAGATATCTTCACCAAACTCAGTACACATGTGTATGGGTTCAATTTGAGGTCACAGTAAACAATTTTATGGAGATCGGACCATAGGTGGCGCTATAACTGTTAAAAAGCTTTAAAACCATATATATCCCATGGCAAATTGCCTGTATTGGCTGTAAATGGTCTTTTCCATCTATTATGTCAGTGGTTACATGCTTGCTAAATAAATCTTAATAACTTTTGATGCTTTTGTGCTTAAATGCCTTAAAGGCCTTAACTGCTTGAACCCCGATAAATGCTGCTTGCAGCTTTAATTATTATTATTATTATTATTCTGCCGTAAAACGCATCGTGCAGCCCAAACCGTAAGGGCTAGAGCATTGAAACTTTGCCAGATGGTAGTACAAAAATCGAGGAGAGGTTCAGAGATTATGACCCCGATTGGCCCATAGGTGGCGCTATAGCAACCAAAAGCGCGAAACTGCTCATAACTCCTAGACCGTATGTCGCAGACTCAAGTGTCTTATATCATTGGAAAGCTGGACGCCTGACGAACAAAACGTATATCTCCGATTTCATTTCCGTCATGATAGATTTTCCGCCATTTTGAATTTTGTCGAAAATCTACTTTTGCGAACTAGTCCCTGGTTTTTTGCCCGATCGGAGCCAAACCAGTGCAGAAATGTTCTCTGGAGTCTGAAGATCAATAATTATCGAAAAAATGTTGAAATTTCGATTCATGGACGCTAGGGGGCGCAAAATAATCGTTGTGGGAGGAGCCTATTTTACTAAAATGGCTATAACTTAAAAAGTAAATAAGATAGCTTCACCAAACTCGGTACACATATGTATGGGTTCATTCTGGGGTCACAGTAAAAAAATCGCGACGATTGAACACTAGGTGGCGCTATAACATGAAAAAAACATGAAAAGGGCTATAACCACCTGACCGTTAGTCCGATTGACTTGAAAATTGGTATGCAGTGTCTTGGTCCAAGGTGCCATGTATGTCTATGAGGACATTGGCGTATCTCAAAAAACATGGCCGCCATTGGCCAATGAAGTTGAGCACCTATTAGACAAGGTTAACGGAGGCCGATCGGAACGAAACTCGATGGGCATGTTCGACTCATGGCCCTAGAGGTCTGTAAGAATTTTGAAAGAAATCGGCCACTAGTTGGCGCTAACGAGTTTTTTGGCTCTGTAATCACGTGGTGTTACACTTATCGTCACAAAAAGCATATCATTTGATATATCTGCTCATGCTGAACAACTTTGCCTCAAGAACCATTTCTGTCAATCAAACCGTTCATTAAATATTCATGAATATGTCTAAAACCTACTTTTGCGAACTAGTCCTAGGTTTTTTGCCCGATCGGAACCAGACCAGTCTAGGACAATTCTCTGGACTCTCTAGATCAATAATTATCAAAAAAAAGTTGAACTTTTGCATTTGGATGGCTGTAATAGGATCATTTATAAAATGGGCATGGAAAAATACATTAAAAAGCCTATAAATCCTAAATAAAAACCCAGAACTTCACAAAAATTGGTGAACTTATGTGACATAACATCATTAACAAGCATGCAAAATTTCATGGAGATCGGACGATAGGTGGCGCTATAACTGTTAAAAATCTTTAAAACCATATATTTCCTATGGTAAACTGCCTGTATTGACTGTAAATGGTCTTTTCCATCTCTGAATATATAATTTTCATATCATAATGTTAAAAACTAGTGCAATACAATTCTCTGGACTCACTAGAACAATAATTGTCAGAAAAAGTTGAACTACTTCATTTGGATAGCTATAATAGGTTCACTTCAAAATGTGGCCTTTACCAAGTGTCCCCGAAAGCCTATATCTCTTTAATGAATGTTCAAACCTTCTTAAAAACAAGTCAGAACATGTGAAATATCACTCTGAACATGCATGAAAATTTTCAGACAGATCTGACAAAATTTGCCTCTATAACAGTTAAAAAGGTGAAAATGATATGAATATAATGACATATTAAGCCAAGAAGTGGTATTTTACTGCCCCCTGCTGTTTAAAATAGTCATGTTGTCATATTGTTCTATAATTTATATTTAGACTTTATAAAATCACTATTTTAACATTTACAATTACATTTAGTCAAAAATCCATCTGTTAAATTATTAGTATTGACAGTTTGATCACATCATATATTTCAAATGTCTGTATCTACAATATAATGTGTGTGTGTAGTCTTAGGTTTCTGAATAAATTCTGAATGATCTGATTAATAGCTTACAAAGACTTTGTGAAATGTTTATAGACCATTCAAATATATTTTCATAATGACATATCCCAATAGCATTGAAAAAACAACATTTGTCTTGTGTGTGTGTGTGTGTGTGTGTGTGTGTGTGTTAACATGCATTATGGATTTAAAATGGAAAAACTGGTTTGCTTTAGTGCAGAAAAATGGTGAAAATCAAGAAGTTTAAAGTGAAAGTGAGCCAATATGTGGTCTTCTACTGCCCTCTGCTGGCCATTCTACTTATTAATGTCTACCCACATATGCTTTTGCATTCATTAGACACTAAAAATCACTTATATAACAATAAAACACTAAAAAATCACTTATATAACAATTACTATTGTAGCACAATCATATTTTGTCAGAGTTTATCACTTCATTTTTACTGATACTTCACATAATTGCTAGCAATGTGGTAAATCATGGTTAAATCACACTAAAAACATGGTAAATCAATAAATGATACTAGAATGTGGTGTATCAAGGTAAATCATACTACAATCCTGGTACATCATTCTAGAACATAGTATATCATGGTACATCATGCTAGAACATGGTAAATCATGGTAAACTATGCTAGAACAGGGTAAATCATGGTAAGCCATGATAAATCATAATAAACTATGGTAAATCATGTTAGAATGTGGTATATCATGGTAAATCATGCTAGAACATGGTAAATCATGGTAAACTATGCTAGAACAGGGTAAATCATGGTAAACTATGATAAATCATGATAAACTATGGTAATCCATGCTAGAATCACAGTAAACAATGGTAAATCATACTAGAATGTAGTATATCATGGTAAATTATGCTAGAATATGGCAAATCATGCTAGAATCATAGTAAATAATACTAGAATGTGCTAAATTGTTGTGGGAGGAGCCTATTTTACTAAAATGGCTATAACTCAAGAAGTAAATGAGATATCTTCACCAAACTCAGTACACATGTGTATGGGTTCAATTTGAGGTCACAGTAAACAATTCTATGGAGATCGGACCATAGGTGGCGCTATAACTGTTAAAAAGCTTTAAAACCATATATATCCCATGGTAAACTGCCTGTATTGGCTGTAAATGGTCTTTACCATCTATTATGTCCGTGGTTACATGCTTGCTAAATAAATCTTAACTTTTGATGCTTTTGTGCTTAAATGCTTAAAAGGCTTTAACTGCTTGAACCCCGATAAATGCTGCTTGCAGCTTTAATTAGGGGTTCAAGCACGAAGTGCTGAAACCCTATTGTAATTGTGCTGATTTTTATTAGGGGTTCAAGCACGAAGTGCTGAAACCCTATTGTAATTGTGCTGATTTTTATTATTATTATTATTATTATTATTCTGCCGTAAAACGCATCGTGCAGCCCAAACCGTAAGGGCTAGAGCTTTGAAACTTTGCCATATGGTAGTACAAAAATCGAGGAGAGGTTATCAAATTATGACCCCAATTGGCCCATAGGTGGCGCTATAGCAACCAAAAGCGCGAAACTGCTCATAACTCCTAGACCGTAAGTCATAGACTCAAGTGTCTTATATCATTGGAAAGCTGGACGCCTGACGAACAAAACGTATATCTCCGATTTTATTTCCGCCATGATAGATTTTCCGCCATTTTGAATTTTGTCGAAAATCTACTTTTGCGAACTAGTCCCTGGTTTTTCGCCCGATCGGAAACAAACCAGTGCAGAATTGTTCTATGGAGTCTGAAGATCAATAATTATCGAAAAAAAGTTGAAATTTCGATTCATGGTTGCTAGGGGGTGCAAAATTAACGTTGTGGGAGGAGCCTATTTTACTAAAATGGCTATAACTCCAGAAGTAAAAGAGGTATTTTAACCAAACTTGGTACACATGTGTAAGAGGTCAATCTGAGGTCACAGTAAAAAAATCGCGGCGATTGGCCACATGGTGGCGCTATAACATGAAAAAAACATAAAACAGGCTATAACCACCTGACCGTTAGTCCGATTGACTTGAAAATTGGTATGCAGTGTCTTGGTCCAAGGTGCCATGTATGTCTATGAGGACATTGGCGTATCTCAAAAAACATGGCCGCCATCGGCCAATGAAGTTTGAGCACCGATTAGACAAGGTTAACGGAGGCCGATCGGAACGAAACTCGATGGGCATGTTCGTCTTATGGCCCTAGAGGTCTGTAAGAATTTTGAAAGAAATCAGCCACTAGTTGGCGCTAACGAGTTTTATGGCTCTGTAATCACGTGGTGTTACACTCATCCACACAATATGCATATCATTTGATAGATCTGCTCATGCTGAACAACTTTGCCTCAAGAACCATTGCTGTCAATCAAACCGTTCATTAAATATTCACGAATATGTCTAAAACCTACTTTTGCGAACTAGTCCTAGGTTTTTCGCCCGATCGGAACCAGACCAGTCTAGGACAATTCTCTGGACTCTCTAGATCAATAATTATCAAAAAAAGTTGAACTTTTGCATTTGGATGGCTGTAATAGGGTCATTTATAAAATGGGCGTGGCAAAATACAGTCAAAAGCCTATAAATCATAAATGAAAATGCAGAACTTCACAAAAATTGGTCAGCATATGTGACATAACATCATTAACAAGCATGCAAAATTTTATGGAGATCGGACGATAGGTGGCGCTATAACTGTTAAAAAGCTTTAAAACCATATATTTCCTATGGTAAACTGCCTGTATTGGCTGTAAATGGTCTTTTCCATCTCTGATCATATAATTTTCATATCATAATGTTCAAAACTAGTGCAATACAATTCTCTGGACTCACTAGATCAATAATTGTCAGAAAAAGTTGAACTACTTCATTTGGATAGCTATAATAGGTTCACTTCATAATGTAGCCTTTACCAAGTGTCCCCGAAAGCCTATATCTCTTTAATGAATTACTCAGACCTTCTTAAAAACAAGTCAGAACATGTGAAATATCACTCTAAACATGCATGAAAATTTTCAGACAGATCGGACAAAATTTGCCTCTATAACAGTTAAAAAGGTGAAAATGATATGAATATAATGGCATGTTAAGCCAATAAGTGATATTTTACTGCCCCCTGCTGTTTAAAATAGGAATTTTGTCATATTGTTCTATAATTTATATTTAGACTTTATAAAATCCCTATTTTAACATTTACAATTACATTTAGTCAAAATCTATCTGTTAAAGTATTAGTACTGACAGTTTGATCACATCATATAGTTCAACTGTCTGTATCTACAACATAATGTGTGTGTAGTCTTAGGTTTCTGAATAAATTCTGAATCGTCTGATTAATAGCTTACAAAGACTTTGTGAAATGTTAATTGACCATTCAAATATATTTTCATAATGACATATCCCAATAGCATTGAAAAAACAACAACAACAACATTTGTCTTTGTGTGTGTGTGTGTGTGTGTGTGTGTAAGCATGCATTAAGTTAAAATGGTAAAACTGGTTTGCTTTTGTCACAGTTGTGTTCTGTCTGAGTATTGTTGTCTCTGATCACATGTCTTCCTTTGTTCTGTTTTCCCGCCACTCCTTGGTTTCCACGGTAACTGTCATTTAGTGCATCTGTCACACCTGTTTCCTCGTTAGTCTTGTCAGCTGTGTCTTGTTTCCCTGATCAGTTCTCCCATGTATTTAAGCCCTGAGTTTTGCCTTGTTCTTTGTCAGTTCTATGCTGTAATTAGAGTGTGTTGCTGCCTGTTCCGATATCCTGAGTTTAATTCCTATTAAACCTGCATCTTGTATGTTCATCCTTGTCTCCGCGTGCCTTCCTGCAACCATTCCGTGTTTAGCTTTAGTGGAGAAAACTGGTGAAAATAATGAAATTTAAAGTGAACCTGAGCCAATAAGTGGTCTTCTAGTGCCCTCTGCTGGCCATTCTACTTATTAATGAAGTCTTTTCACAGGTGATTTTGCGTCACTCTAGACACTTATAAAATCACTTATATAACAATAACTATTATAACAAAATCATATTTTGTCAGTGTTTATCACTTCATTTGCACTGACACTTCACGTGTTGTAAATCATGGTAAATCACGCTAGAAGCATGGTAAATCATAGTAAATAAATCTAAAATGTGGTGTATCAAGGTAAATCATGCTAGAATCCTGATAAATCATTCTAGAACGTGGTATATTATGGTAAATCATGCTAGAACAGGGTAAATAATGGTAAACCATGGTAAATCATGGTAAACTATGCTAGAACAGGGTAAATCATGGTAAACCATGGTAAATCATGGGAAACCATGGTAAATCATGATAAACTATAGTAAATCATGCTACAATGTGGTATATCATGGTAAATCATGCTAGAACATGGTAAATCAAGGTAAACTAAGATAAATTCATGGTCAACTATGCTAGAACAGGGTAAATCATGGTAAATCATGGTAAATCATGCTAAAACATGGTATTTTCCATCTATGATGTCAGTGGTTACATGCTTGCTAAATAAAACTTGATGTCTTTTGATGTTTTTGTGCTTAAAGGCCTTAAAGGCCTTAACTGCTTGAACCCCGATAAATGCTGCTTGCAGCTTTAATTATTATTAGGGCCCGAGCACCGATGGTGTGAGGACCCTCTTGGAATTGCTCTGTTTATTATTATTATTATTATTATTATTATTATTATTCTTCTCCGCATTGAATTGCATTTTTGAGGGCCTAAACATGCGCGAAAACTCACGAAACTTTGCACACGCGTCAGAACTGGCGAAAATTTACATCTGATATAGGTTTCAGAATTGGACGGGGCAAAACGGCTCGATAGCGCCACCTATAAAAGTTCAACGGAGTGCGCCTCCCGCAACGTTCCATGTACGTGCACGAAATTCGGTACATACATGTAATGACCTAATACCTACAAAAAAGTCTCTTGGAGCATAGCCCTAAACACAACAGGAAGTCAGCCATTTTCAACTTCCTCTCAGATTTTTGTGCAGTTTTTGCCATTTTCAGGCCTCGTACTTTAACGAACTCCTCCTACAGTTTTAATCTGATCATCTTCAAATTTGGTGAGTGTAATCTTAAGGCCTTTGCGACGTTAAATTGCGAAGATCTTGAGTTTTCGTCGAAGGGCGGGTCCTCGGCGGCCTGACAAATTTCGATGTTTCGCCATGAAACAGGAAGTTGCTGTAACTCAGGCATGGAATGTCCAATCTGCCCCAAACTTCACACGTTTGATAAGAGTTCTGTCCTGAACACATGACCATGCTCATATTCAGTTATAGTCATAGCGCCACCTGCTGGCAACAGGAAGCGACATGTTTAACACTGTTATGGACTCCTAATAACATATAAAAAAGTGACAGCAAGTGCTAAACATGCTAACAACATACTAGAAGCATGCTAAAACATGCTAGCAAACTCTTAGCTAAGTGCTAAAGCATGCTATTATCGCAATTAAATAGGAATTTGCTGTAATTCAGGCATGGAATGTCCAATCTGCCCCAAACTTCACACATTTGATAAGAATCATGGCCTGAACACATGTCTATGCTCAAATTCAGTTATAGTAATAGCGCCACCTACTGGCAACAGGAAGTGACATGTTTAACACTTTTATGCCGTTCTAGCAACATGTTAAAAATGCCATTGAGTTCTAAACATGCTAGAAACATGTTAAAACATGCTAACAATGCTTAGCTAAGTGCTAAAGAATGTTAATTCAATGAAACATGACTTTGTTGTTACTCAAGAAGGCAATGTCCAATTTGCACCAAACTTCACACGTTTGATAAGAGTTCTGTCCTGAACACACATCCATGCTCATATTCAGTTATAGCCATAACGCCACCTACTGGCAACAGAAACTGACATGGTTAACACCGTAATGCAGTACTAACCACATAATTATTGTGTACTAAGCATGCTAGAAACAGACTAAACATGCTAGCAACACTTAGCTGAGTCATGAAGCATGCTATTATCACCATTATACAAAACATTTTGTAACTGACTTTGACATACTCTTACTATATATACCTCCTTAAATGTACATTTCCCAACCATGCTCTGTCTTCCTAAAGCCACCGAGTGTTGATGGCACGGGTGCGAGGGCCCTTTCATCGCTGCTTGCAGCTTTAATTATTATTATTATTATTCTGCCGTAAAACGCATCGTGCAGCCCAAACCGTAAGGGCTAGAGCTTTGAAACTTTGCCATATGGTAGTACAAAAATCGAGGAGAGGTTATCAAATTATGACCCCGATTGGCCCATAGGTGGCGCTATAGCAACCAAAAGCGCGAAACTGCTCATAACTCCTAGACCGTAAGTCATAGACTCAAGTGTCTTATATCATTGGAAAGCTGGACGCCTGACGAACAAAACGTATATCTCCGATTTTATTTCCGCCATGATAGATTTTCCGCCATTTTGAATTTTGTCGAAAATCTACTTTTGCGAACTAGTCCCTGGTTTTTTGCCCGATCGGAACCAAACCAGTGCAGAATTGTTCTCTGGAGTCTGAATATCAATAATTATCAAAAAAAAGTTGAAATTTCGATTCACGGTCGCTAGGGGGTGCAAAATTAACGTTGTGGGAGGAGCCTATTTTACTAAAATGGCTATAACTCCAGAAGTAAAAGAGGTATTTTAACCAAACCTGGTACACATGTGTAAGACGTCAATATGAGGTCACGGTAAAAAAATCGCGGCGATTGGTCACATGGTGGCGCTATAACATGAAAAAAACATAAAACAGGCTATAACCACCTGACCGTTAGTCCGATTGACTTGAAAATTGGTATGCAGTGTCTTGGTCCAAGGTGCCATGTATGTCTATGAGGACATTGGTGTATCTCAAAAAACATGGCCGCCATCGGCCAATGAAGTTTGAGCACCTATTAGACAAGGTTAACGGAGGCCTATCGGAACGAAACTCGGTGGGCATGTTCGACTCATGGCCCTAGAGGTCTGTAAGAATTTTAAAAGAAATCGGCCACTAGTTGGCGCTAACGAGTTTTATGGCTCTGTAATCACGTGGTGTTACACTTATTGTCACAAAATGCATACCATTTGATAGATCTCCTCTTGTTGAACAACTTTGCCTCAAGAACCATTGCTGTCAATCAAACCGTTCATTAAATATTTGTAATTATGTTAAAAACCTACTTTTGCGAACTAGTCCTAGGTTTTTCGCCCGATCAGAACCAAACGAGTCTAGGACAATTCTATGGACTCTCAAGATCAATAATTATCAAAAAAAAGTTGAACTTTTGCATTTTTCGCATGGGTATATTGGGTCATAAAGAAAATGGGCGTGGCAAAATGCACTCAAAAGCCTATAAATCCTAAACGAAAACTCAGAACTTCACGAAAATTGGTGAGCTTATGTGCCATAACATCATTAACAAGCATGCAAAATTTCATGGAGATCGGACTATAGATGGTGCTATAACTGTTAAAAAGCTTTAAAAAACACATATTTCCTATGGTAAATTGCCTGTATTGGCTGTAAATGGACTTTTCCATCTATTATTTCAGTGGTTAAAAGCTTTCTAAATAAATCTTAATGTCTTAAATGCTTATGTGCCTAAAGGCCTTAAATGCTTGAACCCCGATAAATGCTGCTTGCAGCTTTAATTATTAGGGGTTCAAGCACGAAGTGCTGAAACCCTATTGTAATTGTGCTGATTTTTATTAGGGGTTCAAGCACGAAGTGCTGAAACCCTATTGTAATTGTGCTGATTTTTATTAGGGGTTCAAGCACGAAGTGCTGAAACCCTATTGTAATTGTACTGATTTTTATTATTAGGGGTTCAAGCACGAAGTGCTGAAACCCTATTGTAATTGTGCTGATTTTTATTATTATTATTATTATTATTATTCTGCCGTAAAACGCATCGTGCAGCCCAAACCGTAAGGGCTAGAGCTTTGAAACTTTGCCATATGGTAGTACAAAAATCGAGGAGAGGTTATCAAATTATGACCCCGATTGGCCCATAGGTGGCGCTATAGCAACCAAAAGCGCGAAACTGCTCATAACTCCTAGACCGTAAGTCATAGACTCAAGTGTCTTATATCATTGGAAAGCTGGACGCCTGACGAACAAAACGTATATCTCCGATTTTATTTCCGCCATGATAGATTTTCCGCCATTTTGAATTTTGTCGAAAATCTACTTTTGCGAACTAGTCCCTGGTTTTTTGCCCGATCGGAACCAAACCAGTGCAGAATTGTTCTCTGGAGTCTGAATATCAATAATTATCAAAAAAAAGTTGAAATTTCGATTCACGGTCGCTAGGGGGTGCAAAATTAACGTTGTGGGAGGAGCCTATTTTACTAAAATGGCTATAACTCCAGAAGTAAAAGAGGTATTTTAACCAAACCTGGTACACATGTGTAAGACGTCAATATGAGGTCACGGTAAAAAAATCGCGGCGATTGGTCACATGGTGGCGCTATAACATGAAAAAAACATAAAACAGGCTATAACCACCTGACCGTTAGTCCGATTGACTTGAAAATTGGTATGCAGTGTCTTGGTCCAAGGTGCCATGTATGTCTATGAGGACATTGGTGTATCTCAAAAAACATGGCCGCCATCGGCCAATGAAGTTTGAGCACCTATTAGACAAGGTTAACGGAGGCCTATCGGAACGAAACTCGGTGGGCATGTTCGACTCATGGCCCTAGAGGTCTGTAAGAATTTTAAAAGAAATCGGCCACTAGTTGGCGCTAACGAGTTTTATGGCTCTGTAATCACGTGGTGTTACACTTATTGTCACAAAATGCATACCATTTGATAGATCTCCTCCTGTTGAACAACTTTGCCTCAAGAACCATTGCTGTCAATCAAACCGTTCATTAAATATTCGTAATTATGTTAAAAACCTACTTTTGCGAACTAGTCCTAGGTTTTTCGCCCGATCAGAACCAAACGAGTCTAGGACAATTCTATGGACTCTCAAGATCAATAATTATCAAAAAAAAGTTGAACTTTTGCATTTTTCGCATGGGTATATTGGGTCATAAAGAAAATGGGCGTGGCAAAATGCACTCAAAAGCCTATAAATCCTAAACAAAAACTCAGAACTTCACGAAAATTGGTGAGCTTATGTGCCATAACATCATTAACAAGCATGCAAAATTTCATGGAGATCGGACTATAGATGGTGCTATAACTGTTAAAAAGCTTTAAAAAACACATATTTCCTATGGTAAATTGCCTGTATTGGCTGTAAATGGACTTTTCCATCTATTATTTCAGTGGTTAAAAGCTTTCTAAATAAATCTTAATGTCTTAAATGCTTATGTGCCTAAAGGCCTTAAATGCTTGAACCCCGATAAATGCTGCTTGCAGCTTTAATTATTATTATTATTCTTCTGCCGTAAAACGCATCGTGCAGCCCAAACCGTAAGGGCTAGAGCATTGAAACTTTGCCAGATGGTAGTACAAAAATCGAGGAGAGGTTATCAAATTATGACCCCGATTGGCCCATAGGTGGCGCTATAGCAACCAAAAGCGCGAAACTGCTCATAACTCCTAGACCGTATGTCGCAGACTCAAGTGTCTTATATCATTGGAAAGCTGGACGCCTGACGAACAAAACGTATATCTCCGATTTCATTTCCGTCATGATAGATTTTCCGCCATTTTGAATTTTGTCGAAAATCTACTTTTGCGAACTAGTCCCTGGTTTTTTGCCCGATCGGAGCCAAACCAGTGCAGAAATGTTCTCTGGAGGCTGAAGATCAATAATTATCGAAAAAATGTTGAAATTTCGATTCATGGACGCTAGGGGGCGCAAAATAATCGTTGTGGGAGGAGCCTATTTTACTAAAATGGCTATAACTTAAAAAGTAAATAAGATAGCTTCACCAAACTCGGTACACATGTGTATGGGTTCATTCTGGGGTCACAGTAAAAAAATCGCGACGATTGAACACTAGGTGGCGCTATAACATGAAAAAAACATGAAAAGGGCTATAACCACCTGACCGTTAGTCCGATTGACTGGAAAATTGGTATGCAGTGTCTTGGTCCAAGGTGCCATGTATGTCTATGAGGACATTGGCGTATCTCAAAAAACATGGCCGCCATTGGCCAATGAAGTTGAGCACCTATTAGACAAGGTTAACGGAGGCCGATCGGAACGAAACTCGATGGGCATGTTCGACTCATGGCCCTAGAGGTCTGTAAGAATTTTGAAAGAAATCGGCCACTAGTTGGCGCTAACGAGTTTTTTGGCTCTGTAATCACGTGGTGTTACACTTATCGTCACAAAAAGCATATCATTTGATATATCTGCTCATGCTGAACAACTTTGCCTCAAGAACCATTTCTGTCAATCAAACCGTTCATTAAATATTCATGAATATGTTTAAAACCTACTTTTGCGAACTAGTCCTAGGTTTTTTGCCCGATCGGAACCAGACCAGTCTAGGACAATTCTCTGGACTCTCTAGATCAATAATTATCAAAAAAAAGTTGAACTTTTGCATTTGGATGGCTGTAATAGGATCATTTATAAAATGGGCATGGAAAAATACATTAAAAAGCCTATAAATCCTAAATAAAAACCCAGAACTTCACAAAAATTGGTGAACTTATGTGACATAACATCATTAACAAGCATGCAAAATTTCATGGAGATCGGACGATAGGTGGCGCTATAACTGTTAAAAATCTTTAAAACCATATATTTCCTATGGTAAACTGCCTGTATTGACTGTAAATGGTCTTTTCCATCTCTGAATATATAATTTTCATATCATAATGTTAAAAACTAGTGCAATACAATTCTCTGGACTCACTAGAACAATAATTGTCAGAAAAAGTTGAACTACTTCATTTGGGTAGCTATAATAGGTTCACTTCAAAATGTGGCCTTTACCAAGTGTCCCCGAAAGCCTATATCTCTTTAATGAATGTTCAAACCTTCTTAAAAACAAGTCAGAACATGTGAAATATCACTCTGAACATGCATGAAAATTTTCAGACAGATCTGACAAAATTTGCCTCTATAACAGTTAAAAAGGTGAAAATGATATGAATATAATGACATATTAAGCCAAGAAGTGGTATTTTACTGCCCCCTGCTGTTTAAAATAGTCATGTTGTCATATTGTTCTATAATTTATATTTAGACTTTATAAAATCACTATTTTAACATTTACAATTACATTTAGTCAAAAATCCATCTGTTAAATTATTAGTATTGACAGTTTGATCACATCATATATTTCAAATGTCTGTATCTACAATATAATGTGTGTGTGTAGTCTTAGGTTTCTGAATAAATTCTGAATGATCTGATTAATAGCTTACAAAGACTTTGTGAAATGTTTATAGACCATTCAAATATATTTTCATAATGACATATCCCAATAGCATTGAAAAAACAACATTTGTCTTGTGTGTGTGTGTGTGTGTGTGTGTGTGTGTGTGTTAACATGCATTATGGATTTAAAATGGAAAAACTGGTTTGCTTTAGTGCAGAAAAATGGTGAAAATCAAGAAGTTTAAAGTGAAAGTGAGCCAATATGTGGTCTTCTACTGCCCTCTGCTGGCCATTCTACTTATTAATGTCTACCCACATATGCTTTTGCATTCATTAGACACTAAAAATCACTTATATAACAATAAAACACTAAAAAATCACTTATATAACAATTACTATTGTAGCACAATCATATTTTGTCAGAGTTTATCACTTCATTTTTACTGATACTTCACATAATTGCTAGCAATGTGGTAAATCATGGTTAAATCACACTAAAAACATGGTAAATCAATAAATGATACTAGAATGTGGTGTATCAAGGTAAATCATACTACAATCCTGGTACATCATTCTAGAACATAGTATATCATGGTACATCATGCTAGAACATGGTAAATCATGGTAAACTATGCTAGAACAGGGTAAATCATGGTAAGCCATGATAAATCATAATAAACTATGGTAAATCATGTTAGAATGTGGTATATCATGGTAAATCATGCTAGAACATGGTAAATCATGGTAAACTATGCTAGAACAGGGTAAATCATGGTAAACTATGATAAATCATGATAAACTATGGTAATCCATGCTAGAATCACAGTAAACAATGGTAAATCATACTAGAATGTAGTATATCATGGTAAATTATGCTAGAATATGGCAAATCATGCTAGAATCATAGTAAATAATACTAGAATGTGCTAAATTGTTGTGGGAGGAGCCTATTTTACTAAAATGGCTATAACTCAAGAAGTAAATGAGATATCTTCACCAAACTCAGTACACATGTGTATGGGTTCAATTTGAGGTCACAGTAAACAATTCTATGGAGATCGGACCATAGGTGGCGCTATAACTGTTAAAAAGCTTTAAAACCATATATATCCCATGGTAAACTGCCTGTATTGGCTGTAAATGGTCTTTACCATCTATTATGTCCGTGGTTACATGCTTGCTAAATAAATCTTAACTTTTGATGCTTTTGTGCTTAAATGCTTAAAAGGCTTTAACTGCTTGAACCCCGATAAATGCTGCTTGCAGCTTTAATTAGGGGTTCAAGCACGAAGTGCTGAAACCCTATTGTAATTGTGCTGATTTTTATTAGGGGTTCAAGCACGAAGTGCTGAAACCCTATTGTAATTGTGCTGATTTTTATTATTATTATTATTATTATTATTCTGCCGTAAAACGCATCGTGCAGCCCAAACCGTAAGGGCTAGAGCTTTGAAACTTTGCCATATGGTAGTACAAAAATCGAGGAGAGGTTATCAAATTATGACCCCAATTGGCCCATAGGTGGCGCTATAGCAACCAAAAGCGCGAAACTGCTCATAACTCCTAGACCGTAAGTCATAGACTCAAGTGTCTTATATCATTGGAAAGCTGGACGCCTGACGAACAAAACGTATATCTCCGATTTTATTTCCGCCATGATAGATTTTCCGCCATTTTGAATTTTGTCGAAAATCTACTTTTGCGAACTAGTCCCTGGTTTTTCGCCCGATCGGAAACAAACCAGTGCAGAATTGTTCTATGGAGTCTGAAGATCAATAATTATCGAAAAAAAGTTGAAATTTCGATTCATGGTTGCTAGGGGGTGCAAAATTAACGTTGTGGGAGGAGCCTATTTTACTAAAATGGCTATAACTCCAGAAGTAAAAGAGGTATTTTAACCAAACTTGGTACACATGTGTAAGAGGTCAATCTGAGGTCACAGTAAAAAAATCGCGGCGATTGGCCACATGGTGGCGCTATAACATGAAAAAAACATAAAACAGGCTATAACCACCTGACCGTTAGTCCGATTGACTTGAAAATTGGTATGCAGTGTCTTGGTCCAAGGTGCCATGTATGTCTATGAGGACATTGGCGTATCTCAAAAAACATGGCCGCCATCGGCCAATGAAGTTTGAGCACCGATTAGACAAGGTTAACGGAGGCCGATCGGAACGAAACTCGATGGGCATGTTCGTCTTATGGCCCTAGAGGTCTGTAAGAATTTTGAAAGAAATCAGCCACTAGTTGGCGCTAACGAGTTTTATGGCTCTGTAATCACGTGGTGTTACACTCATCCACACAATATGCATATCATTTGATAGATCTGCTCATGCTGAACAACTTTGCCTCAAGAACCATTGCTGTCAATCAAACCGTTCATTAAATATTCACGAATATGTCTAAAACCTACTTTTGCGAACTAGTCCTAGGTTTTTCGCCCGATCGGAACCAGACCAGTCTAGGACAATTCTCTGGACTCTCTAGATCAATAATTATCAAAAAAAGTTGAACTTTTGCATTTGGATGGCTGTAATAGGGTCATTTATAAAATGGGCGTGGCAAAATACAGTCAAAAGCCTATAAATCATAAATGAAAATGCAGAACTTCACAAAAATTGGTCAGCATATGTGACATAACATCATTAACAAGCATGCAAAATTTTATGGAGATCGGACGATAGGTGGCGCTATAACTGTTAAAAAGCTTTAAAACCATATATTTCCTATGGTAAACTGCCTGTATTGGCTGTAAATGGTCTTTTCCATCTCTGATCATATAATTTTCATATCATAATGTTCAAAACTAGTGCAATACAATTCTCTGGACTCACTAGATCAATAATTGTCAGAAAAAGTTGAACTACTTCATTTGGATAGCTATAATAGGTTCACTTCATAATGTAGCCTTTACCAAGTGTCCCCGAAAGCCTATATCTCTTTAATGAATTACTCAGACCTTCTTAAAAACAAGTCAGAACATGTGAAATATCACTCTAAACATGCATGAAAATTTTCAGACAGATCGGACAAAATTTGCCTCTATAACAGTTAAAAAGGTGAAAATGATATGAATATAATGGCATGTTAAGCCAATAAGTGATATTTTACTGCCCCCTGCTGTTTAAAATAGGAATTTTGTCATATTGTTCTATAATTTATATTTAGACTTTATAAAATCCCTATTTTAACATTTACAATTACATTTAGTCAAAATCTATCTGTTAAAGTATTAGTACTGACAGTTTGATCACATCATATAGTTCAACTGTCTGTATCTACAACATAATGTGTGTGTAGTCTTAGGTTTCTGAATAAATTCTGAATCGTCTGATTAATAGCTTACAAAGACTTTGTGAAATGTTAATTGACCATTCAAATATATTTTCATAATGACATATCCCAATAGCATTGAAAAAACAACAACAACAACATTTGTCTTTGTGTGTGTGTGTGTGTGTGTGTGTGTAAGCATGCATTAAGTTAAAATGGTAAAACTGGTTTGCTTTTGTCACAGTTGTGTTCTGTCTGAGTATTGTTGTCTCTGATCACATGTCTTCCTTTGTTCTGTTTTCCCGCCACTCCTTGGTTTCCACGGTAACTGTCATTTAGTGCATCTGTCACACCTGTTTCCTCGTTAGTCTTGTCAGCTGTGTCTTGTTTCCCTGATCAGTTCTCCCATGTATTTAAGCCCTGAGTTTTGCCTTGTTCTTTGTCAGTTCTATGCTGTAATTAGAGTGTGTTGCTGCCTGTTCCGATATCCTGAGTTTAATTCCTATTAAACCTGCATCTTGTATGTTCATCCTTGTCTCCGCGTGCCTTCCTGCAACCATTCCGTGTTTAGCTTTAGTGGAGAAAACTGGTGAAAATAATGAAATTTAAAGTGAACCTGAGCCAATAAGTGGTCTTCTAGTGCCCTCTGCTGGCCATTCTACTTATTAATGAAGTCTTTTCACAGGTGATTTTGCGTCACTCTAGACACTTATAAAATCACTTATATAACAATAACTATTATAACAAAATCATATTTTGTCAGTGTTTATCACTTCATTTGCACTGACACTTCACGTGTTGTAAATCATGGTAAATCACGCTAGAAGCATGGTAAATCATAGTAAATAAATCTAAAATGTGGTGTATCAAGGTAAATCATGCTAGAATCCTGATAAATCATTCTAGAACGTGGTATATTATGGTAAATCATGCTAGAACAGGGTAAATAATGGTAAACCATGGTAAATCATGGTAAACTATGCTAGAACAGGGTAAATCATGGTAAACCATGGTAAATCATGGGAAACCATGGTAAATCATGATAAACTATAGTAAATCATGCTACAATGTGGTATATCATGGTAAATCATGCTAGAACATGGTAAATCAAGGTAAACTAAGATAAATTCATGGTCAACTATGCTAGAACAGGGTAAATCATGGTAAATCATGGTAAATCATGCTAAAACATGGTATTTTCCATCTATGATGTCAGTGGTTACATGCTTGCTAAATAAAACTTGATGTCTTTTGATGTTTTTGTGCTTAAAGGCCTTAAAGGCCTTAACTGCTTGAACCCCGATAAATGCTGCTTGCAGCTTTAATTATTATTAGGGCCCGAGCACCGATGGTGTGAGGACCCTCTTGGAATTGCTCTGTTTATTATTATTATTATTATTATTATTATTATTATTCTTCTCCGCATTGAATTGCATTTTTGAGGGCCTAAACATGCGCGAAAACTCACGAAACTTTGCACACGCGTCAGAACTGGCGAAAATTTACATCTGATATAGGTTTCAGAATTGGACGGGGCAAAACGGCTCGATAGCGCCACCTATAAAAGTTCAACGGAGTGCGCCTCCCGCAACGTTCCATGTACGTGCACGAAATTCGGTACATACATGTAATGACCTAATACCTACAAAAAAGTCTCTTGGAGCATAGCCCTAAACACAACAGGAAGTCAGCCATTTTCAACTTCCTCTCAGATTTTTGTGCAGTTTTTGCCATTTTCAGGCCTCGTACTTTAACGAACTCCTCCTACAGTTTTAATCTGATCATCTTCAAATTTGGTGAGTGTAATCTTAAGGCCTTTGCGACGTTAAATTGCGAAGATCTTGAGTTTTCGTCGAAGGGCGGGTCCTCGGCGGCCTGACAAATTTCGATGTTTCGCCATGAAACAGGAAGTTGCTGTAACTCAGGCATGGAATGTCCAATCTGCCCCAAACTTCACACGTTTGATAAGAGTTCTGTCCTGAACACATGACCATGCTCATATTCAGTTATAGTCATAGCGCCACCTGCTGGCAACAGGAAGCGACATGTTTAACACTGTTATGGACTCCTAATAACATATAAAAAAGTGACAGCAAGTGCTAAACATGCTAACAACATACTAGAAGCATGCTAAAACATGCTAGCAAACTCTTAGCTAAGTGCTAAAGCATGCTATTATCGCAATTAAATAGGAATTTGCTGTAATTCAGGCATGGAATGTCCAATCTGCCCCAAACTTCACACATTTGATAAGAATCATGGCCTGAACACATGTCTATGCTCAAATTCAGTTATAGTAATAGCGCCACCTACTGGCAACAGGAAGTGACATGTTTAACACTTTTATGCCGTTCTAGCAACATGTTAAAAATGCCATTGAGTTCTAAACATGCTAGAAACATGTTAAAACATGCTAACAATGCTTAGCTAAGTGCTAAAGAATGTTAATTCAATGAAACATGACTTTGTTGTTACTCAAGAAGGCAATGTCCAATTTGCACCAAACTTCACACGTTTGATAAGAGTTCTGTCCTGAACACACATCCATGCTCATATTCAGTTATAGCCATAACGCCACCTACTGGCAACAGAAACTGACATGGTTAACACCGTAATGCAGTACTAACCACATAATTATTGTGTACTAAGCATGCTAGAAACAGACTAAACATGCTAGCAACACTTAGCTGAGTCATGAAGCATGCTATTATCACCATTATACAAAACATTTTGTAACTGACTTTGACATACTCTTACTATATATACCTCCTTAAATGTACATTTCCCAACCATGCTCTGTCTTCCTAAAGCCACCGAGTGTTGATGGCACGGGTGCGAGGGCCCTTTCATCGCTGCTTGCAGCTTTAATTATTATTATTATTATTCTGCCGTAAAACGCATCGTGCAGCCCAAACCGTAAGGGCTAGAGCTTTGAAACTTTGCCATATGGTAGTACAAAAATCGAGGAGAGGTTATCAAATTATGACCCCGATTGGCCCATAGGTGGCGCTATAGCAACCAAAAGCGCGAAACTGCTCATAACTCCTAGACCGTAAGTCATAGACTCAAGTGTCTTATATCATTGGAAAGCTGGACGCCTGACGAACAAAACGTATATCTCCGATTTTATTTCCGCCATGATAGATTTTCCGCCATTTTGAATTTTGTCGAAAATCTACTTTTGCGAACTAGTCCCTGGTTTTTTGCCCGATCGGAACCAAACCAGTGCAGAATTGTTCTCTGGAGTCTGAATATCAATAATTATCAAAAAAAAGTTGAAATTTCGATTCACGGTCGCTAGGGGGTGCAAAATTAACGTTGTGGGAGGAGCCTATTTTACTAAAATGGCTATAACTCCAGAAGTAAAAGAGGTATTTTAACCAAACCTGGTACACATGTGTAAGACGTCAATATGAGGTCACGGTAAAAAAATCGCGGCGATTGGTCACATGGTGGCGCTATAACATGAAAAAAACATAAAACAGGCTATAACCACCTGACCGTTAGTCCGATTGACTTGAAAATTGGTATGCAGTGTCTTGGTCCAAGGTGCCATGTATGTCTATGAGGACATTGGTGTATCTCAAAAAACATGGCCGCCATCGGCCAATGAAGTTTGAGCACCTATTAGACAAGGTTAACGGAGGCCTATCGGAACGAAACTCGGTGGGCATGTTCGACTCATGGCCCTAGAGGTCTGTAAGAATTTTAAAAGAAATCGGCCACTAGTTGGCGCTAACGAGTTTTATGGCTCTGTAATCACGTGGTGTTACACTTATTGTCACAAAATGCATACCATTTGATAGATCTCCTCTTGTTGAACAACTTTGCCTCAAGAACCATTGCTGTCAATCAAACCGTTCATTAAATATTTGTAATTATGTTAAAAACCTACTTTTGCGAACTAGTCCTAGGTTTTTCGCCCGATCAGAACCAAACGAGTCTAGGACAATTCTATGGACTCTCAAGATCAATAATTATCAAAAAAAAGTTGAACTTTTGCATTTTTCGCATGGGTATATTGGGTCATAAAGAAAATGGGCGTGGCAAAATGCACTCAAAAGCCTATAAATCCTAAACGAAAACTCAGAACTTCACGAAAATTGGTGAGCTTATGTGCCATAACATCATTAACAAGCATGCAAAA
This sequence comes from Scardinius erythrophthalmus, assembly GCF_964197995.2. NCBI lineage: Eukaryota > Metazoa > Chordata > Actinopteri > Cypriniformes > Leuciscidae > Scardinius > Scardinius erythrophthalmus. The sequence continues at coordinate 288,455 of NW_028296528.1, read as the reverse complement.
TTTCATGGAGATCGGACTATAGATGGTGCTATAACTGTTAAAAAGCTTTAAAAAACACATATTTCCTATGGTAAATTGCCTGTATTGGCTGTAAATGGACTTTTCCATCTATTATTTCAGTGGTTAAAAGCTTTCTAAATAAATCTTAATGTCTTAAATGCTTATGTGCCTAAAGGCCTTAAATGCTTGAACCCCGATAAATGCTGCTTGCAGCTTTAATTATTAGGGGTTCAAGCACGAAGTGCTGAAACCCTATTGTAATTGTGCTGATTTTTATTAGGGGTTCAAGCACGAAGTGCTGAAACCCTATTGTAATTGTGCTGATTTTTATTAGGGGTTCAAGCACGAAGTGCTGAAACCCTATTGTAATTGTACTGATTTTTATTATTATTATTATTATTCTTCTGCCGTAAAACGCATCGTGCAGCCCAAACCGTAAGGGCTAGAGCATTGAAACTTTGCCAGATGGTAGTACAAAAATCGAGGAGAGGTTATCAAATTATGACCCCGATTGGCCCATAGGTGGCGCTATAGCAACCAAAAGCGCGAAACTGCTCATAACTCCTAGACCGTATGTCGCAGACTCAAGTGTCTTATATCATTGGAAAGCTGGACGCCTGACGAACAAAACGTATATCTCCGATTTCATTTCCGTCATGATAGATTTTCCGCCATTTTGAATTTTGTTGAAAATCTACTTTTGCGAACTAGTCCCTGGTTTTTTGCCCGATCGGAGCCAAACCAGTGCAGAAATGTTCTCTGGAGGCTGAAGATCAATAATTATCGAAAAAATGTTGAAATTTCGATTCATGGACGCTAGGGGGCGCAAAATAATCGTTGTGGGAGGAGCCTATTTTACTAAAATGGCTATAACTTAAAAAGTAAATAAGATAGCTTCACCAAACTCGGTACACATGTGTATGGGTTCATTCTGGGGTCACAGTAAAAAAATCGCGACGATTGAACACTAGGTGGCGCTATAACATGAAAAAAACATGAAAAGGGCTATAACCACCTGACCGTTAGTCCGATTGACTGGAAAATTGGTATGCAGTGTCTTGGTCCAAGGTGCCATGTATGTCTATGAGGACATTGGCGTATCTCAAAAAACATGGCCGCCATTGGCCAATGAAGTTGAGCACCTATTAGACAAGGTTAACGGAGGCCGATCGGAACGAAACTCGATGGGCATGTTCGACTCATGGCCCTAGAGGTCTGTAAGAATTTTGAAAGAAATCGGCCACTAGTTGGCGCTAACGAGTTTTTTGGCTCTGTAATCACGTGGTGTTACACTTATCGTCACAAAAAGCATATCATTTGATATATCTGCTCATGCTGAACAACTTTGCCTCAAGAACCATTTCTGTCAATCAAACCGTTCATTAAATATTCATGAATATGTTTAAAACCTACTTTTGCGAACTAGTCCTAGGTTTTTTGCCCGATCGGAACCAGACCAGTCTAGGACAATTCTCTGGACTCTCTAGATCAATAATTATCAAAAAAAAGTTGAACTTTTGCATTTGGATGGCTGTAATAGGATCATTTATAAAATGGGCATGGAAAAATACATTAAAAAGCCTATAAATCCTAAATAAAAACCCAGAACTTCACAAAAATTGGTGAACTTATGTGACATAACATCATTAACAAGCATGCAAAATTTCATGGAGATCGGACGATAGGTGGCGCTATAACTGTTAAAAATCTTTAAAACCATATATTTCCTATGGTAAACTGCCTGTATTGACTGTAAATGGTCTTTTCCATCTCTGAATATATAATTTTCATATCATAATGTTAAAAACTAGTGCAATACAATTCTCTGGACTCACTAGAACAATAATTGTCAGAAAAAGTTGAACTACTTCATTTGGGTAGCTATAATAGGTTCACTTCAAAATGTGGCCTTTACCAAGTGTCCCCGAAAGCCTATATCTCTTTAATGAATGTTCAAACCTTCTTAAAAACAAGTCAGAACATGTGAAATATCACTCTGAACATGCATGAAAATTTTCAGACAGATCTGACAAAATTTGCCTCTATAACAGTTAAAAAGGTGAAAATGATATGAATATAATGACATATTAAGCCAAGAAGTGGTATTTTACTGCCCCCTGCTGTTTAAAATAGTCATGTTGTCATATTGTTCTATAATTTATATTTAGACTTTATAAAATCACTATTTTAACATTTACAATTACATTTAGTCAAAAATCCATCTGTTAAATTATTAGTATTGACAGTTTGATCACATCATATATTTCAAATGTCTGTATCTACAATATAATGTGTGTGTGTAGTCTTAGGTTTCTGAATAAATTCTGAATGATCTGATTAATAGCTTACAAAGACTTTGTGAAATGTTTATAGACCATTCAAATATATTTTCATAATGACATATCCCAATAGCATTGAAAAAACAACATTTGTCTTGTGTGTGTGTGTGTGTGTGTGTGTGTGTGTGTGTTAACATGCATTATGGATTTAAAATGGAAAAACTGGTTTGCTTTAGTGCAGAAAAATGGTGAAAATCAAGAAGTTTAAAGTGAAAGTGAGCCAATATGTGGTCTTCTACTGCCCTCTGCTGGCCATTCTACTTATTAATGTCTACCCACATATGCTTTTGCATTCATTAGACACTAAAAATCACTTATATAACAATAAAACACTAAAAAATCACTTATATAACAATTACTATTGTAGCACAATCATATTTTGTCAGAGTTTATCACTTCATTTTTACTGATACTTCACATAATTGCTAGCAATGTGGTAAATCATGGTTAAATCACACTAAAAACATGGTAAATCAATAAATGATACTAGAATGTGGTGTATCAAGGTAAATCATACTACAATCCTGGTACATCATTCTAGAACATAGTATATCATGGTACATCATGCTAGAACATGGTAAATCATGGTAAACTATGCTAGAACAGGGTAAATCATGGTAAGCCATGATAAATCATAATAAACTATGGTAAATCATGTTAGAATGTGGTATATCATGGTAAATCATGCTAGAACATGGTAAATCATGGTAAACTATGCTAGAACAGGGTAAATCATGGTAAACTATGATAAATCATGATAAACTATGGTAATCCATGCTAGAATCACAGTAAACAATGGTAAATCATACTAGAATGTAGTATATCATGGTAAATTATGCTAGAATATGGCAAATCATGCTAGAATCATAGTAAATAATACTAGAATGTGCTAAATTGTTGTGGGAGGAGCCTATTTTACTAAAATGGCTATAACTCAAGAAGTAAATGAGATATCTTCACCAAACTCAGTACACATGTGTATGGGTTCAATTTGAGGTCACAGTAAACAATTCTATGGAGATCGGACCATAGGTGGCGCTATAACTGTTAAAAAGCTTTAAAACCATATATATCCCATGGTAAACTGCCTGTATTGGCTGTAAATGGTCTTTTCCATCTATTATGTCCGTGGTTACATGCTTGCTAAATAAATCTTAACTTTTGATGCTTTTGTGCTTAAATGCTTAAAAGGCTTTAACTGCTTGAACCCCGATAAATGCTGCTTGCAGCTTTAATTATTATTATTATTATTCCGCCCTAAAACGCATCGTGCAGCCCAAACCGTAAGAGCTGGAATCTTGAAACTTGGCCAAATGGTAGTCCTCAATTTGGGGAGAACCTATCAAAATATGACCCCGATTGGCCCATAGGTGGCGCTATAATGACCACATTTACTAAATTGCTCACAACTCCTAGACGGTTTGTCCTAGAGTCTCAATTTTAGCATCTCTGTGATCCCTGGATCCAGACGGACAAAATGGCTATCTCCAAATCCCGATCCGAGCAAAAAAAAATTTCTATGGGCAATTTAGTGAAAAACCTACTATTGCGAACTAGTCCTAGGTTTTTGGCCCAATCGGAACCAGACCAGTCTAGCACAGTTCTCTGGAGTCTCTAGATCAATAATTATCGAAAAAAAAGTTGAACTTTTGCATTGGCCTGGCTGTAACAGGGTCACTTAGGAAAGGGGTGGGACAAAAAAACACTCAAACGCCTATACAACCTAAGGGAAAACCCCAAACTTCACAAAAATCGATGAGCAGATGTGTCAGAACATGGTGAAGAAGCATGCCAAGTTTCGTGAAGATCGGACAATAGGTGGCGCTATAACTGTCCAAAACGTCTCTTCTTATTAGGGGTTCAAGCATGAAATGCTGAAACCCTATTGTAATTGTGCTGATTTTTATTAGGGGTTCAAGCACGAAGTGCTGAAACCCTATTGTAATTGTACTGATTTTTATTATTATTATTATTATTATTATTATTATTATTATTATTTTTCTTCTGCCGTAAAACTCATCGTGCAGCCCAAACCGTAAGAGCTGGAGCTTTGAAACTTTGCCAGATGGTAGTACAAAAATCGAGGAGAGGTTCAGAGAATATGACCCCAATTGGCCCATAGGTGGCGCTATAGCAACCAAAAGCGCGAAACTGCTCATAACTCCTAGACCGTATGACGTAGACTCAAGTGTCTTATATCACTGGAAAGCTGGAAACCTGAAGGTCAAAACGTATATCTCCGATTTCATTTCCTGTATGCAAATTGTCCGCCATTTTGAATTTAGTTAAAAACCTACTTTTGCGAACTAGTCCTAGGTTTTTTGTCCAATTGGATTCAAACCAGTGCAGAAATGTTCTCTGGAGTCTGACGATCAATAATTATCGAAAAAAAGTCGAAATTTCGATTCCTGATCGCCAGGGGGTGATAAATTAATGTTGTGGGAGGAGCCTATTTTACTAAAATGGCTATAACTCGAGAATGAAATTAGATATCTTCACCAAACTTGGTGCACATGTGTATGAGTTCAATCTGGGGTCACAGTAAAAAAATCGCGACGATTGATCACTAGGTGGCGCTTTAACATGAAAAAAACATGAAAACAGCTATGACCACGTGACCGTTAGTCCGATTGACTTGAAAATTGGTATGCAGTGTCTTGGTCCAAGGTGCCATGTATGTCTATGAGGACATTGGCGTATCTCGAAAAACATGGCCGCCATCAACCAATGAAATTTGAGCACCTATTAGACAAGGTTAACGGAGGCCGATCGGAACGAAACTCGATGGGCATGTTCGACTCATGGCCCTAGAGGTCTGTAAGAGTTTTGAAAGAAATCGGCCACTAGTTGGCGCTAACGAGTTTTATGGCTCTGTAATCACGTGGTGTTACACTTATCGTCACAAAAGGCATATCATCTGATAGATCTGCTCATGCTGAACAACTTTGCCTCAAGAACTAATGCTGTCAATTAAACCGTTTATTAAATATTTGTAATTATGTTAAAAACCTACTTTTGCAAACTAGTCCTAGGTTTTTCGCCCGATCGAAACCAGACCAGTCTAGGACAATTCTCTGGACACTCTAGATCAATAATTATCAAAAAAAAGTTGAACTTTTGCATGTAGATGGCTGTAATAGGGTCATTTATAAAAGGGGCGTGGCAAAAAACACTAAAAAGCCTATAAATCCTAAATGAAAACTCAGAACTTCACAAAAATTGGTGAGCATATGTGACATAACATCATTAACAAGCATGCCAATTTTTATGGAGATCGGACGATAGGTGGCGCTATAACTGCTAAAAAGCTTTAAAACCATATATTTCCTATGGTATTTCCTGTAAATGGTCTTTTCCATCTATTATGTCAGTAGTTACATGCTTGCTAAATAAAACGTAATCACTTTTGATGCTTTTGTGCTTAAAGGCCTTAACTGCTTGAACCCCGATAAATGCTGCTTGCAGCTTTAATTATTATTATTATTATTATTCCGCCCTAAAACGCATCGTGCAGCCCAAACCGTAAGAGCTGGAATCTTGAAACTTGGCCAAATGGTAGTCCTCAATTTGGGGAGAACCTATCAAAATATGACCCCGATTGGCCCATAGGTGGCGCTATAATGACCACATTTACTAAATTGCTCACAACTCCTAGACGGTTTGTCCTAGAGTCTCAATTTTAGCATCTCTGTGATCCCTGGATCCAGACGGACAAAATGGCTATCTCCAAATCCCGATCCGAGCAAAAAAAAAATTTCTATGGGCAATTTAGTGAAAAACCTACTATTGCGAACTAGTCCTAGGTTTTTGGCCCAATCGGAACCAGACCAGTCTAGCACAGTTCTCTGGAGTCTCTAGATCAATAATTATCGAAAAAAAAGTTGAACTTTTGCATTGGCCTGGCTGTAACAGGGTCACTTAGGAAAGGGGTGGGACAAAAAAACACTCAAACGCCTATACAACCTAAGGGAAAACCCCAAACTTCACAAAAATCGATGAGCAGATGTGTCAGAACATGGTGAAGAAGCATGCCAAGTTTCGTGAAGATCGGACAATAGGTGGCGCTATAACTGTCCAAAACGTCTCTTCTTATTAGGGGTTCAAGCATGAAATGCTGAAACCCTATTGTAATTGTGCTGATTTTTAGGGGTTCAAGCACGAAGTGCTGAAACCCTATTGTAATTGTACTGATTTTTATTAGGGGTTCAAGCACGAAGTGCTGAAACCCTATTGTAATTGTAAGGATTTTTATTATTATTATTATTATTCTTCTGCCGTAAAACGCATCGTGCAGCCCAAACCGTAAGGGCTGGAGACTTGAAACTTTGCCAGATGGTAGTACAAAAATCGAGGAGAGGTTCAGAGATTATGACCCCGATTGGCCCATAGGTGGCGCTATAACAACCAAAAGCGCGAAAGTGCTCATAACTCCTAGACCGTATGTCGTAGACTCAAGTGTCTTATATCATTGGAAAGCTGGAAACGTGATGAACAAAACGTATATCTCCGATTTCATTTCCGGTATGGAAATTTTTCCGCCATTTTGAATTTTGTTAAAAAACTACTTTTGCTAATTAGTCCTAGGTTTTTTGTCCGATCGGAACCAAACCAGTGCAGAAATGTTCTATGGAGTCTGACGATCAATAATTATCAAAAAAATTTCGAAATTTCGATTCAAGGTCGCTAGGGGGCATAAAATAAACATTGTGGGAGGAGCCTATTTTACTAAAATGGCTATAACTCAAAAAGTAAATGAGATAGCTTAACCAAACTCGGTACACATGTGTATGGGTTCAGTCTGGGGTCACAGTAAAAAGATCGCGACGATTGAACAATAAGTGGCGCTATAACATGGAAAAAACATGAAAAGGGCTATAACCACCTGACCGTTAGTCCGATTGACTTGAAAATTGGTATGCAGTGTCTTGGCCCAAGGTGCCATATATGTCTATGAGGACATTGGCGTATCTCAAAAAACATGGCCGCCATTGGCCAATAAAGTTGAGCACCTATTAGACAAGGTTAACGGAGGCCGATCGGAACGAAACTCGATGGGCATGTTCATCTCATGGCCCTAGAGGTCTGTAAGAATTTTGAAAGAAATCGGCCACTAGTTGGCGCTAACGAGTTTTACGGCTCTGTAATCACGTGGTGTTACACTCATCCACACAATATGCATATCATTTGATAGATCTGCTCATGCTGAACAACTTTGCCTCAAGAACCATTGCTGTCAATCAAACCGTTCATTAAATATTCGCGAACATGTTAAAAACCTACTTTTGCGAACTAGTCCTAGGTTTTTCGCCCGATCGGAACCAGACCAGTCTAGGACAATTCTCTGGACTCTCTAGATCAATAATTATCGAAAAAAAGTTGAACTTTTGCATTTGGATGGCTGTAATAGGGTCATTTATAAAATGGGCGTGGCAAAATACAATAAAAATTCTATAAATCCTAAATGAAAACTCAGAACTTCACAAAAATTGGTGAGCATATGTGACATAACATCATTAACAAGCATGCCAAATTTTATGGAGATCGGACCATAGGTGGCGCTATAACTGTTAAAAAGCTTTAAAACCATATATTTCCTATGGTACATTGCCTGTATTGGCTGTAAATGGTCTTTTCCATCTATTATGTCAGTGGTTACATGCTTGCTAAATAAAACCTGATAACTTTTGATGCTTTTGTGCTTAAAAACCCTTAAAGGCCTTAATAGCTTGAACCCCGATAAATGCTGCTTGCAGCTTTAATTATTATTATTATTATTATTCTGCCGTAAAACGCATCGTGCAGCCCAAACCGTAAGGGCTAGAGCTTTGAAACTTTGCCAGATGGTAGTACAAAAATCGAGGAGAGGTTATCAAATTATGACCTCGATTGGCCCATAGGTGGCGCTATAACAACCAAAAGCGCGAAAGTGGTCATAACTCCTGGACCGTATGTCGTAGACACAAGTGTCTTATATCATTGGAAAGCTGGTCGTCTGACGAACAAAACGTATATCTCCGATTTTATTTCCGTCATGATAGATTTTCCGCCATTTTGAATTTTGTCGAAAACCTACTTTTGCGAACTAGTCCCTGGTTTTTTGCTCGATCGGAACCAAACCAGTGCAGAATTGTTCTCTGGAGACTGAAGATCAATAATTATCGAAAAAAAGTTGAAATTTCGATTCAGGGTCGCTAGGGGGCGCAAAATTAACGTTGTGGGCGGAGCCTATTTTACTAAAATGGCTATAACTCCAGAAGTAAATGAGGTATTTTCACCAAACTTGGTACACGTATGTAAGAGGTCAATCTGAGGACACGGTAAAAAAATCGCGGCGATTGGCCACATGGTGGCGCTATAACATGAAAAAAACATAAAACAGGCTATAACCACCTGACCGTTAGTCCGATTGACTTGAAAATTGGTATGCAGTGTCTTGGTCCAAGGTGCCATGTATGTCTATGAGGACATTGGTGTATCTCAAAAAACATGGCCGCCATTGGCCAATGAAGTTGAGCACCTATTAGACAAGGTTAACGGAGGCCGATCGGAACGAAACTCGGTGGGCATGTTCGACTCATGGCCCTAGAGGTCTGTAAGAATTTTGAAACAAATCGGCCACTAGTTGGCGCTAACGAGTTTTATGGCTCTGTAATCACGTGGTGTTAGATATATTGTCACAAAATGCATATCATTTGATAGATCTGCTCATGCTGAACAACTTTGCCTCTAGAACCATTGCTGTCAATCAAACCGTTCATTAAATATTCATGAATATGTTAAAAACCTACTTTTGCGAACTAGTCCCTGGTTTTTCGCCCGATCGGAACCAGACCAGTCTAGGACAATTCTATGGACTCTCTAGATCAATAATTATCAAAAAAAAGTTGAACTTTTGTATTTGTATGGCTGTAATAGGGTCATTTATAAAATGGGTGTGGCAAAATACACTCAAAAGCCTATAAATCCTAAATGAAAACTCAGAACTTCACAAAAATTGGTGAGCATATGTGTCATAACATCACAAACAAGCTTGCAAAATTTTATGGAGATTGGACAATAGTTGGCGCTATAACTGTTAAAAAGCTTTAAAACCATATATTTCCTATGGTAAACTGCCTGTATTGGCTGTAAATGGTCTTTTCCATGTCTGATCATATAATTTTCATATCATAATGTTCAAAACTAGTGCAATACAATTCTCTGGACTCACTAGATCAATAATTGTCAGAAAAAGTTGAACTACTTCATTTGGATAGCTATAATAGGTTCACTTCAAAATCTGGCCTTTACCAAGTGTCCCCGAAAGCCTATATCTCTTTAATCAATGCTCAGACCTTCTTAAAAACAAGTCAGAACGTGTGAAATATCACCCTGAACAAGCATGAAAATTTTCAGACAGATCGGACAAAATTTGCCTCTATAACAGTTAAAAAGGTGAAAATGATATGATTTAATGGCATGTTAAGCCAATAAGTGGTATTTTACTGCCCCCTGCTGTTTAAAATAGTCATTTTCTCATATTGGTATTGGTATCAGCCATGGTAAATCATGATAAATGATGGTGTGTGTGTGTGTGTGTGTGTGTGTGTGTGTGTGTGTGTGGTACAAATATAACAAAGGTTTTATTTTCCAACATGAAAACAAACATAACAGAGTGCTAGTGCACAAACAATAACCGACAATGATAATGGATGAGAGGGGAACTTAAATACACAGATCAAGACAAGGACAACAGGTGACGGTTATGATGATGAGGTGCAGGTGATGATGAGGAGGGTGATGAGGAGCAGGTGCAGGTGATGACGACAGATGGTGAATGTGATGAAGACAGAAGGTGAATGTGATGAAGGTGAATGTGACACCAATATCACTGAAACATTTGTGTGTGTGTGTGTGTGTGTGTGTGTGTGTGTGTGTGTGTGTGTGTGTGTGTGTAGCATTATTGTGTGTAGCATATGTAGCAAGTATGCATTATTGAGTTAACATGGAAACACTGGTTTGCTTTAGTGCAGAAAACTGGTCAAAATCATGAGGTTTAAAGTGAAAGTGAGCCAATAAGTGGTCTTCTACTGCCCTCTGCTGGCCCTTCTACTTATTAATTAAATTTTTCCACATGTGCTTGCATTTATACTTGAATACACACTAAAAATCACTTATATAGCAATAACTATTATAACACAATCATATTTTGTCAGTGTTAATCACTTTATTTGCACTGACACTTCAAATAATTGCTAGTAATGTGATAAATCAGGCTAGAAACATGGTAAATCAAAGTAAATAATACTAGATTGTCGTTTATCTCCTGGTAAATAATACTAGAACGTGGTATATCATGGTAAATCATGGTTAACTATGCTGTGTGTGTATGTGTGTGTGTGTGTGTGTGTGTGTGTGTGTGTGTGTGTGTGTGTGTGTGTGTGTGTGTGTGTGTAAGCATGCATTGAGTTAACATGGAAAAACTGGTTTGCTTTAGTGCAGAAAACTGGTTTAAAGTGAAAGTGAGCCAATAAGTGGTCTTCTAGTGCCCTCTGCTGGCCATTCAACTTAATAATGAAATATTTTACATGTGCTTTTGCATTCATACTTGGACACACACTAAAAATCACGTATATAACTAACTATTATAACACAATAATATTTTGTCAGTGTTCATCACCTCATTTGCACTGACACTTCACATAATTGCTAGTAATGTGGTTAATCATGCTAGAAACATTGTAAATCATAGTAAATAATACTGAAATGAGGTGTATCAAGGTAAATCATGCTAGAATCCTAATAAATCATTCTGGAACATGGTATATGATAGTAAATCATGCTAGAATCATATTAAATAATTCTAGAATGTGGCAAATCGTCGTGGGAGGAGCCTATTTTACTCAAATGGCTATAACTCAAGAAGTAAATGAGATATCTTCACCAAACTCAGTACACATGTGTATGGGTTCAATTTGAGGTCACAGTAAACAATTTTATGGAGATCGGACCATAGGTGGCGCTATAACTGTTAAAAAGCTTTAAAACCATATATATCCCATGGCAAATTGCCTGTATTGGCTGTAAATGGTCTTTTCCATCTATTATGTCAGTGGTTACATGCTTGCTAAATAAATCTTAATAACTTTTGATGCTTTTGTGCTTAAATGCCTTAAAGGCCTTAACTGCTTGAACCCCGATAAATGCTGCTTGCAGCTTTAATTATTATTATTAGGGGTTCAAGCACGAAGTGCTGAAACCCTATTGTAATTGTGCTGATTTTTATTAGGGGTTCAAGCACGAAGTGCTGAAACCCTATTGTAATTGTGCTGATTTTTATTAGGGGTTCAAGCACGAAGTGCTGAAACCCTATTGTAATTGTACTGATTTTTATTATTAGGGGTTCAAGCACGAAGTGCTGAAACCCTATTGTAATTGTACTGATTTTTATTATTATTATTATTATTATTCTCCCCTAAAACGCATCGTGCAGCCCAAACCGTAAGAGCTGGAACCTTGAAACTTGGCCAAATGGTAGTCCTCAATTTGGGGAGAACCTATCAAAGTATGACCCAGATTGGCCCATAGGTGGCGCTATAGCAACCAAAAGCGCGGAACTGCTCATAACTCCTAGACCGTATGTCGTAGACTCAAGTGTCCTATATCATTGGAAAGCTGGACGCCTGAAGGTCAAAACGTATATCTCCGATTTTATTTCAGGTATGCAAAATTTTCCGCCATTTTGAATTTTGTCAAAAACCTACTTTTGCGAACTAGTCCCTGGTTTTTCACCCGATCGGAACCAAAGCAGTGCAGAAATGTTCTTTGGAGTCTGAAGATAAATAATTATCGAAAAAAAGTAAAAATTTCGATTCCTGGTCGCTAGGGGGTGATAAATTAATGTTGTGGGAGGAGCCTATTTTACTAAAATGGCTATAACTCGAAAAGGAAATGAGATATCTTCACCAAACTTGGTACACATGTGTAAGAGTTCAATCTGGGGTCATAGTAAAAAAATGTCGACGATTGATCACTAGGTGGCGCTATAACATGAAAAAAAACATGAAAAGGGCTATGACCACGTGACCGTTTGTCCGATTGACTTGAAAATTGGTATGCAGTGTCTTGGTCCAAGGTGCCATGTATGTCTATGAGGACTTTGGCGTATCTCGAAAAACATGGCCGCCATCGACCAATGAAATTTGAGCACCTATTAGACAAGGTTAACGGAGGCCGATCGGAACGAAACTCGATGGGCATGTTCAACTCATGGCCCTAGAGGTCTGTAAGAATTTTGAAAGAAATCGGCCACTAGTTGGCGCTAACGAGTTTTATGGCTCTGTAATCACGTGGTGTTACACTTATTGTCACAAAATGCATATCATTTGATAGATCTGCTCATGCTGAACAACTTTGCCTCAAGAACCATTGCTGTCAATCAAACCGTTCATTAAATATTCGCAATTATGTTAAAAACCTACTTTTGCGAACTAGTCCTAGGTTTTTTGCCCGATCGGAACAAGACCAGTCTAGGGTAATTCTCTGGACTCTCTAGATCAATAATTATCAAAAAAAGTTCAACTTTAGCATTTTTCGCATGGGTATATTGGGTCATAATGAAAATGGGCGTGGCAAAATGCATTTAAAAGCCTATAAATCCTAAACGAAAACTCAGAACTTCACAAAAATTGGTGAGCATATGTACCATAACAGTCTAAACAAGCATGTAAAATTTCATGAAGATCGTACGATAGGTGGCGCTATAACTGTTAAAAAGCTTTGAAAACCATATATTTCCTATGGTAAATTGCCTGTTTTGGCTGTAAATGGTCTTTTCCATCTATTATTTCAGTGGTTAAAAGCTTTACAAATAAAACTTAATGTCTTAAATGCTTATGTGCTTAAAGGCCTTAAATGCTTGAACCCCGATAAATGCTGCTTGCAGCTTTAATTATTATTATTATTATTATTCTGCCGTAAAACGCATCGTGCAGCCCAAACCGTAAGGGCTAGAGCTTTGAAACTTTGCCAGATGGTAGTACAAAAATCGAGGAGAGGTTATCAAATTATGACCTCGATTGGCCCATAGGTGGCGCTATAACAACCAAAAGCGCGAAAGTGGTCATAACTCCTGGACCGTATGTCGTAGACACAAGTGTCTTATATCATTGGAAAGCTGGTCGTCTGACGAACAAAACGTATATCTCCGATTTCATTTCCGTCATGATAGATTTTCCGCCATTTTGAATTTTGTCGAAAACCTACTTTTGCGAACTAGTCCCTGGTTTTTTGCTCGATCGGAACCAAACCAGTGCAGAATTGTTCTCTGGAGACTGAAGATCAATAATTATCGAAAAAAAGTTGAAATTTCGATTCAGGGTCGCTAGGGGGCGCAAAATTAACGTTGTGGGCGGAGCCTATTTTACTAAAATGGCTATAACTCCAGAAGTAAATGAGGTATTTTCAACAAACTTGGTACACATATGTAAGAGGTCAATCTGAGGACACGGTAAAAAAATCGCGGCGATTGGCCACATGGTGGCGCTATAACATGAAAAAAACATAAAACAGGCTATAACCACCTGACCGTTAGTCCGATTGACTTGAAAATTGGTATGCAGTGTCTTGGTCCAAGGTGCCATGTATGTCTATGAGGACATTGGTGTATCTCAAAAAACATGGCCGCCATTGGCCAATGAAGTTGAGCACCTATTAGACAAGGTTAACGGAGGCCGATCGGAACGAAACTCGGTGGGCATGTTCGACTCATGGCCCTAGAGGTCTGTAAGAATTTTGAAAGAAATCGGCCACTAGTTGGCGCTAACGAGTTTTATGGCTCTGTAATCACGTGGTGTTAGATATATTGTCACAAAATGCATATCATTTGATAGATCTGCTCATGCTGAACAACTTTGCCTCTAGAACCATTGCTGTCAATCAAACCGTTCATTAAATATTCATGAATATGTTAAAAACCTACTTTTGCGAACTAGTCCCTGGTTTTTTGCCCGATCGGAACCAGACCAGTCTAGGACAATTCTATGGACTCTCTAGATCAATAATTATCAAAAAAAGTTGAACTTTTGTATTTGTATGGCTGTAATAGGGTCATTTATAAAATGGGTGTGGCAAAATACACTCAAAAGCCTATAAATCCTAAATGAAAACTCAGAACTTCACAAAAATTGGTGAGCATATGTGTCATAACATCACAAACAAGCTTGCAAAATTTTATGGAGATTGGACAATAGTTGGCGCTATAACTGTTAAAAAGCTTTAAAACCATATATTTCCTATGGTAAACTGCCTGTATTGGCTGTAAATGGTCTTTTCCATGTCTGATCATATAATTTTCATATCATAATGTTCAAAACTAGTGCAATACAATTCTCTGGACTCACTAGATCAATAATTGTCAGAAAAAGTTGAACTACTTCATTTGGATAGCTATAATAGGTTCACTTCAAAATCTGGCCTTTACCAAGTGTCCCCGAAAGCCTATATCTCTTTAATCAATGCTCAGACCTTCTTAAAAACAAGTCAGAACGTGTGAAATATCACCCTGAACAAGCATGAAAATTTTCAGACAGATCGGACAAAATTTGCCTCTATAACAGTTAAAAATGTGAAAATGATATGATTTAATGGCATGTTAAGCCAATAAGTGGTATTTTACTGCCCCCTGCTGTTTAAAATAGTCATTTTCTCATATTGGTATTGGTATCAGCCATGGTAAATCATGATAAATGATGGTGTGTGTGTGTGTGTGTGTGTGTGTGTGTGTGTGTGTGTGTGTGTGTGTGTGTGTGTGTGTGTGTGTGTGTGTGTGGTACAAATATAACAAAGGTTTTATTTTCCAACATGAAAACAAACATAACAGAGTGCTAGTGCACAAACAATAACCGACAATGATAATGGATGAGAGGGGAACTTAAATACACAGATCAAGACGAGGACAACAGGTGACGGTTATGATGATGAGGAGCAGGTGATGATGAGGAGGGTGATGAGGAGCAGGTGCAGGTGATGACGACAGATGGTGAATGTGATGAAGACAGAAGGTGAATGTGATGAAGGTGAATGAGACACCAATATCACTGAAACATTTGTGTGTGTGTGTGTGTGTGTGTGTGTGTGTGTGTGTGTGTGTGTGTGTGTGTGTGTGTGTGTGTGTGTGTGTGTGTGTGTGTGTGTGTGTGTGTGTGTAGCATTATTGTGTGTAGCATATGTAGCAAGTATGCATTATTGAGTTAACATGGAAACACTGGTTTGCTTTAGTGCAGAAAACTGGTCAAAATCATGAGTTTTAAAGTGAAAGTGAGCCAATAAGTGGTCTTCTACTGCCCTCTGCTGGCCATTCTACTTATTAATTAAATTTTTCCACATGTGCTTGCATTTATACTTGAATACACACTAAAAATCACTTATATAGCAATAACTATTATAACACAATCATATTTTGTCAGTGTTAATCACTTTATTTGCACTGACACTTCAAATAATTGCTAGTAATGTGATAAATCAGGCTAGAAACATGGTAAATCAAAGTAAATAATACTAGATTGTCGTTTATCTCCTGGTAAATAATACTAGAACGTGGTATATCATGGTAAATCATGGTTAACTATGCTGTGTGTGTGTGTGTGTGTGTGTGTGTGTGTGTGTGTGTGTGTGTGTGTGTGTGTGTAAGCATGCATTGAGTTAACATGGATAAACTGGTTTGCTTTAGTGCAGAAAACTGGTTTAAAGTGAAAGTGAGCCAATAAGTGGTCTTCTACTGCCCTCTGCTGGCCATTCTACTTATTAATGAAATATTTCAACATGTGCTTGCATTCATACTTGAATACACACTAAAAAAATCACTTATATAGCAATAACTATTATAACACAATCATATTTTGTCAGTGTTAATCACTTTATTTGCACTGACACTTCAAATAATTGCTAGTAATGTGATAAATCAGGCTAGAAACATGGTAAATCAAAGTAAATAATACTAGATTGTCGTTTATCTCCTGGTAAATAATACTAGAACGTGGTATATCATGGTAAATCATGGTTAACTATGCTGTGTGTGTGTGTGTGTGTGTGTGTGTGTGTGTGTGTGTGTGTGTGTGTGTGTGTGTGTGTAAGCATGCATTGAGTTAACATGGAAAAACTGGTTTGCTTTAGTGCAGAAAACTGGTTTAAAGTGAAAGTGAGCCAATAAGTGGTCTTCTAGTGCCCTCTGCTGGCCATTCTACTTAATAATGAAATATTTTACATGTGCTTTTGCATTCATACTTGGACACACTAAAAATCACGTATATAACTAACTATTATAACACAATAATATTTTGTCAGTGTTCATCACCTCATTTGCACTGACACTTCACATAATTGCTAGTAATGTGGTTAATCATGCTAGAAACATTGTAAATCATAGTAAATAATACTGAAATGAGGTGTATCAAGGTAAATCATGCTAGAATCCTAATAAATCATTCTGGAACATGGTATATGATAGTAAATCATGCTAGAATCATATTAAATAATTCTAGAATGTGGCAAATCGTTGTGGGAGGAGCCTATTTTACTCAAATGGCTATAACTCAAGAAGTAAATGAGATATCTTCACCAAACTCAGTACACATGTGTATGGGTTCAATTTGAGGTCACAGTAAACAATTTTATGGAGATCGGACCATAGGTGGCGCTATAACTGTTAAAAAGCTTTAAAACCATATATATCCCATGGCAATTTGCCTGTATTGGCTGTAAATGGTCTTTTCCATCTATTATGTCAGTGGTTACATGCTTGCTAAATAAATCTTAATGACTTTTGATGCTTTTGTGCTTAAATGCCTTAAAGGCCTTAACTGCTTGAACCCCGATAAATGCTGCTTGCAGCTTTAATTATTATTATTATTATTATTATTCTGCCGTAAAACGCATCGTGCAGCCCAAACCGTAAGGGCTAGAGCTTTGAAACTTTGCCATATGGTAGTACAAAAATCGAGGAGAGGTTATCAAATTATGACCCCGATTGGCCCATAGGTGGCGCTATAGCAACCAAAAGCGCGAAACTGCTCATAACTCCTAGACCGTAAGTCATAGACTCAAGTGTCTTATATCATTGGAAAGCTGGACGCCTGACGAACAAAACGTATATCTCCGATTTTATTTCCGCCATGATAGATTTTCCGCCATTTTGAATTTTGTCGAAAATCTACTTTTGCGAACTAGTCCCTGGTTTTTTGCCCGATCGGAACCAAACCAGTGCAGAATTGTTCTCTGGAGTCTGAATATCAATAATTATCAAAAAAAAGTTGAAATTTCGATTCACGGTCGCTAGGGGGTGCAAAATTAACATTGTGGGAGGAGCCTATTTTACTAAAATGGCTATAACTCCAGAAGTAAAAGAGGTATTTTAACCAAACCTGGTACACATGTGTAAGATGTCAATATGAGGTCACGGTAAAAAAATCGCGGCGATTGGCCACATGGTGGCGCTATAACATGAAAAAAACATAAAACAGGCTATAACCACCTGACCGTTAGTCCGATTGACTTGAAAATTGGTATGCAGTGTCTTGGTCCAAGGTGCCATGTATGTCTATGAGGACATTGGTGTATCTCAAAAAACATGGCCGCCATCGGCCAATGAAGTTTGAGCACCTATTAGACAAGGTTAACGGAGGCCTATCGGAACGAAACTCGGTGGGCATGTTCGACTCATGGCCCTAGAGGTCTGTAAGAATTTTAAAAGAAATCGGCCACTAGTTGGCGCTAACGAGTTTTATGGCTCTGTAATCACGTGGTGTTACACTTATTGTCACAAAATGCATACCATTTGATAGATCTCCTCTTGTTGAACAACTTTGCCTCAAGAACCATTGCTGTCAATCAAACCGTTCATTAAATATTCGTAATTATGTTAAAAACCTACTTTTGCGAACTAGTCCTAGGTTTTTCGCCCGATCAGAACCAAACGAGTCTAGGACAATTCTATGGACTCTCAAGATCAATAATTATCAAAAAAAAGTTGAACTTTTGCATTTTTCGCATGGGTATATTGGGTCATAAAGAAAATGGGCGTGGCAAAATGCACTCAAAAGCCTATAAATCCTAAACGAAAACTCAGAACTTCACGAAAATTGGTGAGCTTATGTGCCATAACATCATTAACAAGCATGCAAAATTTCATGGAGATCGGACTATAGATGGTGCTATAACTGTTAAAAAGCTTTAAAAAACACATATTTCCTATGGTAAATTGCCTGTATTGGCTGTAAATGGACTTTTCCATCTATTATTTCAGTGGTTAAAAGCTTTCTAAATAAATCTTAATGTCTTAAATGCTTATGTGCTTAAAGGCCTTAAATGCTTGAACCCCGATAAATGCTGCTTGCAGCTTTAATTATTATTATTATTATTATTATTCTGCCGTAAAACGCATCGTGCAGCCCAAACCGTAAGGGCTAGAGCTTTGAAACTTTGCCATATGGTAGTACAAAAATCGAGGAGAGGTTATCAAATTATGACCCCGATTGGCCCATAGGTGGCGCTATAGCAACCAAAAGCGCGAAACTGCTCATAACTCCTAGACCGTAAGTCATAGACTCAAGTGTCTTATATCATTGGAAAGCTGGACGCCTGACGAACAAAACGTATATCTCCGATTTTATTTCCGCCATGATAGATTTTCCGCCATTTTGAATTTTGTCGAAAATCTACTTTTGCGAACTAGTCCCTGGTTTTTTGCCCGATCGGAACCAAACCAGTGCAGAATTGTTCTCTGGAGTCTGAATATCAATAATTATCAAAAAAAAGTTGAAATTTCGATTCACGGTCGCTAGGGGGTGCAAAATTAACGTTGTGGGAGGAGCCTATTTTACTAAAATGGCTATAACTCCAGAAGTAAAAGAGGTATTTTAACCAAACCTGGTACACATGTGTAAGACGTCAATATGAGGTCACGGTAAAAAAATCGCGGCGATTGGTCACATGGTGGCGCTATAACATGAAAAAAACATAAAACAGGCTATAACCACCTGACCGTTAGTCCGATTGACTTGAAAATTGGTATGCAGTGTCTTGGTCCAAGGTGCCATGTATGTCTATGAGGACATTGGTGTATCTCAAAAAACATGGCCGCCATCGGCCAATGAAGTTTGAGCACCTATTAGACAAGGTTAACGGAGGCCTATCGGAACGAAACTCGGTGGGCATGTTCGACTCATGGCCCTAGAGGTCTGTAAGAATTTTAAAAGAAATCGGCCACTAGTTGGCGCTAACGAGTTTTATGGCTCTGTAATCACGTGGTGTTACACTTATTGTCACAAAATGCATACCATTTGATAGATCTCCTCTTGTTGAACAACTTTGCCTCAAGAACCATTGCTGTCAATCAAACCGTTCATTAAATATTCGTAATTATGTTAAAAACCTACTTTTGCGAACTAGTCCTAGGTTTTTCGCCCGATCAGAACCAAACGAGTCTAGGACAATTCTATGGACTCTCAAGATCAATAATTATCAAAAAAAAGTTGAACTTTTGCATTTTTCGCATGGGTATATTGGGTCATAAAGAAAATGGGCGTGGCAAAATGCACTCAAAAGCCTATAAATCCTAAACAAAAACTCAGAACTTCACGAAAATTGGTGAGCTTATGTGCCATAACATCATTAACAAGCATGCAAAATTTCATGGAGATCGGACTATAGATGGTGCTATAACTGTTAAAAAGCTTTAAAAAACACATATTTCCTATGGTAAATTGCCTGTATTGGCTGTAAATGGACTTTTCCATCTATTATTTCAGTGGTTAAAAGCTTTCTAAATAAATCTTAATGTCTTAAATGCTTATGTGCCTAAAGGCCTTAAATGCTTGAACCCCGATAAATGCTGCTTGCAGCTTTAATTATTAGGGGTTCAAGCACGAAGTGCTGAAACCCTATTGTAATTGTACTGATTTTTATTATTATTATTATTATTATTATTATTATTATTATTATTTTTCTTCTGCCGTAAAACTCATCGTGCAGCCCAAACCGTAAGAGCTGGAGCTTTGAAACTTTGCCAGATGGTAGTACAAAAATCGAGGAGAGGTTCAGAGAATATGACCCCAATTGGCCCATAGGTGGCGCTATAGCAACCAAAAGCGCGAAACTGCTCATAACTCCTAGACCGTATGACGTAGACTCAAGTGTCTTATATCACTGGAAAGCTGGAAACCTGAAGGTCAAAACGTATATCTCCGATTTCATTTCCTGTATGCAAATTGTCCGCCATTTTGAATTTAGTTAAAAACCTACTTTTGCGAACTAGTCCTAGGTTTTTTGTCCAATTGGATTCAAACCAGTGCAGAAATGTTCTCTGGAGTCTGACGATCAATAATTATCGAAAAAAAGTCGAAATTTCGATTCCTGATCGCCAGGGGGTGATAAATTAATGTTGTGGGAGGAGCCTATTTTACTAAAATGGCTATAACTCGAGAATGAAATTAGATATCTTCACCAAACTTGGTGCACATGTGTATGAGTTCAATCTGGGGTCACAGTAAAAAAATCGCGACGATTGATCACTAGGTGGCGCTTTAACATGAAAAAAACATGAAAACAGCTATGACCACGTGACCGTTAGTCCGATTGACTTGAAAATTGGTATGCAGTGTCTTGGTCCAAGGTGCCATGTATGTCTATGAGGACATTGGCGTATCTCGAAAAACATGGCCGCCATCAACCAATGAAATTTGAGCACCTATTAGACAAGGTTAACGGAGGCCGATCGGAACGAAACTCGATGGGCATGTTCGACTCATGGCCCTAGAGGTCTGTAAGAGTTTTGAAAGAAATCGGCCACTAGTTGGCGCTAACGAGTTTTATGGCTCTGTAATCACGTGGTGTTACACTTATCGTCACAAAAGGCATATCATCTGATAGATCTGCTCATGCTGAACAACTTTGCCTCAAGAACTAATGCTGTCAATTAAACCGTTTATTAAATATTTGTAATTATGTTAAAAACCTACTTTTGCAAACTAGTCCTAGGTTTTTCGCCCGATCGAAACCAGACCAGTCTAGGACAATTCTCTGGACACTCTAGATCAATAATTATCAAAAAAAAGTTGAACTTTTGCATGTAGATGGCTGTAATAGGGTCATTTATAAAAGGGGCGTGGCAAAAAACACTAAAAAGCCTATAAATCCTAAATGAAAACTCAGAACTTCACAAAAATTGGTGAGCATATGTGACATAACATCATTAACAAGCATGCCAATTTTTATGGAGATCGGACGATAGGTGGCGCTATAACTGCTAAAAAGCTTTAAAACCATATATTTCCTATGGTATTTCCTGTAAATGGTCTTTTCCATCTATTATGTCAGTAGTTACATGCTTGCTAAATAAAACGTAATCACTTTTGATGCTTTTGTGCTTAAAGGCCTTAACTGCTTGAACCCCGATAAATGCTGCTTGCAGCTTTAATTATTATTATTATTATTATTCTGCCGTAAAACGCATCGTGCAGCCCAAACCGTAAGGGCTAGAGCTTTGAAACTTTGCCAGATGGTAGTACAAAAATCGAGGAGAGGTTATCAAATTATGACCCCGATTGGCCCATAGGTGGCGCTATAGCAACCAAAAGCGCGAAACTGCTCATAACTCCTAGACCGTAAGTCATAGACTCAAGTGTCTTATATCATTGGAAAGCTGGTCGTCTGACGAACAAAACGTATATCTCCGATTTCATTTCCGTCATGATAGATTTTCCGCCATTTTGAATTTTGTCGAAAACCTACTTTTGCGAACTAGTCCCTGGTTTTTTGCTCGATCGGAACCAAACCAGTGCAGAATTGTTCTCTGGAGACTGAAGATCAATAATTATCGAAAAAAAGTTGAAATTTCGATTCAGGGTCGCTAGGGGGCGCAAAATTAACGTTGTGGGCGGAGCCTATTTTACTAAAATGGCTATAACTCCAGAAGTAAATGAGGTATTTTCAACAAACTTGGTACACATATGTAAGAGGTCAATCTGAGGACACGGTAAAAAAATCGCGGCGATTGGCCACATGGTGGCGCTATAACATGAAAAAAACATAAAACAGGCTATAACCACCTGACCGTTAGTCCGATTGACTTGAAAATTGGTATGCAGTGTCTTGGTCCAAGGTGCCATGTATGTCTATGAGGACATTGGTGTATCTCAAAAAACATGGCCGCCATTGGCCAATGAAGTTGAGCACCTATTAGACAAGGTTAACGGAGGCCGATCGGAACGAAACTCGGTGGGCATGTTCGACTCATGGCCCTAGAGGTCTGTAAGAATTTTGAAAGAAATCGGCCACTAGTTGGCGCTAACGAGTTTTATGGCTCTGTAATCACGTGGTGTTAGATATATTGTCACAAAATGCATATCATTTGATAGATCTGCTCATGCTGAACAACTTTGCCTCTAGAACCATTGCTGTCAATCAAACCGTTCATTAAATATTCATGAATATGTTAAAAACCTACTTTTGCGAACTAGTCCCTGGTTTTTTGCCCGATCGGAACCAGACCAGTCTAGGACAATTCTATGGACTCTCTAGATCAATAATTATCAAAAAAAAGTTGAACTTTTGTATTTGTATGGCTGTAATAGGGTCATTTATAAAATGGGTGTGGCAAAATACACTCAAAAGCCTATAAATCCTAAATGAAAACTCAGAACTTCACAAAAATTGGTGAGCATATGTGTCATAACATCACAAACAAGCTTGCAAAATTTTATGGAGATTGGACAATAGTTGGCGCTATAACTGTTAAAAAGCTTTAAAACCATATATTTCCTATGGTAAACTGCCTGTATTGGCTGTAAATGGTCTTTTCCATGTCTGATCATATAATTTTCATATCATAATGTTCAAAACTAGTGCAATACAATTCTCTGGACTCACTAGATCAATAATTGTCAGAAAAAGTTGAACTACTTCATTTGGATAGCTATAATAGGTTCACTTCAAAATCTGGCCTTTACCAAGTGTCCCCGAAAGCCTATATCTCTTTAATCAATGCTCAGACCTTCTTAAAAACAAGTCAGAACGTGTGAAATATCACCCTGAACAAGCATGAAAATTTTCAGACAGATCGGACAAAATTTGTCTCTATAACAGTTAAAAAGGTGAAAATGATATGATTTAATGGCATGTTAAGCCAATAAGTGGTATTTTACTGCCCCCTGCTGTTTAAAATAGTCATTTTCTCATATTGGTATTGGTATCAGCCATGGTAAATCATGATAAATGATGGTGTGTGTGTGTGTGTGTGTGTGTGTGTGTGTGTGTGTGTGTGTGTGTGTGTGTGTGGTACAAATATAACAAAGGTTTTATTTTCCAACATGAAAACAAACATAACAGAGTGCTAGTGCACAAACAATAACCGACAATGATAATGGATGAGAGGGGAACTTAAATACACAGATCAAGACAAGGACAACAGGTGACGGTTATGATGATGAGGAGCAGGTGATGATGAGGAGGGTGATGAGGAGCAGGTGCAGGTGATGACGACAGATGGTGAATGTGATGAAGACAGAAGGTGAATGTGATGAAGGTGAATGTGACACCAATATCACTGAAACATTTGTGTGTGTGTGTGTGTGTGTGTGTGTGTGTGTGTGTGTGTGTGTGTGTGTGTGTGTAGCATTATTGTGTGTAGCATATGTAGCAATTATGCATTATTGAGTTAACATGGAAACACTGGTTTGCTTTAGTGCAGAAAACTGGTCAAAATCATGAGGTTTAAAGTGAAAGTGAGCCAATAAGTGGTCTTCTACTGCCCTCTGCTGGCCATTCTACTTATTAATTAAATTTTTCCACATGTGCTTGCATTTATACTTGAATACACACTAAAAATCACTTATATAGCAATAACTATTATAACACAATCATATTTTGTCAGTGTTAATCACTTTATTTGCACTGACACTTCAAATAATTGCTAGTAATGTGGTAAATCATGGTAAATCATGGTTAACTATGCTCTGTGTGTGTGTGTGTGTGTGTGTGTGTGTGTGTGTGTGTGTGTGTGTGTGTGTGTGTGTGTGTGTGTGTGTGTGTGTGTGTGTAAGCATGCATTGAGTTAACATAGATAAACTGGTTTGCTTTAGTGCAGAAAACTGGTTTAAAGTGAAAGTGAGCCAATAAGTGGTCTTCTACTGCCCTCTGCTGGCCATTCTACTTATTAATGAAATATTTCAACATGTGCTTGCATTCATACTTGAATACACACAAAAAAAATCACTTATATAGCAATAACTATTATAACACAATCATATTTTGTCAGTGTTAATCACTTTATTTGCACTGACACTTCAAATAATTGCTAGTAATGTGATAAATCAGGCTAGAAACATGGTAAATCAAAGTAAATAATACTAGATTGTCGTTTATCTCCTGGTAAATAATACTAGAACGTGGTATATCATGGTAAATCACGGTTAACTATGCTGTGTGTGTATGTGTGTGTGTGTGTGTGTGTGTTTGTGTGTGTGTGTGTGTGTGTGTGTGTGTGTGTTTGTTTGTGTGTGTGTGTGTGTGTGTGTGTGTGTGTGTGTGTGTGTGTGTGTGTGTGTGTGTGTGTGTGTGTGTGTGTGTGTGTGTAAGCATGCATTGAGTTAACATGGAAAAACTGGTTTGCTTTAGTGCAGAAAACTGGTTTAAAGTGAAAGTGAGCCAATAAGTGGTCTTCTACTGCCCTCTGCTGGCCATTCTACTTAATAATGAAATATTTTACATGTGCTTTTGCATTCATACTTGGACACACACTAAAAATCACGTATATAACTAACTATTATAACACAATAATATTTTGTCAGTGTTCATCACCTCATTTGCACTGACACTTCACATATTTGCTAGTAATGTGGTTAATCATGCTAGAAACATTGTAAATCATAGTAAATAATACTGAAATGAGGTGTATCAAGGTAAATCATGCTAGAATCCTAATAAATCATTCTGGAACATGGTATATGATAGTAAATCATGCTAGAATCATATTAAATAATTCTAGAATGTGGCAAATCGTTGTGGGAGGAGCCTATTTTACTCAAATGGCTATAACTCAAGAAGTAAATGAGATATCTTCACCAAACTCAGTACACATGTGTATGGGTTCAATTTGAGGTCACAGTAAACAATTCTATGGAGATCGGAGCATAGGTGGCGCTATAACTGTTAAAAAGCTTTAAAACCATATATATCCCATGGCAAATTGCCTGTATTGGCTGTAAATGGTCTTTTCCATCTATTATGTCAGTGGTTACATGCTTGCTAAATAAATCTTAATAACTTTTGATGCTTTTGTGCTTAAATGCCTTAAAGGCCTTAACTGCTTGAACCCCGATAAATGCTGCTTGCAGCTTTAATTATTATTATTATTATTATTATTCCGCCGTAAAACGCATCGTGCAGCCCAAACCGTAAGGGCTAGAGCTTTGAAACTTTGCCAGATGGTAGTACAAAAATCGAGGAGAGGTTATCAAATTATGACCTCGATTGGCCCATAGGTGGCGCTATAACAACCAAAAGCGCGAAAGTGGTCATAACTCCTGGACCGTATGTCGTAGACACAAGTGTCTTATATCATTGGAAAGCTGGTCGTCTGACGAACAAAACGTATATCTCCGATTTCATTTCCGTCATGATAGATTTTCCGCCATTTTGAATTTTGTCGAAAACCTACTTTTGCGAACTAGTCCCTGGTTTTTTGCTCGATCGGAACCAAACCAGTGCAGAATTGTTCTCTGGAGACTGAAGATCAATAATTATCGAAAAAAAGTTGAAATTTCGATTCAGGGTCGCTAGGGGGCGCAAAATTAACGTTGTGGGCAGAGCCTATTTTACTAAAATGGCTATAACTCCAGAAGTAAATGAGGTATTTTCACCAAACTTGGTACACATATGTAAGAGGTCAATCTGAGGACACGGTAAAAAAATCGCGGCGATTGGCCACATGGTGGCGCTATAACATGAAAAAAACATAAAACAGGCTATAACCACCTGACCGTTAGTCCGATTGACTTGAAAATTGGTATGCAGTGTCTTGGTCCAAGGTGCCATGTATGTCTATGAGGACATTGGTGTATCTCAAAAAACATGGCCGCCATTGGCCAATGAAGTTGAGCACCTATTAGACAAGGTTAACGGAGGCCGATCGGAACGAAACTCGGTGGGCATGTTCGACTCATGGCCCTAGAGGTCTGTAAGAATTTTGAAAGAAATCGGCCACTAGTTGGCGCTAACGAGTTTTATGGCTCTGTAATCACGTGGTGTTAGATATATTGTCACAAAATGCATATCATTTGATAGATCTGCTCATGCTGAACAACTTTGCCTCTAGAACCATTGCTGTCAATCAAACCGTTCATTAAATATTCATGAATATGTTAAAAACCTACTTTTGCGAACTAGTCCCTGGTTTTTTGCCCGATCGGAACCAGACCAGTCTAGGACAATTCTATGGACTCTCTAGATCAATAATTATCAAAAAAAAGTTGAACTTTTGTATTTGTATGGCTGTAATAGGGTCATTTATAAAATGGGTGTGGCAAAATACACTCAAAAGCCTATAAATCCTAAATGAAAACTCAGAACTTCACAAAAATTGGTGAGCATATGTGTCATAACATCACAAACAAGCTTGCAAAATTTTATGGAGATTGGACAATAGTTGGCGCTATAACTGTTAAAAAGCTTTAAAACCATATATTTCCTATGGTAAACTGCCTGTATTGGCTGTAAATGGTCTTTTCCATGTCTGATCATATAATTTTCATATCATAATGTTCAAAACTAGTGCAATACAATTCTCTGGACTCACTAGATCAATAATTGTCAGAAAAAGTTGAACTACTTCATTTGGATAGCTATAATAGGTTCACTTCAAAATCTGGCCTTTACCAAGTGTCCCCGAAAGCCTATATCTCTTTAATCAATGCTCAGACCTTCTTAAAAACAAGTCAGAACGTGTGAAATATCACCCTGAACAAGCATGAAAATTTTCAGACAGATCGGACAAAATTTGCCTCTATAACAGTTAAAAAGGTGAAAATGATATGATTTAATGGCATGTTAAGCCAATAAGTGGTATTTTACTGCCCCCTGCTGTTTAAAATAGTCATTTTCTCATATTGGTATTGGTATCAGCCATGGTAAATCATGATAAATGATGGTGTGTGTGTGTGTGTGTGTGTGTGTGTGTGTGTGTGTGTGTGGTACAAATATAACAAAGGTTTTATTTTCCAACATGAAAACAAACATAACAGAGTGCTAGTGCACAAACAATAACCGACAATGATAATGGATGAGAGGGGAACTTAAATACACAGATCAAGACAAGGACAACAGGTGACGGTTATGATGATGAGGAGCAGGTGATGATGAGGAGGGTGATGAGGAGCAGGTGCAGGTGATGACGACAGATGGTGAATGTGATGAAGACAGAAGGTGAATGTGATGAAGGTGAATGTGACACCAATATCACTGAAACACATGTGTGTGTGTAGCATTATTGTGTGTAGCATATGTAGCAAGTATGCATTATTGAGTTAACATGGAAACACTGGTTTGCTTTAGTGCAGAAAACTGGTCAAAATCATGAGGTTTAAAGTGAAAGTGAGCCAATAAGTGGTCTTCTACTGCCCTCTGCTGGCCATTCTACTTATTAATTAAATTTTTCCACATGTGCTTGCATTTATACTTGAATACACACTAAAAATCACTTATATAGCAATAACTATTATAACACAATCATATTTTGTCAGTGTTAATCACTTTATTTGCACTGACACTTCAAATAATTGCTAGTAATGTGATAAATCAGGCTAGAAACATGGTTAATCAAAGTAAATAATACTAGATTGTCGTTTATCTCCTGGTAAATAATACTAGAACGTGGTATATCATGGTA
This sequence comes from Scardinius erythrophthalmus, assembly GCF_964197995.2. Lineage (NCBI taxonomy): Eukaryota > Metazoa > Chordata > Actinopteri > Cypriniformes > Leuciscidae > Scardinius > Scardinius erythrophthalmus. The sequence continues at coordinate 260,201 of NW_028296528.1, read as the reverse complement.
AATCATGGTTAACTATGCTGTGTGTGTATGTGTGTGTGTGTGTGTGTATGTGTGTGTGTGTGTGTGTGTGTGTGTGTGTGTGTGTGTGTGTGTGTGTGTGTAAGCATGCATTGAGTTAACATGGAAAAACTGGTTTGCTTTAGTGCAGAAAACTGGTTTAAAGTGAAAGTGAGCCAATAAGTGGTCTTCTAGTGCCCTCTGCTGGCCATTCTACTTAATAATGAAATATTTTACATGTGCTTTTGCATTTATACTTGGACACACACTAAAAATCACGTATATAACTAACTATTATAACACAATTACATTTTGTCAGTGTTCATCACCTCATTTGCACTGACACTTCACATAATTGCTAGTAATGTGGTTAATCATGCTAGAAACATTGTAAATCATAGTAAATAATACTGAAATGAGGTGTATCAAGGTAAATCATGCTAGAATCCTAATAAATCATTCTGGAACATGGTATATGATAGTAAATCATGCTAGAATCATATTAAATAATTCTAGAATGTGGCAAATCGTCGTGGGAGGAGCCTATTTTACTCAAATGGCTATAACTCAAGAAGTAAATGAGATATCTTCACCAAACTCAGTACACATGTGTATGGGTTCAATTTGAGGTCACAGTAAACAATTTTATGGAGATCGGACCATAGGTGGCGCTATAACTGTTAAAAAGCTTTAAAACCATATATATCCCATGGCAAATTGCCTGTATTGGCTGTAAATGGTCTTTTCCATCTATTATGTCAGTGGTTACATGCTTGCTAAATAAATCTTAATAACTTTTGATGCTTTTGTGCTTAAATGCCTTAAAGGCCTTAACTGCTTGAACCCCGATAAATGCTGCTTGCAGCTTTAATTATTAGGGGTTCAAGCATGAAATGCTGAAACCCTATTGTAATTGTAAGGATTCGTAAAACGCATCGCGCAGGACAAACCGTAAGGCCTAGAGACTTGAAACCTGGCCAGATGGTAGGCCTCAATTTGGGGACAACCTATCAGAGTATGACCCCGATTGGCCCATAGGTGGCGCTACAGCAACCAAAAGTTCAAAATCGCTCATATCTCTTAGACCGTTTGTCCCAGGATCAAGTGTCTTATATCGTTGGAATCCTTGGCTCAAGGCGGACAAAATGGCTATCTCCGATTTGGATGTAGGCAGGGAAAATTTTCTGCTATGTTGACTTTTGTCCATAACCTACTTTTGCGAACTAGTCCCTGGTTTTTTGCCCGATCGGAACCAAACCAGTCTAGGACAATTCTCTGGACTCTCTAGATCAATAATTATCAAAAAAAAGTTGAACTTTGGCATTTGCGTGGCTGTAACAGGGTCATTTAGAAAAGGGGCGTGGCAAAATACGCTCAAAAGCCTATAAATCCCAAAGGAAAACTCAGAACTTCACCAAAATTGATGAGCATATGTGTCAGAACATGGTGAGGAAGCATGCAGAGTTTCATGGAGATCGGACCATAGGTGGCGCTATAACTGGCAAAAAGCCTTCATTCTTATTAGGGGTTCAAGCATGAAATGCTGAAACCCTATTGTAATTGTAAGGATTCGTAAAACGCATCGCGCAGGACAAACCGTAAGGCCTAGAGACTTGAAACCTGGCCAGATGGTAGGCCTCAATTTGGGGACAACCTGTCAGAGTATGACCCCGATTGGCCCATAGGTGGCGCTACAGCAACCAAAAGTTCAAAATCGCTCATATCTCTTAGACCGTTTGTCCCAGGATCAAGTGTCTTATATCGTTGGAATCCTTGGCTCAAGGCGGACAAAATGGCTATCTCCGATTTGGATGTAGGCAGGGAAAATTTTCTGCTATGTTGACTTTTGTCCATAACCTACTTTTGCGAACTAGTCCCTGGTTTTTTGCCCGATCGGAACCAAACCAGTCTAGGACAATTCTCTGGACTCTCTAGATCAATAATTATCAAAAAAAAGTTGAACTTTGGCATTTGCGCGGCTGTAACAGGGTCATTTAGAAAAGGGGCGTGGCAAAATACGCTCAAAAGCCTATAAATCCCAAAGGAAAACTCAGAACTTCACCAAAATTGATGAGCATATGTGTCAGAACATGGTGAGGAAGCATGCAGAGTTTCATGGAGATCGGACCATAGGTGGCGCTATAACTGGCAAAAAGCCTTCATTCTTATTAGGGGTTCAAGCATGAAATGCTGAAACCCTATTGTAATTGTAAGGATTCGTAAAACGCATCGCGCAGGACAAACCGTAAGGCCTAGAGACTTGAAACCTGGCCAGATGGTAGGCCTCAATTTGGGGACAACCTGTCAGAGTATGACCCCGATTGGCCCATAGGTGGCGCTACAGCAACCAAAAGTTCAAAATCGCTCATATCTCTTAGACCGTTTGTCCCAGGATCAAGTGTCTTATATCGTTGGAATCCTTGGCTCAAGGCGGACAAAATGGCTATCTCCGATTTGGATGTAGGCAGGGAAAATTTTCTGCTATGTTGACTTTTGTCCATAACCTACTTTTGCGAACTAGTCCCTGGTTTTTTGCCCGATCGGAACCAAACCAGTCTAGGACAATTCTCTGGACTCTCTAGATCAATAATTATCAAAAAAAAGTTGAACTTTGGCATTTGCGCGGCTGTAACAGGGTCATTTAGAAAAGGGGCGTGGCAAAATACGCTCAAAAGCCTATAAATCCCAAAGGAAAACTCAGAACTTCACCAAAATTGATGAGCATATGTGTCAGAACATGGTGAGGAAGCATGCAGAGTTTCATGGAGATCGGACCATAGGTGGCGCTATAACTGGCAAAAAGCCTTCATTCTTATTAGGGGTTCAAGCATGAAATGCTGAAACCCTATTGTAATTGTAAGGATTCGTAAAACGCATCGCGCAGGACAAACCGTAAGGCCTAGAGACTTGAAACCTGGCCAGATGGTAGGCCTCAATTTGGGGACAACCTGTCAGAGTATGACCCCGATTGGCCCATAGGTGGCGCTACAGCAACCAAAAGTTCAAAATCGCTCATATCTCTTAGACCGTTTGTCCCAGGATCAAGTGTCTTATATCGTTGGAATCCTTGGCTCAAGGCGGACAAAATGGCTATCTCCGATTTGGATGTAGGCAGGGAAAATTTTCTGCTATGTTGACTTTTGTCCATAACCTACTTTTGCGAACTAGTCCCTGGTTTTTTGCCCGATCGGAACCAAACCAGTCTAGGACAATTCTCTGGACTCTCTAGATCAATAATTATCAAAAAAAAGTTGAACTTTGGCATTTGCGCGGCTGTAACAGGGTCATTTAGAAAAGGGGCGTGGCAAAATACGCTCAAAAGCCTATAAATCCCAAAGGAAAACTCAGAACTTCACCAAAATTGATGAGCATATGTGTCAGAACATGGTGAGGAAGCATGCAGAGTTTCATGGAGATCGGACCATAGGTGGCGCTATAACTGGCAAAAAGCCTTCATTCTTATTAGGGGTTCAAGCATGAAATGCTGAAACCCTATTGTAATTGTAAGGATTCGTAAAACGCATCGCGCAGGACAAACCGTAAGGCCTAGAGACTTGAAACCTGGCCAGATGGTAGGCCTCAATTTGGGGACAACCTGTCAGAGTATGACCCCGATTGGCCCATAGGTGGCGCTACAGCAACCAAAAGTTCAAAATCGCTCATATCTCTTAGACCGTTTGTCCCAGGATCAAGTGTCTTATATCGTTGGAATCCTTGGCTCAAGGCGGACAAAATGGCTATCTCCGATTTGGATGTAGGCAGGGAAAATTTTCTGCTATGTTGACTTTTGTCCATAACCTACTTTTGCGAACTAGTCCCTGGTTTTTTGCCCGATCGGAACCAAACCAGTCTAGGACAATTCTCTGGACTCTCTAGATCAATAATTATCAAAAAAAAGTTGAACTTTGGCATTTGCGTGGCTGTAACAGGGTCATTTAGAAAAGGGGCGTGGCAAAATACGCTCAAAAGCCTATAAATCCCAAAGGAAAACTCAGAACTTCACCAAAATTGATGAGCATATGTGTCAGAACATGGTGAGGAAGCATGCAGAGTTTCATGGAGATCGGACCATAGGTGGCGCTATAACTGGCAAAAAGCCTTCATTCTTATTAGGGGTTCAAGCATGAAATGCTGAAACCCTATTGTAATTGTAAGGATTCGTAAAACGCATCGCGCAGGACAAACCGTAAGGCCTAGAGACTTGAAACCTGGCCAGATGGTAGGCCTCAATTTGGGGACAACCTGTCAGAGTATGACCCCGATTGGCCCATAGGTGGCGCTACAGCAACCAAAAGTTCAAAATCGCTCATATCTCTTAGACCGTTTGTCCCAGGATCAAGTGTCTTATATCGTTGGAATCCTTGGCTCAAGGCGGACAAAATGGCTATCTCCGATTTGGATGTAGGCAGGGAAAATTTTCTGCTATGTTGACTTTTGTCCATAACCTACTTTTGCGAACTAGTCCCTGGTTTTTTGCCCGATCGGAACCAAACCAGTCTAGGACAATTCTCTGGACTCTCTAGATCAATAATTATCAAAAAAAAGTTGAACTTTGGCATTTGCGCGGCTGTAACAGGGTCATTTAGAAAAGGGGCGTGGCAAAATACGCTCAAAAGCCTATAAATCCCAAAGGAAAACTCAGAACTTCACCAAAATTGATGAGCATATGTGTCAGAACATGGTGAGGAAGCATGCAGAGTTTCATGGAGATCGGACCATAGGTGGCGCTATAACTGGCAAAAAGCCTTCATTCTTATTAGGGGTTCAAGCATGAAATGCTGAAACCCTATTGTAATTGTAAGGATTCGTAAAACGCATCGCGCAGGACAAACCGTAAGGCCTAGAGACTTGAAACCTGGCCAGATGGTAGGCCTCAATTTGGGGACAACCTGTCAGAGTATGACCCCGATTGGCCCATAGGTGGCGCTACAGCAACCAAAAGTTCAAAATCGCTCATATCTCTTAGACCGTTTGTCCCAGGATCAAGTGTCTTATATCGTTGGAATCCTTGGCTCAAGGCGGACAAAATGGCTATCTCCGATTTGGATGTAGGCAGGGAAAATTTTCTGCTATGTTGACTTTTGTCCATAACCTACTTTTGCGAACTAGTCCCTGGTTTTTTGCCCGATCGGAACCAAACCAGTCTAGGACAATTCTCTGGACTCTCTAGATCAATAATTATCAAAAAAAAGTTGAACTTTGGCATTTGCGCGGCTGTAACAGGGTCATTTAGAAAAGGGGCGTGGCAAAATACGCTCAAAAGCCTATAAATCCCAAAGGAAAACTCAGAACTTCACCAAAATTGATGAGCATATGTGTCAGAACATGGTGAGGAAGCATGCAGAGTTTCATGGAGATCGGACCATAGGTGGCGCTATAACTGGCAAAAAGCCTTCATTCTTATTAGGGGTTCAAGCATGAAATGCTGAAACCCTATTGTAATTGTAAGGATTCGTAAAACGCATCGCGCAGGACAAACCGTAAGGCCTAGAGACTTGAAACCTGGCCAGATGGTAGGCCTCAATTTGGGGACAACCTGTCAGAGTATGACCCCGATTGGCCCATAGGTGGCGCTACAGCAACCAAAAGTTCAAAATCGCTCATATCTCTTAGACCGTTTGTCCCAGGATCAAGTGTCTTATATCGTTGGAATCCTTGGCTCAAGGCGGACAAAATGGCTATCTCCGATTTGGATGTAGGCAGGGAAAATTTTCTGCTATGTTGACTTTTGTCCATAACCTACTTTTGCGAACTAGTCCCTGGTTTTTTGCCCGATCGGAACCAAACCAGTCTAGGACAATTCTCTGGACTCTCTAGATCAATAATTATCAAAAAAAAGTTGAACTTTGGCATTTGCGTGGCTGTAACAGGGTCATTTAGAAAAGGGGCGTGGCAAAATACGCTCAAAAGCCTATAAATCCCAAAGGAAAACTCAGAACTTCACCAAAATTGATGAGCATATGTGTCAGAACATGGTGAGGAAGCATGCAGAGTTTCATGGAGATCGGACCATAGGTGGCGCTATAACTGGCAAAAAGCCTTCATTCTTATTAGGGGTTCAAGCATGAAATGCTGAAACCCTATTGTAATTGTAAGGATTCGTAAAACGCATCGCGCAGGACAAACCGTAAGGCCTAGAGACTTGAAACCTGGCCAGATGGTAGGCCTCAATTTGGGGACAACCTGTCAGAGTATGACCCCGATTGGCCCATAGGTGGCGCTACAGCAACCAAAAGTTCAAAATCGCTCATATCTCTTAGACCGTTTGTCCCAGGATCAAGTGTCTTATATCGTTGGAATCCTTGGCTCAAGGCGGACAAAATGGCTATCTCCGATTTGCTCGCCCTTCAGGCGCCAATTTTGAGTAAATTGCATTTTTTTGAAAAACCTATTTTTGCGAACTTCTCCTAGGTTTTTTGCCCGATCGGAACCAAACCACTGCAAGAATATTCTCTGGAGGCTGACAATCAGTAATCATCCCAAAAATTCAAAATTTCAATTAACGGTCGATAAGGGGAACCAAAATATTTGATGGCACCAGGGCCACTTTTACTAAAACGGTTATAAATTGTGAACAGAAAGAGATTTTTTTGCTAAACTTGGGATACATCTTCCTGAGCTCAATCTGAGATCACTTGAAAAAAATGCCAACAATTGTCCACTTGGTGGCACTATAAAACGGTTATAACTTGTGAACGGAAAGAGATATTTTCGCAAAACTTGGGACACATGTTCATGAGCTCATTCTGAGGTCACGTGAAAAAAATCATGACAATTGGCCACTTGGTGGCACTATAAAATGGTTATAACTTGTGAGCGGAAAGAGATATTTTCGCTAAACTTGGGACACGTTCATAAGCTCAATCTGAGTTGACATGAAAAAAATCGTGACAATTGGCCACTTGGTGGCGCTATAACAGTGAAAAAAATCATAACAATTGCTATAAGCGCACCCAACTGTTAGTCTACTGAAAATTTGGCACGCAGTGTCTTTGTCCAGGGTGCCATGATAGTCTATGAGAACATTGGTGTATCTCAAAAAACTCAGTATACGTCATTGGCACAATGCCTTGAAGGAGCCTTAGAAGTTTCAAGCCAGTGTTTTTTCACAGGAGTGACCTCCTAAGACTCCTGAATCCTTGCCGAGTCCAACAATACCAAACATGACAGGTTTCGCCCATAGACTGTAAAAAATATGGACAAAGCGTCTGTGACGTCACCCATAGACTTTCTGCAGAACGGTTTTGAAGCCTTTTATGGGGGGTATGGGCGGCGCCATCTTGGAAAATCTTGGGAAATCCTAACCCCGCCCACCTTCTGACGCAGCGCGCGTCACTCAGCTCGCTCTGCTACTCCGGTTATCTCTGTGTATATTTTAGGCAACGAAATATGTTATAAAACACCATACTAACTCTTTTCGTTTTCATTTAAAGAAATCTTAATATTATAGCCACACAAATGTGGTTCAGGCAACGCGTATTGATTATATTCACTGCACATAGTTTGCATATTTATAAAAAAAACTAAATATAAAACACAAACCTGCCTCTTTTCGTTTTAAATATAATATAAAAATATTAAACATTTTAATATGGTCCAGGCAATATGTGCATTTGTACTAAACAACAGATTTTGCAGTAAACAACATATAGATCATCTTCGTTGTGTTAAAATTTAAAATGACAAAACTCAACCCAGTCTCTTTTTGTTAAATTTCAGTTGTGTCAATATTAGCCATTATAAAAGTATAAGTAAAAGGTATAAGAAGCTATACAAATAAAGCAAACAATTCAGTCAAACACACAAAGTCAGCGCTCGATCTAGTCTAACAATACAACAGTAAAGTTAAATAGTTTATAAAGTTATGAAACTTCCCCTCAGCAAAAACGATTGGCCAGGGAACAAATTATAGTTTCACGAAACCAAAAATCGCCCGTTGGATATAGACAAGATGAATTATATCTCATGTTTAACCACTACAGAGACCCCAGGGTCAGCGGCGAACGACTAGCCGAGGAAAAGCTGTTCCAGGCAGGGTACATGCGCCGAGCGCCCGGTCATCATCGCTCACAACTGGATAAAATTTTCATAAATCTTTAAATAAACCACAGATTTGAGCTTTAAACAACTACATTCTCGCCTGAAAAACTCTTAAAACTACATTTCATGATACAGAAACCGTAGTATTATATTTCAACTGTGTTAAAAAATAGCACTTCTTATGTTGTCATTCTCCTTGGCGCAGCCTAAGCTGTCAATCAAGCTGTCAATCAAAGTTAACCACGCCCTTATTTGTCATACATTTTATATCTAAATACTATCTAAACTAACGAGTTAGAAAAAAATTCACTACCCTCGCCATTGTCAGGCACTCGGAACCTATCGAAAAATACAATAAAAGTCCATGGGACCAACCTGTAAAAACATGAATTTATGCTGTGAAAACGGACATTTTAACATGGGGGCTATGGACATTTGCTCCCTTTTGGGACCTTCCCCTAGCAGATTTTCGATGTATTGCAGTTTTTCGCACTTCCGGGTAGGCTTCATTTTTCAGATGAGAATGTTGCCCCTTGGTTTCGCCTTATGGTTTTTGTAAGTGTCATTTAGAGCTTTAAAAAATTGTGGTTATCTTCAAAGCCGTTAGTCCGATCAAGACAAAAAAAAAAAAAAAAGCTAAACAATAACACCAAAATGTTAAAATTATGATAGGGACTGACAAAAAAAATAATTATATCCAATCAATTTCACCCATGGATCATTTTGATGCTCTCACATGTTTGAAACGAACAATTGATGGATTGTGATGAAATTTGTTTTAAATTGGGACTGGCGAATCCCTGTCCGTAGAGCTAGTAAGTCCCGCCCATCCGTAAAACCCCACTGGACCTCTAGGTTGAAAAATCGTCAATGCAAGTGAATGTAAGAAAATAATTATTTTCCGGTTCAGTTTGAATTGTGCCATGAATGTGAACATACGTTGTCTGTGAATTTTTTATATAATTTTTCATGTTACGAGTTTGACAGTATATTGTATGATTCTTTGGCTAGCAGTTGTGGAAAAGACATAATGAGAAAGACTACATGTCGCCTATGTGACGTCACCCGATAACACATTTTTCCTTCCACTTGTCAAATCACGGTGCTAATGCTGCGATAATCTATGGAGACAGATCGAGATGCCTGTGTGTTTTGTACCCAAATGTCACCATTCAAACCAAATGGGTTGTTCTTTCTTCAGATTCCCGTCTGATGTAAAAACTAGTTGTAGTCCACAAAGTGCTCTCACACAAAGTCTAACCGTATCAAACTTCTACCCGCTAAATTGTAGCATTCTTCACACGAAAAATTATATTAAAAATTCACAGACAACATATGTTCACATTCATGCCAAAATTCAAACGAGACCAGAAAATAATTATTTTCTCACATTCACTTGCATTGACGATTTTTCAACCTAGAGGTCCAGTGGGGTTAGCGGAAGGGGCGGGACTTACCAGCTCTATACTGTCAATGACCGTTTGCAAAGACCCGCCCACTTTAGTTACTGTTGCTATGTCTGACAAGCGACGCCACTCTCACACCACACCAAGTTCTCACGCAGTGAAAAATACACTGCGGATCAGAGAGGATACTGCGCGCTGACAGACAAGTACTTTTGATATGAAACAAAGTCTCACCTTTCAAATGTAGTCATTTTTTAGAGACATTTAAACAATAAATACCGTTTTGTGACTCTTTAATGTGTCTGACAGATCGCTGTAGACTCGAGGCTCAGTTAAAGCTGCTCGTGAACCGATCATCTCTTCCTTCTAGTTAATTTATAGCATTAAAATAAACATAAATGAACATATAAGGAATGTTGTTTTAAAGTGCTATGACGTCAGTACACTTTGTTTTTCAAATTGAAATCCTCCAATGTTAATCTACTAACTCTCCTGACTGCTTTGTTGGACAAAATGGCGGATTATGATTAGTCAGATCGCCTGTCATTCAAACTCCATGCGAAGGGTCAATTGAGAATGCCCATGCTCACAATCCTGATCTAATCGACAACTTTGCAGTTGCACATAGGAAAGCCCGGAAAATCCCACTATAATGTAAGAGAGCATCTTTTTTATGTATTTGGACCTAGGCCTAACAATGTGTTATCGTGCGCTGACACCATGTTTTTTTTTTTTTTTTTTTTTTTTTTTTTTGAGGCTACTCCTGATTTTGTTAGTCATCTCATCTCTTATATGCTGTGTATGATCATATCCTGCCCTATTCATGGTAGCCTACTTGCAGACATTGCGTCATCAATATCATTAATTGCGTCATCATACTTAAGGGCCCAGTGTTGACTGGTTACGCCACTGAATATAATTGTCTAAACTCCTTATCAAAATTACATATTTACAACAAATTTGACACATATATATGGGCACACTTTGAGTACTACTAATAAAAGTGGTGGAGATCAGGCAAGACTGTAAGAAGACTCAGGCAAAGAGGTGCTATAACTGTAAAAACGCTTTAAAACCATTTATTTCCTATGGTAAACTGCCTGTATTGGCTGTAAATTGACTTTTTCATCTATGATGACAGTTGTTAAATGCTTGCTAAATAAAACTTAATGTCTTTTGATGCTTGTGAGCTTAAAGGCCTTAAAGGCCTTAAATGCTTGAACCCCGATAAATGCTGCTTGCAGCTTTAATTATTATTATTATTATTATTCTGCCGTAAAACGCATCGTGCAGCCCAAACCGTAAGGGCTAGAGCTTTGAAACTTTGCCAGATGGTAGTACAAAAATCGAGGAGAGGTTATCAAATTATGACCTCGATTGGCCCATAGGTGGCGCTATAACAACCAAAAGCGCGAAAGTGGTCATAACTCCTGGACCGTATGTCGTAGACACAAGTGTCTTATATCATTGGAAAGCTGGTCGTCTGACGAACAAAACGTATATCTCCGATTTCATTTCCGTCATGATAGATTTTCCGCCATTTTGAATTTTGTCGAAAACCTACTTTTGCGAACTAGTCCCTGGTTTTTTGCTCGATCGGAACCAAACCAGTGCAGAATTGTTCTCTGGAGACTGAAGATCAATAATTATCGAAAAAAAGTTGAAATTTCGATTCAGGGTCGCTAGGGGGCGCAAAATTAACGTTGTGGGCGGAGCCTATTTTACTAAAATGGCTATAACTCCAGAAGTAAATGAGGTATTTTCAACAAACTTGGTACACATATGTAAGACGTCAATCTGAGGTCACGGTAAAAAAATTGCGGCGATTGGCCACATGGTGGCGCTATAACATGAAAAAAACATAAAACAGGCTATAACCACCTGACCGTTAGTCCGATTGACTTGAAAATTGGTATGCAGTGTCTTGGTCCAAGGTGCCATGTATGTCTATGAGGACATTGGTGTATCTCAAAAAACATGGCCGCCATTGGCCAATGAAGTTGAGCACCTATTAGACAAGGTTAACGGAGGCCGATCGGAACGAAACTCGGTGGGCATGTTCGACTCATGGCCCTAGAGGTCTGTAAGAATTTTGAAAGAAATCGGCCACTAGTTGGCGCTAACGAGTTTTATGGCTCTGTAATCACGTGGTGTTAGATATATTGTCACAAAATGCATATCATTTGATAGATCTGCTCATGCTGAACAACTTTGCCTCTAGAACCATTGCTGTCAATCAAACCGTTCATTAAATATTCATGAATATGTTAAAAACCTACTTTTGCGAACTAGTCCCTGGTTTTTTGCCCGATCGGAACCAGACCAGTCTAGGACAATTCTATGGACTCTCTAGATCAATAATTATCAAAAAAAGTTGAACTTTTGTATTTGTATGGCTGTAATAGGGTCATTTATAAAATGGGTGTGGCAAAATACACTCAAAAGCCTATAAATCCTAAATGAAAACTCAGAACTTCACAAAAATTGGTGAGCATATGTGTCATAACATCACAAACAAGCTTGCAAAATTTTATGGAGATTGGACAATAGTTGGCGCTATAACTGTTAAAAAGCTTTAAAACCATATATTTCCTATGGTAAACTGCCTGTATTGGCTGTAAATGGTCTTTTCCATGTCTGATCATATAATTTTCATATCATAATGTTCAAAACTAGTGCAATACAATTCTCTGGACTCACTAGATCAATAATTGTCAGAAAAAGTTGAACTACTTCATTTGGATAGCTATAATAGGTTCACTTCAAAATCTGGCCTTTACCAAGTGTCCCCGAAAGCCTATATCTCTTTAATCAATGCTCAGACCTTCTTAAAAACAAGTCAGAACGTGTGAAATATCACCCTGAACAAGCATGAAAATTTTCAGACAGATCGGACAAAATTTGCCTCTATAACAGTTAAAAAGGTGAAAATGATATGATTTAATGGCATGTTAAGCCAATAAGTGGTATTTTACTGCCCCCTGCTGTTTAAAATAGTCATTTTCTCATATTGGTATTGGTATCAGCCATGGTAAATCATGATAAATGATGGTGTGTGTGTGTGTGTGTGTGTGTGTGTGTGTGTGTGTGTGTGTGTGTGTGTGTGTGTGTGTGTGTGTGTGTGTGTGTGGTACAAATATAACAAAGGTTTTATTTTCCAACATGAAAACAAACATAACAGAGTGCTAGTGCACAAACAATAACCGACAATGATAATGGATGAGAGGGGAACTTAAATACACAGATCAAGACAAGGACAACAGGTGACGGTTATGATGATGAGGAGCAGGTGATGATGAGGAGGGTGATGAGGAGCAGGTGCAGGTGATGACGACAGATGGTGAATGTGATGAAGACAGAAGGTGAATGTGATGAAGGTGAATGTGACACCAATATCACTGAAACATTTGTGTGTGTGTGTGTGTGTGTGTGTGTGTGTGTGTGTGTGTGTGTGTGTGTGTGTGTGTAGCATTATTGTGTGTAGCATATGTAGCAATTATGCATTATTGAGTTAACATGGAAACACTGGTTTGCTTTAGTGCAGAAAACTGGTCAAAATCATGAGGTTTAAAGTGAAAGTGAGCCAATAAGTGGTCTTCTACTGCCCTCTGCTGGCCATTCTACTTATTAATTAAATTTTTCCACATGTGCTTGCATTTATACTTGAATACACACTAAAAATCACTTATATAGCAATAACTATTATAACACAATCATATTTTGTCAGTGTTAATCACTTTATTTGCACTGACACTTCAAATAATTGCTAGTAATGTGGTAAATCATGGTAAATCATGGTTAACTATGCTCTGTGTGTGTGTGTGTGTGTGTGTGTGTGTGTGTGTGTGTGTGTGTGTGTGTGTAAGCATGCATTGAGTTAACATGGATAAACTGGTTTGCTTTAGTGCAGAAAACTGGTTTAAAGTGAAAGTGAGCCAATAAGTGGTCTTCTACTGCCCTCTGCTGGCCATTCTACTTATTAATGAAATATTTCAACATGTGCTTGCATTCATACTTGAATACACACAAAAAAAATCACTTATATAGCAATAACTATTATAACACAATCATATTTTGTCAGTGTTAATCACTTTATTTGCACTGACACTTCAAATAATTGCTAGTAATGTGATAAATCAGGCTAGAAACATGGTAAATCAAAGTAAATAATACTAGATTGTCGTTTATCTCCTGGTAAATAATACTAGAACGTGGTATATCATGGTAAATCATGGTTAACTATGCTGTGTGTGTATGTGTGTGTGTGTGTGTGTGTATGTGTGTGTGTGTGTGTGTGTGTGTGTGTGTGTGTGTGTGTGTGTGTGTGTGTGTGTGTGTGTGTGTTTGTGTGTGTGTGTGTGTGTGTGTGTGTGTGTGTGTGTGTGTGTGTGTAAGCATGCATTGAGTTAACATGGAAAAACTGGTTTGCTTTAGTGCAGAAAACTGGTTTAAAGTGAAAGTGAGCCAATAAGTGGTCTTCTACTGCCCTCTGCTGGCCATTCTACTTAATAATGAAATATTTTACATGTGCTTTTGCATTCATACTTGGACACACACTAAAAATCACGTATATAACTAACTATTATAACACAATAATATTTTGTCAGTGTTCATCACCTCATTTGCACTGACACTTCACATATTTGCTAGTAATGTGGTTAATCATGCTAGAAACATTGTAAATCATAGTAAATAATACTGAAATGAGGTGTATTAAGGTAAATCATGCTAGAATCCTAATAAATCATTCTGGAACATGGTATATGATAGTAAATCATGCTAGAATCATATTAAATAATTCTAGAATGTGGCAAATCGTTGTGGGAGGAGCATATTTTACTCAAATGGCTATAACTCAAGAAGTAAATGAGATATCTTCACCAAACTCAGTACACATGTGTATGGGTTCAATTTGAGGTCACAGTAAACAATTCTATGGAGATCGGAGCATAGGTGGCGCTATAACTGTTAAAAAGCTTTAAAACCATATATATCCCATGGCAAATTGCCTGTATTGGCTGTAAATGGTCTTTTCCATCTATTATGTCAGTGGTTACATGCTTGCTAAATAAATCTTAATAACTTTTGATGCTTTTGTGCTTAAATGCCTTAAAGGCCTTAACTGCTTGAACCCCGATAAATGCTGCTTGCAGCTTTATTATTATTAGGGGTTCAAGCACGAAGTGCTGAAACCCTATTGTAATTGTACTGATTTTTATTAGGGGTTCAAGCACGAAGTGCTGAAACCCTATTGTAATTGTGCTGATTTTTATTATTATTATTATTATTATTATTCTGCCGTAAAACGCATCGTGCAGCCCAAACCGTAAGGGCTAGAGCTTTGAAACTTTGCCATATGGTAGTACAAAAATCGAGGAGAGGTTATCAAATTATGACCCCGATTGGCCCATAGGTGGCGCTATAGCAACCAAAAGCGCAAAACTTCTCATAACTCCTAGACCGTAAGTCATAGACTCAAGTGTCTTATATCATTGGAAAGCTGGACGCCTGACGAACAAAACGTATATCTCCGATTTTATTTCCGCCATGATAGATTTTCCGCCATTTTGAATTTTGTCAAAAATCTACTTTTGCGAACTAGTCCCTGGTTTTTTGCCCGATCGGAACCAAACCAGTGCAGAATTGTTCTCTGGAGTCTGAATATCAATAATTATCAAAAAAAAGTTGAAATTTCGATTCACGGTCGCTAGGGGGTGCAAAATTAACGTTGTGGGAGGAGCCTATTTTACTAAAATGGCTATAACTCCAGAAGTAAAAGAGGTATTTTCACCAAACTTGGTACACATGTGTAAGAGGTCAATCTGAGGTCACGGTAAAAAAATCGCGGAGATTGGCCACATGGTGGCGCTATAACATGAAAAAAACATAAAACAGGCTATAACCACCTGACCGTTAGTCCGATTGACTTGAAAATTGGTATGCAGTGTCTTGGTCCAAGGTGCCATGTATGTCTATGAGGACATTGGCGTATCTCAAAAAACATGGCCGCCATCGGCCAATGAAGTTTTAGCACCGATTAGACAAGGTTAACGGAGGCCGATCGGAACGAAACTCGATGGGCATGTTCGTCTTATGGCCCTAGAGGTCTGTAAGAATTTTGAAACAAATCGGCCACTAGTTGGCGCTAACGAGTTTTATGGCTCTGTAATCACGTGGTGTTACACTCATCCACACAATATGCATATCATTTGATAGATCTGCTCATGCTGAACAACTTTGCCTCAAGAACCATTGCTGTCAATCAAACCGTTCATTAAATATTCACGAATATGTCTAAAACCTACTTTTGCGAACTAGTCCTAGGTTTTTCACCCGATCGGAACCAGACCAGTCTAGGACAATTCTCTGGACTCTCTAGATCAATAATTATCAAAAAAAAGTTGAACTTTTGCATTTGGATGGCTGTAATAGGGTCATTTATAAAATGGGCGTGGCAAAATACAGTCAAAAGCCTATAAATCATAAATGAAAATGCAGAACTTCACAAAAATTGGTCAGCGTATGTGACATAACATCTTTAACAAGCATGCAAAATTTTATGGAGATCGGACGATAGGTGGCGCTGTAACTGTTAAAAAGCTTTAAAACCATATATTTCCTATGGTAAACTGCCTGTATTGGCTGTAAATGGTCTTTTCCATCTCTGATCATATAATTTTCATATCATAATGTTCAAAACTAGTGCAATACAATTATTTGGACTCACTAGATCAATAATTGTCAGAAAAAGTTGAACTACTTCATTTGGATAGCTATAATAGGTTCACTTCATAATGTAGCCTTTACCAAGTGTCCCCGAAAGCCTATATCTCTTTAATGAATTACTCAGACCTTCTTAAAAACAAGTCAGAACATGTGAAATATCACTCTAAACATGCATGAAAATTTTCAGACAGATCGGACAAAATTTGCCTCTATAACAGTTAAAAAGGTGAATATAATGGCATGTTAAGCCAATAAGTGGTATTTTACTGCCCCCTGCTGTTTAAAATAGGAATTTTGTCATATTGTTCTATAATTTATATTTAGACTTTATAAAATCCCTATTTTAACATTTACAATTACATTTAGTCAAAATCTATCTGTTAAAGTATTAGTACTGACAGTTTGATCACATCATATAGTTCAAATGTCTGTATCTACAACATAATGTGTGTGTGTAGTCTTAGGTTTCTGAATAAATTCTGAATCGTCTGATTAATAGCTTACAAAGACTTTGTGAAATGTTTATTGACCATTCAAATATATTTTCATAATGACATATCCCAATAGCATTGAAAAAACAACAACAACAACATTTGTCTTTGTGTGTGTGTGTGTGTGTGTGTGTGTGTGTGTGTGTGTGTGTGTGTGTGTGTGTGTGTGTGTGTGTGTGTAAGCATGCATTAAGTTAAAATGGTAAAACTGGTTTGCTTTTGTCACAGTTGTGTTCTGTCTGAGTATTGTTGTCTCTGATCACATGTCTTCCTTTGTTCTGTTTTCCCGCCACTCCTTGGTTTCCACGGTAACTGTCATTTAGTGCATCTGTCACACCTGTTTCCTCGTTAGTCTTGTCAGCTGTGTCTTGTTTCCCTGATCAGTTCTCCCATGTATTTAAGCCCTGAGTGTTGCCTTGTTCTTTGTCAGTTCTATGCTGTAATTAGAGTGTGTTGCTGCCTGTTCCGATATCCTGAGTTTAATTCCTATTAAACCTGCATCTTGTATGTTCATCCTTGTCTCCGCGTGCCTTCCTGCAACCATTCCGTGTTTAGCTTTAGTGGAGAAAACTGGTGAAAATAATGAAATTTAAAGTGAAACTGAGCCAATAAGTGGTCTTCTAGTGCCCTCTGCTGGCCATTCTACTTATTAATGAAGTCTTTTCACAGGTGATTTTGCGTCACTCTAGACACTTATAAAATCACTTATATAACAATAACTATTATAACAAAATCATATTTTGTCAGTGTTTATCACTTCATTTGCACTGACACTTCACGTGTTGTAAATCATGGTAAATCACGCTAGAAACATGGTAAATCATAGTAAATAAATCTAAAATGTGGTGTATCAAGGTAAATCATGCTAGAATCCTGATAAATCATTCTAGAACGTGGTATATTATGGTAAATCATGCTAGAACAGGGTAAATAATGGTAAACCATGGTAAATCATGCTAGAATGTGGTATATCATGGTAAATCATGCTAGAACATGGTAAATCAAGGTAAACTAAGATAAATTCATGGTAAACTATGCTAGAACAGGGTAAATCATGGTAAACCATGGTAAATCATGGTAAACCATGGTAAATCATGATAAACTATGGTAAATCATGCTACAGTGTGGTATATCATGGTAAATCATGCTAGAATATGGTAAATCAAGGTAAACTAAGATAAATTCATGGTCAACTATGCTAGAACAGGGTAAATCATGGTAAATCATGGTAAATCATGCTAAAACATGGTATTTTCCATCTATGATGTCAGTGGTTACCTGCTTGCTAAATAAAACTTGATGTCTTTTGATGTTTTTGTGCTTAAAGGCCTTAAAGGCCTTAACTGCTTGAACCCCGATAAATGCTGCTTGCAGCTTTAATTATTATTATTATTCTCCCCTAAAACGCATCGTGCAGACCAAACCGTAAGAGCTGGAACCTTGAAACTTGGCCAAATGGTAGTCCTCAATTTGGGGAGAACCTATCAAAGTATGACTCAGATTGGCCCATAGGTGGCGCTATAGCAACCAAAAGCGTGAAACTGCTCATAACTCCTAGACCGTATGTCCTAGACTCAAGTGTCCTATATCATTGGAAAGCTGGACGCCTGAAGGTCAAAACGTATATCTCCGATTTTATTTCAGGTATGCAAATTTTTCCGCCATTTTGAATTTTGTCAAAAACCTACTTTTGCGAACTAGTCCCTGGTTTTTCGCCCGATCGGAACCAAACCAGTGCAGAAATGTTCTTTGGAGTCTGAAGATCAATAATTATCGAAAAAAAGTCGAAATTTCGATTCCTGGTCGCTAGGGGGTGATAAATTAATGTTGTGGGAGGAGCCTATTTTACTAAAATGGCTATAACTCGAAAAGGAAATGAGATATCTTCACCAAACTTGGTGCACATGTGTATGAGTTCAATCTGGGGTCATAGTAAAAAAATTGCGACGATTGATCACTAGGTGGCGCTATAACATGAAAAAAACATGAAAAGGGCTATGACCACGTGACCGTTTGTCCGATTGACTTGAAAATTGGTATGCAGTGTCTTGGTCCAAGGTGCCATGTATGTCTATGAGGACATTGGCGTATCTCGAAAAACATGGCCGCCATCGACCAATGAAATTTGAGCACCTATTAGACAAGGCTAACGGAGGCCGATCGGAACGAAACTCGATGGGCATGTTCGACTCATGGCCCTAGAGGTCTGTAAGAGTTTTGAACGAAATCGGCCACTAGTTGGCGCTAACGAGTTTTATGGGTCTGTAATCACGTGGTGTTACACTTATCATCACAAAATGCATATCATCTGATAGAACTGCTCATGCTGAACAACTTTGCCTCAAGAACTAATGCTGTCAATTAAACCGTTTATTAAATATTTGTAATTATGTTAAAAACCTACTTTTGCGAACTAGTCCTAGGTTTTTCGCCCGATCGAAACCAGACCAGTCTAGGACAATTCTCTGGACACTCTAGATCAATAATTATCAAAAAAAAGTTGAACTTTTGCATGTAGATGGCTGTAAGAGGGTCATTTAGAAAAGGGGCGTGGCAAAAAACACTAAAAAGCCTATAAATCCTAAATGAAAACTCAGAACTTCACAAAAATTGGTGAGCATATGTGACATAACATCATTAACAAGCATGCCGATTTTTATGAAGATCGGACGATAGCTGGCGCTATAACTGCTAAAAAGCTTTAAAACCATATATTTCCTATTGTATTTCCTGTAAATGGTCTTTTCCATCTATTATGTTAGTAGTTACATGCTTGCTAAATAAAAGTTAATCACTTTTGATGCTTTTGTGCTTAAAGGCCTTAACTGCTTGAACCCCGATAAATGCTGCTTGCAGCTTTAATTATTATTATTATTATTATTCTGCCGTAAAACGCATCGTGCAGCCCAAACCGTAAGGGCTAGAGCTTTGAAACTTTGCCAGATGGTAGTACAAAAATCGAGGAGAGGTTATCAAATTATGACCTCGATTGGCCCATAGGTGGCGCTATAACAACCAAAAGCGCGAAAGTGGTCATAACTCCTGGACCGTATGTCGTAGACACAAGTGTCTTATATCATTGGAAAGCTGGTCGTCTGACGAACAAAACGTATATCTCCGATTTCATTTCCGTCATGATAGATTTTCCGCCATTTTGAATTTTGTCGAAAACCTACTTTTGCGAACTAGTCCCTGGTTTTTTGCTCGATCGGAACCAAACCAGTGCAGAATTGTTCTCTGGAGACTGAAGATCAATAATTATCGAAAAAAAGTTGAAATTTCGATTCAGGGTCGCTAGGGGGCGCAAAATTAACGTTGTGGGCGGAGCCTATTTTACTAAAATGGCTATAACTCCAGAAGTAAATGAGGTATTTTCAACAAACTTGGTACACATATGTAAGAGGTCAATCTGAGGACACGGTAAAAAAATCGCGGCGATTGGCCACATGGTGGCGCTATAACATGAAAAAAACATAAAACAGGCTATAACCACCTGACCGTTAGTCCGATTGACTTGAAAATTGGTATGCAGTGTCTTGGTCCAAGGTGCCATGTATGTCTATGAGGACATTGGTGTATCTCAAAAAACATGGCCGCCATTGGCCAATGAAGTTGAGCACCTATTAGACAAGGTTAACGGAGGCCGATCGGAACGAAACTTGGTGGGCATGTTCGACTCATGGCCCTAGAGGTCTGTAAGAATTTTGAAAGAAATCGGCCACTAGTTGGCGCTAACGAGTTTTATGGCTCTGTAATCACGTGGTGTTAGATATATTGTCACAAAATGCATATCATTTGATAGATCTGCTCATGCTGAACAACTTTGCCTCTAGAACCATTGCTGTCAATCAAACCGTTCATTAAATATTCATGAATATGTTAAAAACCTACTTTTGCGAACTAGTCCCTGGTTTTTTGCCCGATCGGAACCAGACCAGTCTAGGACAATTCTATGGACTCTCTAGATCAATAATTATCAAAAAAAAGTTGAACTTTTGTATTTGTATGGCTGTAATAGGGTCATTTATAAAATGGGTGTGGCAAAATACACTCAAAAGCCTATAAATCCTAAATGAAAACTCAGAACTTCACAAAAATTGGTGAGCATATGTGTCATAACATCACAAACAAGCTTGCAAAATTTTATGGAGATTGGACAATAGTTGGCGCTATAACTGTTAAAAAGCTTTAAAACCATATATTTCCTATGGTAAACTGCCTGTATTGGCTGTAAATGGTCTTTTCCATGTCTGATCATATAATTTTCATATCATAATGTTCAAAACTAGTGCAATACAATTCTCTGGACTCACTAGATCAATAATTGTCAGAAAAAGTTGAACTACTTCATTTGGATAGCTATAATAGGTTCACTTCAAAATCTGGCCTTTACCAAGTGTCCCCGAAAGCCTATATCTCTTTAATCAATGCTCAGACCTTCTTAAAAACAAGTCAGAACGTGTGAAATATCACCCTGAACAAGCATGAAAATTTTCAGACAGATCGGACAAAATTTGCCTCTATAACAGTTAAAAAGGTGAAAATGATATGATTTAATGGCATGTTAAGCCAATAAGTGGTATTTTACTGCCCCCTGCTGTTTAAAATAGTCATTTTCTCATATTGGTATTGGTATCAGCCATGGTAAATCATGATAAATGATGGTGTGTGTGTGTGTGTGTGTGTGTGTGTGTGTAGCATTATTGTGTGTAGCATATGTAGCAATTATGCATTATTGAGTTAACATGGAAACACTGGTTTGCTTTAGTGCAGAAAACTGGTCAAAATCATGAGGTTTAAAGTGAAAGTGAGCCAATAAGTGGTCTTCTACTGCCCTCTGCTGGCCATTCTACTTATTAATTAAATTTTTCCACATGTGCTTGCATTTATACTTGAATACACACTAAAAATCACTTATATAGCAATAACTATTATAACACAATCATATTTTGTCAGTGTTAATCACTTTATTTGCACTGACACTTCAAATAATTGCTAGTAATGTGGTAAATCATGGTAAATCATGGTTAACTATGCTCTGTGTGTGTGTGTGTGTGTGTGTGTGTGTGTGTGTGTGTGTGTGTGTGTGTGTGTGTGTGTGTGTGTGTGTGTGTGTGTGTGTGTGTGTGTAAGCATGCATTGAGTTAACATGGATAAACTGGTTTGCTTTAGTGCAGAAAACTGGTTTAAAGTGAAAGTGAGCCAATAAGTGGTCTTCTACTGCCCTCTGCTGGCCATTCTACTTATTAATGAAATATTTCAACATGTGCTTGCATTCATACTTGAATACACACAAAAAAAATCACTTATATAGCAATAACTATTATAACACAATCATATTTTGTCAGTGTTAATCACTTTATTTGCACTGACACTTCAAATAATTGCTAGTAATGTGATAAATCAGGCTAGAAACATGGTAAATCAAAGTAAATAATACTAGATTGTCGTTTATCTCCTGGTAAATAATACTAGAACGTGGTATATCATGGTAAATCATGGTTAACTATGCTGTGTGTGTATGTGTGTGTGTGTGTGTGTGTGTGTGTATGTGTGTGTGTGTGTGTGTGTGTGTGTGTGTGTGTGTGTGTGTGTGTGTGTGTGTGTGTGTGTGTTTGTGTGTGTGTGTGTGTGTGTGTGTGTAAGCATGCATTGAGTTAACATGGAAAAACTGGTTTGCTTTAGTGCAGAAAACTGGTTTAAAGTGAAAGTGAGCCAATAAGTGGTCTTCTACTGCCCTCTGCTGGCCATTCTACTTAATAATGAAATATTCAACATGTGCTTTTGCATTCATACTTGGACACACACTAAAAATCACGTATATAACTAACTATTATAACACAATAATATTTTGTCAGTGTTCATCACCTCATTTGCACTGACACTTCACATATTTGCTAGTAATGTGGTTAATCATGCTAGAAACATTGTAAATCATAGTAAATAATACTGAAATGAGGTGTATCAAGGTAAATCATGCTAGAATCCTAATAAATCATTCTGGAACATGGTATATGATAGTAAATCATGCTAGAATCATATTAAATAATTCTAGAATGTGGCAAATCGTTGTGGGAGGAGCCTATTTTACTCAAATGGCTATAACTCAAGAAGTAAATGAGATATCTTCACCAAACTCAGTACACATGTGTATGGGTTCAATTTGAGGTCACAGTAAACAATTCTATGGAGATCGGAGCATAGGTGGCGCTATAACTGTTAAAAAGCTTTAAAACCATATATATCCCATGGCAAATTGCCTGTATTGGCTGTAAATGGTCTTTTCCATCTATTATGTCAGTGGTTACATGCTTGCTAAATAAATCTTAATAACTTTTGATGCTTTTGTGCTTAAATGCCTTAAAGGCCTTAACTGCTTGAACCCCGATAAATGCTGCTTGCAGCTTTAATTAGGGGTTCAAGCACGAAGTGCTGAAACCCTATTGTAATTGTGCTGATTTTTATTAGGGGTTCAAGCACGAAGTGCTGAAACCCTATTGTAATTGTGCTGATTTTTATTATTATTATTATTATTATTATTATTCCGCCCTAAAACGCATTGTGCAGCCCAAACCGTAAGAGCTGGAACCTTGAAACTTGGCCAAATGGTAGTCCTCAATTTGGGGAGAACCTATCAAAATATGACCCCGATTGGCCTATAGGTGGCGCTATAATGACCAAATTTACTAAATTGCTCATAACTCCTAGACAGTTTGTCCTAGAGTCTCAATTTTAGCATCACTGTGATCCCTGGCTCCAGACGGACAAAATGGCTATCTCCAAATCCCGATCCGAGCAAAAAAAAATTTGTTATGGGCAATTTTGTCCAAAACCTACTTTTGCGAACTAGTCCTAGGTTTTTGGCCCAATCCAGACCAGACCAGTCTAGCAGAATTCTCTGGAGTCTCTAGATCAATAATTATTGAAAGAAAGTTGAACTTTTGCATTGGCCTGGCTGTAACAGGGTCATTTAGGGAAGGGGCGGGACAAAAAAACACTCAAAAGCCTATACAACCTAAGGGAAAACCCCAAACTTCACAAAAATCGATGAGCAGGTGTGTCAGACCATGGTGAAGAAGCATGCCAAGTTTCGTGAAGATCGGACCATAGGTGGCGCTATAACTGTCCAAAACGTCTCTTCTTATTAGGGGTTCAAGCACGAAGTGCTGAAACCCTATTGTAATTGTGCTGATTTTTATTATTATTATTATTATTATTATTATTCCGCCCTAAAACGCATTGTGCAGCCCAAACCGTAAGAGCTGGAACCTTGAAACTTGGCCAAATGGTAGTCCTCAATTTGGGGAGAACCTATCAAAATATGACCCCGATTGGCCTATAGGTGGCGCTATAATGACCAAATTTACTAAATTGCTCATAACTCCTAGACAGTTTGTCCTAGAGTCTCAATTTTAGCATCACTGTGATCCCTGGCTCCAGACGGACAAAATGGCTATCTCCAAATCCCGATCCGAGCAAAAAAAAATTTGTTATGGGCAATTTTGTCCAAAACCTACTTTTGCGAACTAGTCCTAGGTTTTTGGCCCAATCCAGACCAGACCAGTCTAGCACAATTCTCTGGAGTCTCTAGATCAATAATTATTGAAAGAAAGTTGAACTTTTGCATTGGCCTGGCTGTAACAGGGTCATTTAGGGAAGGGGCGGGACAAAAAAACACTCAAAAGCCTATACAACCTAAGGGAAAACCCCAAACTTCACAAAAATCGATGAGCAGGTGTGTCAGACCATGGTGAAGAAGCATGCCAAGTTTCGTGAAGATCGGACCATAGGTGGCGCTATAACTGTCCAAAACGTCTCTTCTTATTAGGGGTTCAAGCACGAAGTGCTGAAACCCTATTGTAATTGTGCTGATTTTTATTATTATTATTATTATTATTATTATTCCGCCCTAAAACGCATTGTGCAGCCCAAACCGTAAGAGCTGGAACCTTGAAACTTGGCCAAATGGTAGTCCTCAATTTGGGGAGAACCTATCAAAATATGACCCCGATTGGCCTATAGGTGGCGCTATAATGACCAAATTTACTAAATTGCTCATAACTCCTAGACAGTTTGTCCTAGAGTCTCAATTTTAGCATCACTGTGATCCCTGGCTCCAGACGGACAAAATGGCTATCTCCAAATCCCGATCCGAGCAAAAAAAAATTTGTTATGGGCAATTTTGTCCAAAACCTACTTTTGCGAACTAGTCCTAGGTTTTTGGCCCAATCCAGACCAGACCAGTCTAGCACAATTCTCTGGAGTCTCTAGATCAATAATTATTGAAAGAAAGTTGAACTTTTGCATTGGCCTGGCTGTAACAGGGTCATTTAGGGAAGGGGCGGGACAAAAAAACACTCAAAAGCCTATACAACCTAAGGGAAAACCCCAAACTTCACAAAAATCGATGAGCAGGTGTGTCAGACCATGGTGAAGAAGCATGCCAAGTTTCGTGAAGATCGGACCATAGGTGGCGCTATAACTGTCCAAAACGTCTCTTCTTATTAGGGGTTCAAGCACGAAGTGCTGAAACCCTATTGTAATTGTGCTGATTTTTATTATTATTATTATTATTATTATTATTCCGCCCTAAAACGCATTGTGCAGCCCAAACCGTAAGAGCTGGAACCTTGAAACTTGGCCAAATGGTAGTCCTCAATTTGGGGAGAACCTATCAAAATATGACCCCGATTGGCCTATAGGTGGCGCTATAATGACCAAATTTACTAAATTGCTCATAACTCCTAGACAGTTTGTCCTAGAGTCTCAATTTTAGCATCACTGTGATCCCTGGCTCCAGACGGACAAAATGGCTATCTCCAAATCCCGATCCGAGCAAAAAAAAATTTGTTATGGGCAATTTTGTCCAAAACCTACTTTTGCGAACTAGTCCTAGGTTTTTGGCCCAATCCAGACCAGACCAGTCTAGCACAATTCTCTGGAGTCTCTAGATCAATAATTATTGAAAGAAAGTTGAACTTTTGCATTGGCCTGGCTGTAACAGGGTCATTTAGGGAAGGGGCGGGACAAAAAAACACTCAAAAGCCTATACAACCTAAGGGAAAACCCCAAACTTCACAAAAATCGATGAGCAGGTGTGTCAGACCATGGTGAAGAAGCATGCCAAGTTTCGTGAAGATCGGACCATAGGTGGCGCTATAACTGTCCAAAACGTCTCTTCTTATTAGGGGTTCAAGCACGAAGTGCTGAAACCCTATTGTAATTGTGCTGATTTTTATTATTATTATTATTATTATTATTATTCCGCCCTAAAACGCATTGTGCAGCCCAAACCGTAAGAGCTGGAACCTTGAAACTTGGCCAAATGGTAGTCCTCAATTTGGGGAGAACCTATCAAAATATGACCCCGATTGGCCTATAGGTGGCGCTATAATGACCAAATTTACTAAATTGCTCATAACTCCTAGACAGTTTGTCCTAGAGTCTCAATTTTAGCATCACTGTGATCCCTGGCTCCAGACGGACAAAATGGCTATCTCCAAATCCCGATCCGAGCAAAAAAAAATTTGTTATGGGCAATTTTGTCCAAAACCTACTTTTGCGAACTAGTCCTAGGTTTTTGGCCCAATCCAGACCAGACCAGTCTAGCACAATTCTCTGGAGTCTCTAGATCAATAATTATTGAAAGAAAGTTGAACTTTTGCATTGGCCTGGCTGTAACAGGGTCATTTAGGGAAGGGGCGGGACAAAAAAACACTCAAAAGCCTATACAACCTAAGGGAAAACCCCAAACTTCACAAAAATCGATGAGCAGGTCAGACCATGGTGAAGAAGCATGCCAAGTTTCGTGAAGATCGGACCATAGGTGGCGCTATAACTGTCCAAAACGTCTCTTCTTATTAGGGGTTCAAGCACGAAGTGCTGAAACCCTATTGTAATTGTGCTGATTTTTATTATTATTATTATTATTATTATTATTCCGCCCTAAAACGCATTGTGCAGCCCAAACCGTAAGAGCTGGAACCTTGAAACTTGGCCAAATGGTAGTCCTCAATTTGGGGAGAACCTATCAAAATATGACCCCGATTGGCCTATAGGTGGCGCTATAATGACCAAATTTACTAAATTGCTCATAACTCCTAGACAGTTTGTCCTAGAGTCTCAATTTTAGCATCACTGTGATCCCTGGCTCCAGACGGACAAAATGGCTATCTCCAAATCCCGATCCGAGCAAAAAAAAATTTGTTATGGGCAATTTTGTCCAAAACCTACTTTTGCGAACTAGTCCTAGGTTTTTGGCCCAATCCAGACCAGACCAGTCTAGCACAATTCTCTGGAGTCTCTAGATCAATAATTATTGAAAGAAAGTTGAACTTTTGCATTGGCCTGGCTGTAACAGGGTCATTTAGGGAAGGGGCGGGACAAAAAAACACTCAAAAGCCTATACAACCTAAGGGAAAACCCCAAACTTCACAAAAATCGATGAGCAGGTGTGTCAGACCATGGTGAAGAAGCATGCCAAGTTTCGTGAAGATCGGACCATAGGTGGCGCTATAACTGTCCAAAACGTCTCTTCTTATTAGGGGTTCAAGCACGAAGTGCTGAAACCCTATTGTAATTGTGCTGATTTTTATTATTATTATTATTATTATTATTATTCCGCCCTAAAACGCATTGTGCAGCCCAAACCGTAAGAGCTGGAACCTTGAAACTTGGCCAAATGGTAGTCCTCAATTTGGGGAGAACCTATCAAAATATGACCCCGATTGGCCTATAGGTGGCGCTATAATGACCAAATTTACTAAATTGCTCATAACTCCTAGACAGTTTGTCCTAGAGTCTCAATTTTAGCATCACTGTGATCCCTGGCTCCAGACGGACAAAATGGCTATCTCCAAATCCCGATCCGAGCAAAAAAAAATTTGTTATGGGCAATTTTGTCCAAAACCTACTTTTGCGAACTAGTCCTAGGTTTTTGGCCCAATCCAGACCAGACCAGTCTAGCACAATTCTCTGGAGTCTCTAGATCAATAATTATTGAAAGAAAGTTGAACTTTTGCATTGGCCTGGCTGTAACAGGGTCATTTAGGGAAGGGGCGGGACAAAAAAACACTCAAAAGCCTATACAACCTAAGGGAAAACCCCAAACTTCACAAAAATCGATGAGCAGGTGTGTCAGACCATGGTGAAGAAGCATGCCAAGTTTCGTGAAGATCGGACCATAGGTGGCGCTATAACTGTCCAAAACGTCTCTTCTTATTAGGGGTTCAAGCACGAAGTGCTGAAACCCTATTGTAATTGTGCTGATTTTTATTATTATTATTATTATTATTATTATTCCGCCCTAAAACGCATTGTGCAGCCCAAACCGTAAGAGCTGGAACCTTGAAACTTGGCCAAATGGTAGTCCTCAATTTGGGGAGAACCTATCAAAATATGACCCCGATTGGCCTATAGGTGGCGCTATAATGACCAAATTTACTAAATTGCTCATAACTCCTAGACAGTTTGTCCTAGAGTCTCAATTTTAGCATCACTGTGATCCCTGGCTCCAGACGGACAAAATGGCTATCTCCAAATCCCGATCCGAGCAAAAAAAAATTTGTTATGGGCAATTTTGTCCAAAACCTACTTTTGCGAACTAGTCCTAGGTTTTTGGCCCAATCCAGACCAGACCAGTCTAGCACAATTCTCTGGAGTCTCTAGATCAATAATTATTGAAAGAAAGTTGAACTTTTGCATTGGCCTGGCTGTAACAGGGTCATTTAGGGAAGGGGCGGGACAAAAAAACACTCAAAAGCCTATACAACCTAAGGGAAAACCCCAAACTTCACAAAAATCGATGAGCAGGTCAGACCATGGTGAAGAAGCATGCCAAGTTTCGTGAAGATCGGACCATAGGTGGCGCTATAACTGTCCAAAACGTCTCTTCTTATTAGGGGTTCAAGCACGAAGTGCTGAAACCCTATTGTAATTGTGCTGATTTTTATTATTATTATTATTATTATTATTATTCCGCCCTAAAACGCATTGTGCAGCCCAAACCGTAAGAGCTGGAACCTTGAAACTTGGCCAAATGGTAGTCCTCAATTTGGGGAGAACCTATCAAAATATGACCCCGATTGGCCTATAGGTGGCGCTATAATGACCAAATTTACTAAATTGCTCATAACTCCTAGACAGTTTGTCCTAGAGTCTCAATTTTAGCATCACTGTGATCCCTGGCTCCAGACGGACAAAATGGCTATCTCCAAATCCCGATCCGAGCAAAAAAAAATTTGTTATGGGCAATTTTGTCCAAAACCTACTTTTGCGAACTAGTCCTAGGTTTTTGGCCCAATCCAGACCAGACCAGTCTAGCACAATTCTCTGGAGTCTCTAGATCAATAATTATTGAAAGAAAGTTGAACTTTTGCATTGGCCTGGCTGTAACAGGGTCATTTAGGGAAGGGGCGGGACAAAAAAACACTCAAAAGCCTATACAACCTAAGGGAAAACCCCAAACTTCACAAAAATCGATGAGCAGGTGTGTCAGACCATGGTGAAGAAGCATGCCAAGTTTCGTGAAGATCGGACCATAGGTGGCGCTATAACTGTCCAAAACGTCTCTTCTTATTAGGGGTTCAAGCACGAAGTGCTGAAACCCTATTGTAATTGTGCTGATTTTTATTATTATTATTATTATTATTATTATTCCGCCCTAAAACGCATTGTGCAGCCCAAACCGTAAGAGCTGGAACCTTGAAACTTGGCCAAATGGTAGTCCTCAATTTGGGGAGAACCTATCAAAATATGACCCCGATTGGCCTATAGGTGGCGCTATAATGACCAAATTTACTAAATTGCTCATAACTCCTAGACAGTTTGTCCTAGAGTCTCAATTTTAGCATCACTGTGATCCCTGGCTCCAGACGGACAAAATGGCTATCTCCAAATCCCGATCCGAGCAAAAAAAAATTTGTTATGGGCAATTTTGTCCAAAACCTACTTTTGCGAACTAGTCCTAGGTTTTTGGCCCAATCCAGACCAGACCAGTCTAGCACAATTCTCTGGAGTCTCTAGATCAATAATTATTGAAAGAAAGTTGAACTTTTGCATTGGCCTGGCTGTAACAGGGTCATTTAGGGAAGGGGCGGGACAAAAAAACACTCAAAAGCCTATACAACCTAAGGGAAAACCCCAAACTTCACAAAAATCGATGAGCAGGTCAGACCATGGTGAAGAAGCATGCCAAGTTTCGTGAAGATCGGACCATAGGTGGCGCTATAACTGTCCAAAACGTCTCTTCTTATTAGGGGTTCAAGCACGAAGTGCTGAAACCCTATTGTAATTGTGCTGATTTTTATTATTATTATTATTATTATTATTATTCCGCCCTAAAACGCATTGTGCAGCCCAAACCGTAAGAGCTGGAACCTTGAAACTTGGCCAAATGGTAGTCCTCAATTTGGGGAGAACCTATCAAAATATGACCCCGATTGGCCTATAGGTGGCGCTATAATGACCAAATTTACTAAATTGCTCATAACTCCTAGACAGTTTGTCCTAGAGTCTCAATTTTAGCATCACTGTGATCCCTGGCTCCAGACGGACAAAATGGCTATCTCCAAATCCCGATCCGAGCAAAAAAAAATTTGTTATGGGCAATTTTGTCCAAAACCTACTTTTGCGAACTAGTCCTAGGTTTTTGGCCCAATCCAGACCAGACCAGTCTAGCACAATTCTCTGGAGTCTCTAGATCAATAATTATTGAAAGAAAGTTGAACTTTTGCATTGGCCTGGCTGTAACAGGGTCATTTAGGGAAGGGGCGGGACAAAAAAACACTCAAAAGCCTATACAACCTAAGGGAAAACCCCAAACTTCACAAAAATCGATGAGCAGGTGTGTCAGACCATGGTGAAGAAGCATGCCAAGTTTCGTGAAGATCGGACCATAGGTGGCGCTATAACTGTCCAAAACGTCTCTTCTTATTAGGGGTTCAAGCACGAAGTGCTGAAACCCTATTGTAATTGTGCTGATTTTTATTATTATTATTATTATTATTATTATTCCGCCCTAAAACGCATTGTGCAGCCCAAACCGTAAGAGCTGGAACCTTGAAACTTGGCCAAATGGTAGTCCTCAATTTGGGGAGAACCTATCAAAATATGACCCCGATTGGCCTATAGGTGGCGCTATAATGACCAAATTTACTAAATTGCTCATAACTCCTAGACAGTTTGTCCTAGAGTCTCAATTTTAGCATCACTGTGATCCCTGGCTCCAGACGGACAAAATGGCTATCTCCAAATCCCGATCCGAGCAAAAAAAAATTTGTTATGGGCAATTTTGTCCAAAACCTACTTTTGCGAACTAGTCCTAGGTTTTTGGCCCAATCCAGACCAGACCAGTCTAGCACAATTCTCTGGAGTCTCTAGATCAATAATTATTGAAAGAAAGTTGAACTTTTGCATTGGCCTGGCTGTAACAGGGTCATTTAGGGAAGGGGCGGGACAAAAAAACACTCAAAAGCCTATACAACCTAAGGGAAAACCCCAAACTTCACAAAAATCGATGAGCAGGTCAGACCATGGTGAAGAAGCATGCCAAGTTTCGTGAAGATCGGACCATAGGTGGCGCTATAACTGTCCAAAACGTCTCTTCTTATTAGGGGTTCAAGCACGAAGTGCTGAAACCCTATTGTAATTGTGCTGATTTTTATTATTATTATTATTATTATTATTATTCCGCCCTAAAACGCATTGTGCAGCCCAAACCGTAAGAGCTGGAACCTTGAAACTTGGCCAAATGGTAGTCCTCAATTTGGGGAGAACCTATCAAAATATGACCCCGATTGGCCTATAGGTGGCGCTATAATGACCAAATTTACTAAATTGCTCATAACTCCTAGACAGTTTGTCCTAGAGTCTCAATTTTAGCATCACTGTGATCCCTGGCTCCAGACGGACAAAATGGCTATCTCCAAATCCCGATCCGAGCAAAAAAAAATTTGTTATGGGCAATTTTGTCCAAAACCTACTTTTGCGAACTAGTCCTAGGTTTTTGGCCCAATCCAGACCAGACCAGTCTAGCACAATTCTCTGGAGTCTCTAGATCAATAATTATTGAAAGAAAGTTGAACTTTTGCATTGGCCTGGCTGTAACAGGGTCATTTAGGGAAGGGGCGGGACAAAAAAACACTCAAAAGCCTATACAACCTAAGGGAAAACCCCAAACTTCACAAAAATCGATGAGCAGGTGTGTCAGACCATGGTGAAGAAGCATGCCAAGTTTCGTGAAGATCGGACCATAGGTGGCGCTATAACTGTCCAAAACGTCTCTTCTTATTAGGGGTTCAAGCACGAAGTGCTGAAACCCTATTGTAATTGTGCTGATTTTTATTATTATTATTATTATTATTATTATTCCGCCCTAAAACGCATTGTGCAGCCCAAACCGTAAGAGCTGGAACCTTGAAACTTGGCCAAATGGTAGTCCTCAATTTGGGGAGAACCTATCAAAATATGACCCCGATTGGCCTATAGGTGGCGCTATAATGACCAAATTTACTAAATTGCTCATAACTCCTAGACAGTTTGTCCTAGAGTCTCAATTTTAGCATCACTGTGATCCCTGGCTCCAGACGGACAAAATGGCTATCTCCAAATCCCGATCCGAGCAAAAAAAAATTTGTTATGGGCAATTTTGTCCAAAACCTACTTTTGCGAACTAGTCCTAGGTTTTTGGCCCAATCCAGACCAGACCAGTCTAGCACAATTCTCTGGAGTCTCTAGATCAATAATTATTGAAAGAAAGTTGAACTTTTGCATTGGCCTGGCTGTAACAGGGTCATTTAGGGAAGGGGCGGGACAAAAAAACACTCAAAAGCCTATACAACCTAAGGGAAAACCCCAAACTTCACAAAAATCGATGAGCAGGTCAGACCATGGTGAAGAAGCATGCCAAGTTTCGTGAAGATCGGACCATAGGTGGCGCTATAACTGTCCAAAACGTCTCTTCTTATTAGGGGTTCAAGCACGAAGTGCTGAAACCCTATTGTAATTGTGCTGATTTTTATTATTATTATTATTATTATTATTATTCCGCCCTAAAACGCATTGTGCAGCCCAAACCGTAAGAGCTGGAACCTTGAAACTTGGCCAAATGGTAGTCCTCAATTTGGGGAGAACCTATCAAAATATGACCCCGATTGGCCTATAGGTGGCGCTATAATGACCAAATTTACTAAATTGCTCATAACTCCTAGACAGTTTGTCCTAGAGTCTCAATTTTAGCATCACTGTGATCCCTGGCTCCAGACGGACAAAATGGCTATCTCCAAATCCCGATCCGAGCAAAAAAAAATTTGTTATGGGCAATTTTGTCCAAAACCTACTTTTGCGAACTAGTCCTAGGTTTTTGGCCCAATCCAGACCAGACCAGTCTAGCACAATTCTCTGGAGTCTCTAGATCAATAATTATTGAAAGAAAGTTGAACTTTTGCATTGGCCTGGCTGTAACAGGGTCATTTAGGGAAGGGGCGGGACAAAAAAACACTCAAAAGCCTATACAACCTAAGGGAAAACCCCAAACTTCACAAAAATCGATGAGCAGGTGTGTCAGACCATGGTGAAGAAGCATGCCAAGTTTCGTGAAGATCGGACCATAGGTGGCGCTATAACTGTCCAAAACGTCTCTTCTTATTAGGGGTTCAAGCACGAAGTGCTGAAACCCTATTGTAATTGTGCTGATTTTTATTATTATTATTATTATTATTATTATTCCGCCCTAAAACGCATTGTGCAGCCCAAACCGTAAGAGCTGGAACCTTGAAACTTGGCCAAATGGTAGTCCTCAATTTGGGGAGAACCTATCAAAATATGACCCCGATTGGCCTATAGGTGGCGCTATAATGACCAAATTTACTAAATTGCTCATAACTCCTAGACAGTTTGTCCTAGAGTCTCAATTTTAGCATCACTGTGATCCCTGGCTCCAGACGGACAAAATGGCTATCTCCAAATCCCGATCCGAGCAAAAAAAAATTTGTTATGGGCAATTTTGTCCAAAACCTACTTTTGCGAACTAGTCCTAGGTTTTTGGCCCAATCCAGACCAGACCAGTCTAGCACAATTCTCTGGAGTCTCTAGATCAATAATTATTGAAAGAAAGTTGAACTTTTGCATTGGCCTGGCTGTAACAGGGTCATTTAGGGAAGGGGCGGGACAAAAAAACACTCAAAAGCCTATACAACCTAAGGGAAAACCCCAAACTTCACAAAAATCGATGAGCAGGTCAGACCATGGTGAAGAAGCATGCCAAGTTTCGTGAAGATCGGACCATAGGTGGCGCTATAACTGTCCAAAACGTCTCTTCTTATTAGGGGTTCAAGCACGAAGTGCTGAAACCCTATTGTAATTGTGCTGATTTTTATTATTATTATTATTATTATTATTATTCCGCCCTAAAACGCATTGTGCAGCCCAAACCGTAAGAGCTGGAACCTTGAAACTTGGCCAAATGGTAGTCCTCAATTTGGGGAGAACCTATCAAAATATGACCCCGATTGGCCTATAGGTGGCGCTATAATGACCAAATTTACTAAATTGCTCATAACTCCTAGACAGTTTGTCCTAGAGTCTCAATTTTAGCATCACTGTGATCCCTGGCTCCAGACGGACAAAATGGCTATCTCCAAATCCCGATCCGAGCAAAAAAAAATTTGTTATGGGCAATTTTGTCCAAAACCTACTTTTGCGAACTAGTCCTAGGTTTTTGGCCCAATCCAGACCAGACCAGTCTAGCACAATTCTCTGGAGTCTCTAGATCAATAATTATTGAAAGAAAGTTGAACTTTTGCATTGGCCTGGCTGTAACAGGGTCATTTAGGGAAGGGGCGGGACAAAAAAACACTCAAAAGCCTATACAACCTAAGGGAAAACCCCAAACTTCACAAAAATCGATGAGCAGGTCAGACCATGGTGAAGAAGCATGCCAAGTTTCGTGAAGATCGGACCATAGGTGGCGCTATAACTGTCCAAAACGTCTCTTCTTATTAGGGGTTCAAGCACGAAGTGCTGAAACCCTATTGTAATTGTGCTGATTTTTATTATTATTATTATTATTATTATTATTCCGCCCTAAAACGCATTGTGCAGCCCAAACCGTAAGAGCTGGAACCTTGAAACTTGGCCAAATGGTAGTCCTCAATTTGGGGAGAACCTATCAAAATATGACCCCGATTGGCCTATAGGTGGCGCTATAATGACCAAATTTACTAAATTGCTCATAACTCCTAGACAGTTTGTCCTAGAGTCTCAATTTTAGCATCACTGTGATCCCTGGCTCCAGACGGACAAAATGGCTATCTCCAAATCCCGATCCGAGCAAAAAAAAATTTGTTATGGGCAATTTTGTCCAAAACCTACTTTTGCGAACTAGTCCTAGGTTTTTGGCCCAATCCAGACCAGACCAGTCTAGCACAATTCTCTGGAGTCTCTAGATCAATAATTATTGAAAGAAAGTTGAACTTTTGCATTGGCCTGGCTGTAACAGGGTCATTTAGGGAAGGGGCGGGACAAAAAAACACTCAAAAGCCTATACAACCTAAGGGAAAACCCCAAACTTCACAAAAATCGATGAGCAGGTCAGACCATGGTGAAGAAGCATGCCAAGTTTCGTGAAGATCGGACCATAGGTGGCGCTATAACTGTCCAAAACGTCTCTTCTTATTAGGGGTTCAAGCACGAAGTGCTGAAACCCTATTGTAATTGTGCTGATTTTTATTATTATTATTATTATTATTATTATTCCGCCCTAAAACGCATTGTGCAGCCCAAACCGTAAGAGCTGGAACCTTGAAACTTGGCCAAATGGTAGTCCTCAATTTGGGGAGAACCTATCAAAATATGACCCCGATTGGCCTATAGGTGGCGCTATAATGACCAAATTTACTAAATTGCTCATAACTCCTAGACAGTTTGTCCTAGAGTCTCAATTTTAGCATCACTGTGATCCCTGGCTCCAGACGGACAAAATGGCTATCTCCAAATCCCGATCCGAGCAAAAAAAAATTTGTTATGGGCAATTTTGTCCAAAACCTACTTTTGCGAACTAGTCCTAGGTTTTTGGCCCAATCCAGACCAGACCAGTCTAGCACAATTCTCTGGAGTCTCTAGATCAATAATTATTGAAAGAAAGTTGAACTTTTGCATTGGCCTGGCTGTAACAGGGTCATTTAGGGAAGGGGCGGGACAAAAAAACACTCAAAAGCCTATACAACCTAAGGGAAAACCCCAAACTTCACAAAAATCGATGAGCAGGTGTGTCAGACCATGGTGAAGAAGCATGCCAAGTTTCGTGAAGATCGGACCATAGGTGGCGCTATAACTGTCCAAAACGTCTCTTCTTATTAGGGGTTCAAGCACGAAGTGCTGAAACCCTATTGTAATTGTGCTGATTTTTATTATTATTATTATTATTATTATTATTCCGCCCTAAAACGCATTGTGCAGCCCAAACCGTAAGAGCTGGAACCTTGAAACTTGGCCAAATGGTAGTCCTCAATTTGGGGAGAACCTATCAAAATATGACCCCGATTGGCCTATAGGTGGCGCTATAATGACCAAATTTACTAAATTGCTCATAACTCCTAGACAGTTTGTCCTAGAGTCTCAATTTTAGCATCACTGTGATCCCTGGCTCCAGACGGACAAAATGGCTATCTCCAAATCCCGATCCGAGCAAAAAAAAATTTGTTATGGGCAATTTTGTCCAAAACCTACTTTTGCGAACTAGTCCTAGGTTTTTGGCCCAATCCAGACCAGACCAGTCTAGCACAATTCTCTGGAGTCTCTAGATCAATAATTATTGAAAGAAAGTTGAACTTTTGCATTGGCCTGGCTGTAACAGGGTCATTTAGGGAAGGGGCGGGACAAAAAAACACTCAAAAGCCTATACAACCTAAGGGAAAACCCCAAACTTCACAAAAATCGATGAGCAGGTCAGACCATGGTGAAGAAGCATGCCAAGTTTCGTGAAGATCGGACCATAGGTGGCGCTATAACTGTCCAAAACGTCTCTTCTTATTAGGGGTTCAAGCACGAAGTGCTGAAACCCTATTGTAATTGTGCTGATTTTTATTATTATTATTATTATTATTATTATTCCGCCCTAAAACGCATTGTGCAGCCCAAACCGTAAGAGCTGGAACCTTGAAACTTGGCCAAATGGTAGTCCTCAATTTGGGGAGAACCTATCAAAATATGACCCCGATTGGCCTATAGGTGGCGCTATAATGACCAAATTTACTAAATTGCTCATAACTCCTAGACAGTTTGTCCTAGAGTCTCAATTTTAGCATCACTGTGATCCCTGGCTCCAGACGGACAAAATGGCTATCTCCAAATCCCGATCCGAGCAAAAAAAAATTTGTTATGGGCAATTTTGTCCAAAACCTACTTTTGCGAACTAGTCCTAGGTTTTTGGCCCAATCCAGACCAGACCAGTCTAGCACAATTCTCTGGAGTCTCTAGATCAATAATTATTGAAAGAAAGTTGAACTTTTGCATTGGCCTGGCTGTAACAGGGTCATTTAGGGAAGGGGCGGGACAAAAAAACACTCAAAAGCCTATACAACCTAAGGGAAAACCCCAAACTTCACAAAAATCGATGAGCAGGTGTGTCAGACCATGGTGAAGAAGCATGCCAAGTTTCGTGAAGATCGGACCATAGGTGGCGCTATAACTGTCCAAAACGTCTCTTCTTATTAGGGGTTCAAGCACGAAGTGCTGAAACCCTATTGTAATTGTGCTGATTTTTATTATTATTATTATTATTATTATTATTCCGCCCTAAAACGCATTGTGCAGCCCAAACCGTAAGAGCTGGAACCTTGAAACTTGGCCAAATGGTAGTCCTCAATTTGGGGAGAACCTATCAAAATATGACCCCGATTGGCCTATAGGTGGCGCTATAATGACCAAATTTACTAAATTGCTCATAACTCCTAGACAGTTTGTCCTAGAGTCTCAATTTTAGCATCACTGTGATCCCTGGCTCCAGACGGACAAAATGGCTATCTCCAAATCCCGATCCGAGCAAAAAAAAATTTGTTATGGGCAATTTTGTCCAAAACCTACTTTTGCGAACTAGTCCTAGGTTTTTGGCCCAATCCAGACCAGACCAGTCTAGCACAATTCTCTGGAGTCTCTAGATCAATAATTATTGAAAGAAAGTTGAACTTTTGCATTGGCCTGGCTGTAACAGGGTCATTTAGGGAAGGGGCGGGACAAAAAAACACTCAAAAGCCTATACAACCTAAGGGAAAACCCCAAACTTCACAAAAATCGATGAGCAGGTCAGACCATGGTGAAGAAGCATGCCAAGTTTCGTGAAGATCGGACCATAGGTGGCGCTATAACTGTCCAAAACGTCTCTTCTTATTAGGGGTTCAAGCACGAAGTGCTGAAACCCTATTGTAATTGTGCTGATTTTTATTATTATTATTATTATTATTATTATTCCGCCCTAAAACGCATTGTGCAGCCCAAACCGTAAGAGCTGGAACCTTGAAACTTGGCCAAATGGTAGTCCTCAATTTGGGGAGAACCTATCAAAATATGACCCCGATTGGCCTATAGGTGGCGCTATAATGACCAAATTTACTAAATTGCTCATAACTCCTAGACAGTTTGTCCTAGAGTCTCAATTTTAGCATCACTGTGATCCCTGGCTCCAGACGGACAAAATGGCTATCTCCAAATCCCGATCCGAGCAAAAAAAAATTTGTTATGGGCAATTTTGTCCAAAACCTACTTTTGCGAACTAGTCCTAGGTTTTTGGCCCAATCCAGACCAGACCAGTCTAGCACAATTCTCTGGAGTCTCTAGATCAATAATTATTGAAAGAAAGTTGAACTTTTGCATTGGCCTGGCTGTAACAGGGTCATTTAGGGAAGGGGCGGGACAAAAAAACACTCAAAAGCCTATACAACCTAAGGGAAAACCCCAAACTTCACAAAAATCGATGAGCAGGTGTGTCAGACCATGGTGAAGAAGCATGCCAAGTTTCGTGAAGATCGGACCATAGGTGGCGCTATAACTGTCCAAAACGTCTCTTCTTATTAGGGGTTCAAGCACGAAGTGCTGAAACCCTATTGTAATTGTGCTGATTTTTATTATTATTATTATTATTATTATTATTCCGCCCTAAAACGCATTGTGCAGCCCAAACCGTAAGAGCTGGAACCTTGAAACTTGGCCAAATGGTAGTCCTCAATTTGGGGAGAACCTATCAAAATATGACCCCGATTGGCCTATAGGTGGCGCTATAATGACCAAATTTACTAAATTGCTCATAACTCCTAGACAGTTTGTCCTAGAGTCTCAATTTTAGCATCACTGTGATCCCTGGCTCCAGACGGACAAAATGGCTATCTCCAAATCCCGATCCGAGCAAAAAAAAATTTGTTATGGGCAATTTTGTCCAAAACCTACTTTTGCGAACTAGTCCTAGGTTTTTGGCCCAATCCAGACCAGACCAGTCTAGCACAATTCTCTGGAGTCTCTAGATCAATAATTATTGAAAGAAAGTTGAACTTTTGCATTGGCCTGGCTGTAACAGGGTCATTTAGGGAAGGGGCGGGACAAAAAAACACTCAAAAGCCTATACAACCTAAGGGAAAACCCCAAACTTCACAAAAATCGATGAGCAGGTCAGACCATGGTGAAGAAGCATGCCAAGTTTCGTGAAGATCGGACCATAGGTGGCGCTATAACTGTCCAAAACGTCTCTTCTTATTAGGGGTTCAAGCACGAAGTGCTGAAACCCTATTGTAATTGTGCTGATTTTTATTATTATTATTATTATTATTATTATTCCGCCCTAAAACGCATTGTGCAGCCCAAACCGTAAGAGCTGGAACCTTGAAACTTGGCCAAATGGTAGTCCTCAATTTGGGGAGAACCTATCAAAATATGACCCCGATTGGCCTATAGGTGGCGCTATAATGACCAAATTTACTAAATTGCTCATAACTCCTAGACAGTTTGTCCTAGAGTCTCAATTTTAGCATCACTGTGATCCCTGGCTCCAGACGGACAAAATGGCTATCTCCAAATCCCGATCCGAGCAAAAAAAAATTTGTTATGGGCAATTTTGTCCAAAACCTACTTTTGCGAACTAGTCCTAGGTTTTTGGCCCAATCCAGACCAGACCAGTCTAGCAGAATTCTCTGGAGTCTCTAGATCAATAATTATTGAAAGAAAGTTGAACTTTTGCATTGGCCTGGCTGTAACAGGGTCATTTAGGGAAGGGGCGGGACAAAAAAACACTCAAAAGCCTATACAACCTAAGGGAAAACCCCAAACTTCACAAAAATCGATGAGCAGGTCAGACCATGGTGAAGAAGCATGCCAAGTTTCGTGAAGATCGGACCATAGGTGGCGCTATAACTGTCCAAAACGTCTCTTCTTATTAGGGGTTCAAGCACGAAGTGCTGAAACCCTATTGTAATTGTGCTGATTTTTATTATTATTATTATTATTATTATTATTCCGCCCTAAAACGCATTGTGCAGCCCAAACCGTAAGAGCTGGAACCTTGAAACTTGGCCAAATGGTAGTCCTCAATTTGGGGAGAACCTATCAAAATATGACCCCGATTGGCCTATAGGTGGCGCTATAATGACCAAATTTACTAAATTGCTCATAACTCCTAGACAGTTTGTCCTAGAGTCTCAATTTTAGCATCACTGTGATCCCTGGCTCCAGACGGACAAAATGGCTATCTCCAAATCCCGATCCGAGCAAAAAAAAATTTGTTATGGGCAATTTTGTCCAAAACCTACTTTTGCGAACTAGTCCTAGGTTTTTGGCCCAATCCAGACCAGACCAGTCTAGCAGAATTCTCTGGAGTCTCTAGATCAATAATTATTGAAAGAAAGTTGAACTTTTGCATTGGCCTGGCTGTAACAGGGTCATTTAGGGAAGGGGCGGGACAAAAAAACACTCAAAAGCCTATACAACCTAAGGGAAAACCCCAAACTTCACAAAAATCGATGAGCAGGTGTGTCAGACCATGGTGAAGAAGCATGCCAAGTTTCGTGAAGATCGGACCATAGGTGGCGCTATAACTGTCCAAAACGTCTCTTCTTATTAGGGGTTCAAGCACGAAGTGCTGATACCCTATTGTAATTGTGCTGATTTTTATTATTATTATTATTATTATTATTATTCCGCCCTAAAACGCATTGTGCAGC
The DNA here is from genome assembly GCF_964197995.2 of Scardinius erythrophthalmus. Lineage (NCBI taxonomy): Eukaryota > Metazoa > Chordata > Actinopteri > Cypriniformes > Leuciscidae > Scardinius > Scardinius erythrophthalmus. The sequence continues at coordinate 219,341 of NW_028296528.1, read as the reverse complement.
CCAAACCGTAAGAGCTGGAACCTTGAAACTTGGCCAAATGGTAGTCCTCAATTTGGGGAGAACCTATCAAAATATGACCCCGATTGGCCTATAGGTGGCGCTATAATGACCAAATTTACTAAATTGCTCATATCTGGAGCCAGGGATCACAGTGATGCTAAAATTGAGACTCTAGGACAAACTGTCTAGGAGTTATGAGCAATTTGGTCATTAAACTCCTAGACAGTTTGTCCTAGAGTCTCAATTTTAGCATCACTGTGATCCCTGGCTCCAGACGGACAAAATGGCTATCTCCAAATCCCGATCCGAGCAAAAAAAAATTTGTTATGGGCAATTTTGTCCAAAACCTACTTTTGCGAACTAGTCCTAGGTTTTTGGCCCAATCCAGACCAGACCAGTCTAGCACAATTCTCTGGAGTCTCTAGATCAATAATTATTGAAAGAAAGTTGAACTTTTGCATTGGCCTGGCTGTAACAGGGTCATTTAGGGAAGGGGCGGGACAAAAAAACACTCAAAAGCCTATACAACCTAAGGGAAAACCCCAAACTTCACAAAAATCGATGAGCAGGTCAGACCATGGTGAAGAAGCATGCCAAGTTTCGTGAAGATCGGACCATAGGTGGCGCTATAACTGTCCAAAACGTCTCTTCTTATTAGGGGTTCAAGCACGAAGTGCTGAAACCCTATTGTAATTGTGCTGATTTTTATTATTATTATTATTATTATTATTATTCCGCCCTAAAACGCATTGTGCAGCCCAAACCGTAAGAGCTGGAACCTTGAAACTTGGCCAAATGGTAGTCCTCAATTTGGGGAGAACCTATCAAAATATGACCCCGATTGGCCTATAGGTGGCGCTATAATGACCAAATTTACTAAATTGCTCATAACTCCTAGACAGTTTGTCCTAGAGTCTCAATTTTAGCATCACTGTGATCCCTGGCTCCAGACGGACAAAATGGCTATCTCCAAATCCCGATCCGAGCAAAAAAAAATTTGTTATGGGCAATTTTGTCCAAAACCTACTTTTGCGAACTAGTCCTAGGTTTTTGGCCCAATCCAGACCAGACCAGTCTAGCAGAATTCTCTGGAGTCTCTAGATCAATAATTATTGAAAGAAAGTTGAACTTTTGCATTGGCCTGGCTGTAACAGGGTCATTTAGGGAAGGGGCGGGACAAAAAAACACTCAAAAGCCTATACAACCTAAGGGAAAACCCCAAACTTCACAAAAATCGATGAGCAGGTGTGTCAGACCATGGTGAAGAAGCATGCCAAGTTTCGTGAAGATCGGACCATAGGTGGCGCTATAACTGTCCAAAACGTCTCTTCTTATTAGGGGTTCAAGCACGAAGTGCTGAAACCCTATTGTAATTGTGCTGATTTTTATTATTATTATTATTATTATTATTATTCCGCCCTAAAACGCATTGTGCAGCCCAAACCGTAAGAGCTGGAACCTTGAAACTTGGCCAAATGGTAGTCCTCAATTTGGGGAGAACCTATCAAAATATGACCCCGATTGGCCTATAGGTGGCGCTATAATGACCAAATTTACTAAATTGCTCATATCTGGAGCCAGGGATCACAGTGATGCTAAAATTGAGACTCTAGGACAAACTGTCTAGGAGTTATGAGCAATTTGGTCATTAAACTCCTAGACAGTTTGTCCTAGAGTCTCAATTTTAGCATCACTGTGATCCCTGGCTCCAGACGGACAAAATGGCTATCTCCAAATCCCGATCCGAGCAAAAAAAAATTTGTTATGGGCAATTTTGTCCAAAACCTACTTTTGCGAACTAGTCCTAGGTTTTTGGCCCAATCCAGACCAGACCAGTCTAGCACAATTCTCTGGAGTCTCTAGATCAATAATTATTGAAAGAAAGTTGAACTTTTGCATTGGCCTGGCTGTAACAGGGTCATTTAGGGAAGGGGCGGGACAAAAAAACACTCAAAAGCCTATACAACCTAAGGGAAAACCCCAAACTTCACAAAAATCGATGAGCAGGTCAGACCATGGTGAAGAAGCATGCCAAGTTTCGTGAAGATCGGACCATAGGTGGCGCTATAACTGTCCAAAACGTCTCTTCTTATTAGGGGTTCAAGCACGAAGTGCTGAAACCCTATTGTAATTGTGCTGATTTTTATTATTATTATTATTATTATTATTATTCCGCCCTAAAACGCATTGTGCAGCCCAAACCGTAAGAGCTGGAACCTTGAAACTTGGCCAAATGGTAGTCCTCAATTTGGGGAGAACCTATCAAAATATGACCCCGATTGGCCTATAGGTGGCGCTATAATGACCAAATTTACTAAATTGCTCATAACTCCTAGACAGTTTGTCCTAGAGTCTCAATTTTAGCATCACTGTGATCCCTGGCTCCAGACGGACAAAATGGCTATCTCCAAATCCCGATCCGAGCAAAAAAAAATTTGTTATGGGCAATTTTGTCCAAAACCTACTTTTGCGAACTAGTCCTAGGTTTTTGGCCCAATCCAGACCAGACCAGTCTAGCACAATTCTCTGGAGTCTCTAGATCAATAATTATTGAAAGAAAGTTGAACTTTTGCATTGGCCTGGCTGTAACAGGGTCATTTAGGGAAGGGGCGGGACAAAAAAACACTCAAAAGCCTATACAACCTAAGGGAAAACCCCAAACTTCACAAAAATCGATGAGCAGGTGTGTCAGACCATGGTGAAGAAGCATGCCAAGTTTCGTGAAGATCGGACCATAGGTGGCGCTATAACTGTCCAAAACGTCTCTTCTTATTAGGGGTTCAAGCACGAAGTGCTGAAACCCTATTGTAATTGTGCTGATTTTTATTATTATTATTATTATTATTATTATTCCGCCCTAAAACGCATTGTGCAGCCCAAACCGTAAGAGCTGGAACCTTGAAACTTGGCCAAATGGTAGTCCTCAATTTGGGGAGAACCTATCAAAATATGACCCCGATTGGCCTATAGGTGGCGCTATAATGACCAAATTTACTAAATTGCTCATATCTGGAGCCAGGGATCACAGTGATGCTAAAATTGAGACTCTAGGACAAACTGTCTAGGAGTTATGAGCAATTTGGTCATTAAACTCCTAGACAGTTTGTCCTAGAGTCTCAATTTTAGCATCACTGTGATCCCTGGCTCCAGACGGACAAAATGGCTATCTCCAAATCCCGATCCGAGCAAAAAAAAATTTGTTATGGGCAATTTTGTCCAAAACCTACTTTTGCGAACTAGTCCTAGGTTTTTGGCCCAATCCAGACCAGACCAGTCTAGCACAATTCTCTGGAGTCTCTAGATCAATAATTATTGAAAGAAAGTTGAACTTTTGCATTGGCCTGGCTGTAACAGGGTCATTTAGGGAAGGGGCGGGACAAAAAAACACTCAAAAGCCTATACAACCTAAGGGAAAACCCCAAACTTCACAAAAATCGATGAGCAGGTCAGACCATGGTGAAGAAGCATGCCAAGTTTCGTGAAGATCGGACCATAGGTGGCGCTATAACTGTCCAAAACGTCTCTTCTTATTAGGGGTTCAAGCACGAAGTGCTGAAACCCTATTGTAATTGTGCTGATTTTTATTATTATTATTATTATTATTATTATTCCGCCCTAAAACGCATTGTGCAGCCCAAACCGTAAGAGCTGGAACCTTGAAACTTGGCCAAATGGTAGTCCTCAATTTGGGGAGAACCTATCAAAATATGACCCCGATTGGCCTATAGGTGGCGCTATAATGACCAAATTTACTAAATTGCTCATAACTCCTAGACAGTTTGTCCTAGAGTCTCAATTTTAGCATCACTGTGATCCCTGGCTCCAGACGGACAAAATGGCTATCTCCAAATCCCGATCCGAGCAAAAAAAAATTTGTTATGGGCAATTTTGTCCAAAACCTACTTTTGCGAACTAGTCCTAGGTTTTTGGCCCAATCCAGACCAGACCAGTCTAGCACAATTCTCTGGAGTCTCTAGATCAATAATTATTGAAAGAAAGTTGAACTTTTGCATTGGCCTGGCTGTAACAGGGTCATTTAGGGAAGGGGCGGGACAAAAAAACACTCAAAAGCCTATACAACCTAAGGGAAAACCCCAAACTTCACAAAAATCGATGAGCAGGTGTGTCAGACCATGGTGAAGAAGCATGCCAAGTTTCGTGAAGATCGGACCATAGGTGGCGCTATAACTGTCCAAAACGTCTCTTCTTATTAGGGGTTCAAGCACGAAGTGCTGAAACCCTATTGTAATTGTGCTGATTTTTATTATTATTAGGGGTTCAAGCACGAAGTGCTGAAACCCTATTGTAATTGTGCTGATTTTTATTATTATTATTATTATTATTATTCTGCCGTAAAACGCATTGTGCAGCCCAAACCGTAAGGGCTAGAGCTTTGAAACTTTGCCATATGGTAGTACAAAAATCGAGGAGAGGTTATCAAATTATGACCCCGATTGGCCCATAGGTGGCGCTATAGCAACCAAAAGCGCGAAACTGCTCATAACTCCTAGACCGTAAGTCATAGACTCAAGTGTCTTATATCATTGGAAAGCTGGACGCCTGACGAACAAAACGTATATCTCCGATTTTATTTCCGCCATGATAGATTTTCCGCCATTTTGAATTTTGTCGAAAATCTACTTTTGCGAACTAGTCCCTGGTTTTTTGCCCGATCGGAACCAAACCAGTGCAGAATTGTTCTCTGGAGTCTGAATATCAATAATTATCAAAAAAAAGTTGAAATTTCGATTCACGGTTGCTAGGGGGTGCAAAATTAACGTTGTGGGAGGAGCCTATTTTACTAAAATGGCTATAACTCCAGAAGTAAAAGAGGTATTTTAACCAAACCTGGTACACATGTGTAAGACGTCAATATGAGGTCACGGTAAAAAAATCGCGGCGATTGGTCACATGGTGGCGCTATAACATGAAAAAAACATAAAACAGGCTATAACCACCTGACCGTTAGTCCGATTGACTTGAAAATTGGTATGCAGTGTCTTGGTCCAAGGTGCCATGTATGTCTATGAGGACATTGGTGTATCTCAAAAAACATGGCCGCCATCGGCCAATGAAGTTTGAGCACCTATTAGACAAGGTTAACGGAGGCCTATCGGAACGAAACTCGGTGGGCATGTTCGACTCATGGCCCTAGAGGTCTGTAAGAATTTTAAAAGAAATCGGCCACTAGTTGGCGCTAACGAGTTTTATGGCTCTGTAATCACGTGGTGTTACACTTATTGTCACAAAATGCATACCATTTGATAGATCTCCTCTTGTTGAACAACTTTGCCTCAAGAACCATTGCTGTCAATCAAACCGTTCATTAAATATTCGTAATTATGTTAAAAACCTACTTTTGCGAACTAGTCCTAGGTTTTTCGCCCGATCAGAACCAAACGAGTCTAGGACAATTCTATGGACTCTCAAGATCAATAATTATCAAAAAAAAGTTGAACTTTTGCATTTTTCGCATGGGTATATTGGGTCATAAAGAAAATGGGCGTGGCAAAATGCACTCAAAAGCCTATAAATCCTAAACAAAAACTCAGAACTTCACGAAAATTGGTGAGCTTATGTGCCATAACATCATTAACAAGCATGCAAAATTTCATGGAGATCGGACTATAGATGGTGCTATAACTGTTAAAAAGCTTTAAAAAACACATATTTCCTATGGTAAATTGCCTGTATTGGCTGTAAATGGACTTTTCCATCTATTATTTCAGTGGTTAAAAGCTTTCTAAATAAATCTTAATGTCTTAAATGCTTATGTGCCTAAAGGCCTTAAATGCTTGAACCCCGATAAATGCTGCTTGCAGCTTTAATTATTATTATTATTATTATTATTCTGCCGTAAAACGCATCGTGCAGCCCAAACCGTAAGGGCTAGAGCTTTGAAACTTTGCCATATGGTAGTACAAAAATCGAGGAGAGGTTATCAAATTATGACCCCGATTGGCCCATAGGTGGCGCTATAGCAACCAAAAGCGCGAAACTGCTCATAACTCCTAGACCGTAAGTCATAGACTCAAGTGTCTTATATCATTGGAAAGCTGGACGCCTGACGAACAAAACGTATATCTCCGATTTTATTTCCGCCATGATAGATTTTCCGCCATTTTGAATTTTGTCGAAAATCTACTTTTGCGAACTAGTCCCTGGTTTTTTGCCCGATCGGAACCAAACCAGTGCAGAATTGTTCTCTGGAGTCTGAATATCAATAATTATCAAAAAAAAAGTTGAAATTTCGATTCACGGTCGCTAGGGGGTGCAAAATTAACGTTGTGGGAGGAGCCTATTTTACTAAAATGGCTATAACTCCAGAAGTAAAAGAGGTATTTTAACCAAACCTGGTACACATGTGTAAGACGTCAATATGAGGTCACGGTAAAAAAATCGCGGCGATTGGTCACATGGTGGCGCTATAACATGAAAAAAACATAAAACAGGCTATAACCACCTGACCGTTAGTCCGATTGACTTGAAAATTGGTATGCAGTGTCTTGGTCCAAGGTGCCATGTATGTCTATGAGGACATTGGTGTATCTCAAAAAACATGGCCGCCATCGGCCAATGAAGTTTGAGCACCTATTAGACAAGGTTAACGGAGGCCTATCGGAACGAAACTCGGTGGGCATGTTCGACTCATGGCCCTAGAGGTCTGTAAGAATTTTAAAAGAAATCGGCCACTAGTTGGCGCTAACGAGTTTTATGGCTCTGTAATCACGTGGTGTTACACTTATTGTCACAAAATGCATACCATTTGATAGATCTCCTCTTGTTGAACAACTTTGCCTCAAGAACCATTGCTGTCAATCAAACCGTTCATTAAATATTCGTAATTATGTTAAAAACCTACTTTTGCGAACTAGTCCTAGGTTTTTCGCCCGATCAGAACCAAACGAGTCTAGGACAATTCTATGGACTCTCAAGATCAATAATTATCAAAAAAAAGTTGAACTTTTGCATTTTTCGCATGGGTATATTGGGTCATAAAGAAAATGGGCGTGGCAAAATGCACTCAAAAGCCTATAAATCCTAAACAAAAACTCAGAACTTCACGAAAATTGGTGAGCTTATGTGCCATAACATCATTAACAAGCATGCAAAATTTCATGGAGATCGGACTATAGATGGTGCTATAACTGTTAAAAAGCTTTAAAAAACACATATTTCCTATGGTAAATTGCCTGTATTGGCTGTAAATGGACTTTTCCATCTATTATTTCAGTGGTTAAAAGCTTTCTAAATAAATCTTAATGTCTTAAATGCTTATGTGCCTAAAGGCCTTAAATGCTTGAACCCCGATAAATGCTGCTTGCAGCTTTAATTATTATTATTATTCTGCCGTAAAACGCATCGTGCAGCCCAAACCGTAAGAGCTGGAACTTTGAAACTTTGCCAGATGGTAGTACAAAAATCGAGGAAAGGTTCAGAGATTATGACCCCGATTGGCCCATAGGTGGCGCTATAACAACCAAAAGCGCGAAACTGCTCATAACTCCTAGACCGTATGTCGTAGACTCAAGTGTCTTATATCATTGGAAAGCTGGATGCCTGACGAACAAAACGTATATCTCCGATTTCATTTCCGCCATGATAGATTTTCCGCCATTTTGAATTTTGTCAAAAACCTACTTTTGCGAACTAGTCCCTGGTTTTTTGCCCGATTGGAACCAAACCAGTGCAGAAATGTTCTCTGGAGTCTGAATATCAATAATTATCAAAAAAAAGTTGAAATTTCGATTCACGGTCGCTAAGGTGCGGCAAAACGTATGTTGTGGGAGGGGCCTATTTTACTAAAATGGCTATAACTCCCGAAGTAAATGAGGTATCTTCACCAAACTTGGTACACATGTGTAAGAGTTCAATCTGGGGTCACAGTAAAAAAATCGCGACGATTGGCCTCATGGTGGCGCTATAACATGAAAAAAACATAAAACAGGCTATAACCACCTGACCGTTAGTCCGATTGACTTGAAAATTGGTATGCAGTGTCTTGGTCCAAGGTGCCATGTTTATGTATGAGGACATTGGCGTATCTCAAAAACTATGGCCGCCATCGGCCAATGAAGTTTGAGCACCTATTAGACAAGGTTAACGGAGGTCGACCGGAACGAAACTCAATGGGCATGTTTGGCTCATGGCCCTAGAGGTCTGTAAGAATTTTGAAAGAAATCGGCCACTAGTTGGCGCTAACGAGTTTTACGGCTCTGTAATCACGTGGTGTTACAAATATCCACACAATATGCATATCATTTGATAGATCTCCTCATCCTGAACAACTTTGCCTCAAGAACCATTGCTGTCAATCAAACTGTTCATTAATTATTCATGAATATGTTTAAAACCTACTTTTGCGAACTAGTCCTAGGTTTTTCGCCCGATCGGAACCAGACCAGTCTAGGACAATTCTCTGGACTCTCTAGATCAATAATTATCAAAAAAAGTTGAACTTTTGCATTTGGATGGCTGTAATAGGGTAATTTATAAAATGGGCGTGGCAAAATACATTAAAAAGCCTATAAATCCTAAATGAAAACTCAGAACTTCACAAAAATTGGTGAGCATATCTGACATAACATCATTAACAAGCATGCCAAATTTCATGGAGATCGGACAATAGGTGGCGCTATAACTGTTAAACAGCTTTAAAACCATATATTACATGCTTGCTAAATAAAACTGAATAACTTTTGATGCTTTTGTGCTTAAATGCCTTAAAGGCATTAACTGCTTGAACCCCGATAAACGCTGCTTGCAGCTTTAATTATTAGGGGCCAAGCCCCGAAGGGGCAAGGCACCTATTGTATCTGTTAGTTTTCTTCTTCTTATTATTATTCTTCTTCTTCCGCCAATGGAAGTCTATGGCAGCCCTATGAACCATACATAGGAAAATGATGAAATTTGGCACACTTGTAGTGATGGTAATGAAAAGTAATTGTAGCAATTTTTGAGTCTCTAGGTCCAACTCTATAGCGCCACCAGCAGTTCAAAAATTCAACATTGAAATGGTTATAACTTTTGAACCCTTTGATCTAGAGAAATGAAACTTAGTACACCTGATTCCTCTCATCATTCTGATCACAACCAATACATTACATTAAGACTCCGCCCATTACAGTAGTGGCCATTTTGAAAAGTACAGTATTCAGTTTTTTCGCTACTCCTTCAAAATTTCTCCAATTTTGTCCAACATTTGCTCAAATGATCTTTGGACTAAGCCGCACAGAAATGACTGAACAGATTTTTTTTATTCATCTTTGTTCAAAAGTTATGGTGTCGCAAACTTAACGAGGTCCACCCAAAATTGGCTAAGAGGCTGTATCTCGGCCAAAATTGGATCAATCGAAACGAAAATTGGTACACTTCACCGGAAGCATGATCTGAGGTTCCATGCCAAAGTTGGGAACAGCGCCACCTACGGGTCATGAGATATGAAAAATTGCTATTTTGGTCAATAACTTTTGAACAGTTTGTCAGAAAATCACAAATGTGGTATCTATGGATTCCTTGGGTCATGCCGAATCCGTGGATATCAATTTTGCCAGGATAGGATGTACCACGTGTCCGCCATTTTGAATTTTGTCATAATTTGCAATAACTTTTAAACTATTTGACATATCTTCAAAAAATTTTGTATGGATGATCAACACAAGGCTTTGAAGGTACATGAGAAGATTGAACACAGCGCCACCTAGTGTTCCAGAGATATAAGGTATTTTGCAAAAACGCTTATAACTTTTGAAAACATTGTTCAAATTTTGATTTCTTTACGTCATTATGTTCCTTGGCTTATGCCAATTCCGTCGATATCTCATTTGTCATTTTCCAACAATGTGACTGTCCGCCATATTGGAACAAATGAAAAACAGTTTTTTCGCTACTCCTCCTTCAAATCTTGTTCAATTTTGTCCAAAATTTGATCAGATGTTCTTTGGACTGAGCCGCACAGAAATGACTGAACAGATTTTTTATATTTGCTACCGTTCCCGAGATATTCATCTCCGAAGTTGACCTAGCCTGTGTTTTTTGCCTTATGCTAGTTAACTTAGCATAATAATTGGTTAGCATGCTAACCAGATGCCATTCTTTCTAATGTGGCTCTTCAGCTATCAGGATAACCATAAGCTACATTAGCATTAAGCTAGCTTAGCATGCTAATCTCGTTAACATGATTTTGTGTGCTCATTCATACACTGAAGCCTCTCCTCTGCAGCATTGTAAAACAAGTCCTCTGGGTGGTGCAATCGGTTCAACCATGCGTCATGAATCCCGAACCATTGTGGTCGTGGGTTTGAGACCAGTGTGGGGCAACTTTGAAATTGTGTATAAATTTAAATTTGAGCTCCTTTATTATCTGGGTAAGAGCTGTACTAATGTTTCTTACAGTGGGATTAGATGAGATCAAATTTAACAAGGTTGACCCAAAATTGGTTCAGAGGCTGTAATTTGTGAACCGTTTGTCACAAAATCATAAAATTGGTGTCTATCGATTCCTTGCGTCATGTCGAATCCGAGGATATCTATTTTGCCAGGATTGGATGTACCACGTCATAAGCCATAAGCTACATCAGCATTAAGATAGCTTAGCATGCTAATCTGGTTAACTTGCTTTTGTGTGCTCATTCTTACACTGAAGCCTCTCCTCTGCAGTTTGTGATTGTACGTCCTCTGAGTAGCGCAGTCTACTGAACCATGTGTTACTAATCCCGAGCCGTTCCGGTTGTGGGTTCGAACCCCGTGTTGGATTAGTATAAAAATTGTGTTGATTCAAGCATTGTTCTAATCTTTTGCTCTGACCTATCTTAGATCTATCTTAGAATCAACCTCACCTGCTCTAGGAACACAGACGAATGACTCCACCTCTTTTCAGCCTCATTTGAAAGCAGACACTTCGCAATTTGTTGCCAAGACAGAATTAATTATTGTCACAAGAAACGCACTTATAAAGAGCTTAAATGTACGGTGAAGTAATTTAAAACACATATTTAGGATGTGGCTGTAATAACACAAAACATATATCTTCATAAAAGTTTGTTTATTATCTTGAACATTCATCCCTCAGAATGTCTTTACCTGCATGTTATTCAGCTGCACCGATCGTTAAATGCTATATAAAGGATTTTCTGAAATGTTTTGAACACTTTCTAGGCAAGGGCACCCTCTAACTTCATGTATGAATGAAACAGACATTACATGACACATGCTGCATAATTCTCATATCACCTCATTTTGGGTAAAAATTAAATAAATAGTACTCATCTATATAGAAATGAAGTAAACATAATAACCCATCAATACTTTAATACTCCAAATGTACACACTAACTAAAACCGCTAAGGGAATTTTGTTGTTCAATGGATATAACTAATACTTAATATTGAATAGACTTACCACAATCTCTATTTGATGCATTGTATGCAAACATTGACTGCTTTGATTCATATTAATTACTTTGTCTGGACCAGTGATAATATCAACAACAGCAGTAACACAGACTTAACAGACAGTTTCATCATACCAGTATCATTGCTGTACATGTCACTCAACTTTTCAAAGTTTACCACACAAAAATTATATTTACTAAAATGAATAAAGAAATAATTCCATAAAATATCATTGTCATTTTTCTTTATTGCACAATACTTGTAAATATCTATAAAAAACTATACATAAATCGGTGTATTATTTTTACCTGCCTATACCACAAATACATAACAGGCAAAAATCAAATGTAGTGTAATGACAAACAAGCCAATTAACTTACAGGTATTAATCTATCCACAACTTACCACTAAAGACCTTAATTAACTAATAAACTTAAAATCAACATCAACGAATGACACACTCCAATTAAATAACTATGAACCAACTCAATCTGTTTTAATTAGTAATGGTACATTCCCAATCAATTGTGAATTATGTTAAATACCAGAGTATCCTGCAAAGAATTCCATTAGAACTTTTCCACTGTAAGAACAGAAATATTGAAAAACAAAATTGAGAGAAAAATGAACCAACTTCCAGACTCAATTTCAGGATACGTGCATTCTGTATCACCCATAAAACTATCTAAAATTAATAGCAAATACTTCACCGCTTCACTACAAACCGACAGGGACACATACCACCACACCGTCATCTTTCAGTGTAATCAACAAACCTCATGGAACAATGCTGCAAGAAACTGCTCTGCAATCAAACTCATGAATGCAAAGAAAGTTCCAAGTAAGTATGCCTTGTATATTTTACTCCACTTTTTATTTGTAGTCATTTTTAATTGTGATCCCATAAGTTACTTTACTTTTTTTTTTCCTTTGGTTGCCCAAGATTTTTCTAGTCAACTAGCAATTGTTCACTTAAGCAATTAGTCAACGGATAGCACATTTATATGAATAAATCATAAGCCTTTAATCCCCTATGTACATAATCAACTAATCAGTGCTCAAACGCATAAAGCTTGCTGTGGTGCACCTGCAAACAATAATTAATGTGTCTTGAAAAAACAAGAAACTGTTTCATGCAGATTACATAATCTGAAAGTGTTTAAGATTTGAATCAGTTCATGTTTTTTAAAGTAGACATTTCAAACTTTCCATTAATATATTTCTCATGTCTGTGAGGCACGTATATAGTTGTATACATGGTTTCGGTTTACTTTTGTGACGTGGTCAACATTTATTACAAACTCACAATGCTTTGTTTGTTGTTATTATTAGTATTTAAAAAAAATGACATGGTATTTTAAGTAAAATGTAAGTGATTGCACATGTGCCTCCTTGTCATCTAATTTTTTAAAAATGTTTCTTTCATTTTCCAGACAGCAATGACACAAAATATGATATCCAGAGTACCAGCTCTACAACACTCGAAGTGACTCAAGTACCATTCCCCCATAAACCCCCAAAGCAACTATACCCCTCCACCATTGCCGAAATGAAAACCCTAGATGCACAGCATCATGTAAGTTGCACAACATTTTTCCATACAAATTAAAAGTTGAAGTACATTGAAAACAAATGGCATGACTGATTTCTCTCTCGCACTCTCTTTGTGTACAGATACCCACACTAAAAGCCAAAGTAACAAAGATACAGTCTGTTAAAAATGTATTTTTTAACAAGACTGAAGGAGAGGTAATGAACTGTTGGATAAATGATGAAACCGGAGGAATTCAAATTGCCTTGTGGGACAACTTTATTAATGACGTCCATCAAGGGAATTCGTATGACTTTACGAACTCAATGACAAAAAGGTACCAACAAAAAACCTTTTTACAATCAACCAGACACTCGACAATTACACCTTCAAAAGTTCAAATTTCTACTGGACCACTTCACCAAATGTCTGAAGACGAAATTACTTCTCACAAAACCATCACCTCTGCTTTGCAAGGTGTCCAAATAAACATTAGTAAACACTGCCCAAAGTGTGCCACTCTTCAGCAAGATTTTTCTCCGCAATTTGCTTTCCACCGCTGCACAAAGTGCAAAATGTTAAGGAGTGGCACCGCTTACGTCACAAAACTCGGTGGCATTTTTGAGTTTAAAGAAAACAAAACGGAGCTCTCTTTAACAGTGTCAAATTCCATTTTGAAGACATTTTTAGCACCACTACTTGACCTGAACCACACCGATGCCCAGGACATCGAACAGCTGTTCCTGGCCATGAACAGTTTAACCGTAACATTTACACACAACATGCAGGTTCTACAAATGCAAACAACACCCAACCACGATACTGATGAGGAACTTCTTCACATTGAAGAAACTGAATTATCACAAGAACCTGCCAGAGTTTTCATCCCGCAAAAAACACCTGTAACAGAAACCAAACATTCAAGCGACAAACAATTTGTTCAAATTGAAGAAACTCAATTATCACAAGAACCTGCTGCAGTTTTCATCCCGCAAAAAACACCTGCAACAGAAACCAAACATTCAAGCGACGAACAATTTCTTCAAATTGGAGAAACTGAATCATCACAAGAACCTGCTGCAGTTTTCATCCCGCAAAAAAGACCTGTAACAAAAAAAAACAATTTTGTAAAAAAAAACAAAACTTGTGATAAGTCTATATAGCCTGTATAACTTGTATTTTGTTGTAAAAAATGTGTAGATGTGTATCTATAGGGGTTTACTTTTCAATAGTTAAAATGTTTGTTTGTTTTTTTCCCCCATTTCTAGTTGCTAAAATTTGTAATGGAAATATACATTACTATAAAATGATTTAATTATGATGCTTTTTTCCTACTTGATTAAATGTTTAAGTTTTGCAACTATAGAGGATGCTTTCTTTATCAATGTTTTGCTTTCTTTATCAATGTTTTACTTTTGATGGTTACTTTTTTTTTTCACCCAAATTGATTTCCTTCTAAATAAATGCAATACGTCACTAACTTTTGTCCTCTTTATCTTTGTACCTGTACTTCCATTTATATTGCTTTAAATTTTGGTTTGTTTCTAAACTCCAACTAATCCTCTTTTCATACGAACTGTACTTTAATTTTAGTCCCCTATAAAATTTCCATTATTGGTCTAAATGTCTAGTGTGTAATTTCAGTCAAATTATAAATGAGCTGCACAAAAATGGTTAAACCAGATTTTTTTTTCTTAAATTGTTCCCAACCAAGAACTCAGAAACTGCAATGTGTTGGCCAACCACATGTTACTGTTGTAAATGACATGCAGTTGACCAAAAGACTGTGGTTTCCACATTCCAGATACACTGTCTTGTTTATTCAATTGTTTCAGCACTGCAATGAACTTTGAATTGTTACAATGAAAATAAATACTACTATAAGGGCTGAACTATCACCCTTCAGTACTGATACATTCTGAATTACCTATAACCCAGATAAATATATATTTTGCTCTTTCTCTGAACATTTATAAAGCTGTGAATTGTCACTTGAATTATTTTTACCCAGATAATACTTACATTAATCTTTCTTCCCATTTAATTAGAAATGTGTTTTCTTACACATTCCGAATGAACCATGTGTCCGCCATTTTGAATTTTGTCATAAATTGACATATCTTTTAAACTATTTGACATATCACAAAAGTTGGTAGGGATGATCAACACCATGTCCTGAAGGAACCTGAGAAGTTTGAACAGCGCCACCTAGTGTTCCAGAGTTATGTTTTTTGCAAAAATGCTTAACTTTTGAAAACATTGTTCAAATTTTGATTGCTTTATGTCATTGCGTTCCTTGGTTTATGCCAATTCCGACAATGTCTCATTTGTCATTTTCCAACAATGTGACTGTCCGCCATGTTGGAACAAATGAAAAACTGTTTTTTCACTACTCCTTCAAATCTTGCTCAATTTTGTCCAAAATTTTATCAGATGTTCTTTAGACCGAACCACACAGAAATGACTGAACAGATTTATGATAGTTGTCTACATTCCCATGATATTCCTCTCTGAAGTTGACCCTGTTTGTTGTCTTATGCTAGTTAGCTTAGCATAATTATTGGTTAGCATGCTAACCAAATGCCATTCTTTCTAATGTGGCTCTTCAGCTATCAGGATAACCATAAGCTACGTTAGCATTAAGCTAGCTTAGCATGCTAATCTCGTTAACATGATTTTGTGTGCTCATTCTTACACTGAATGCTCTCCTCTGCAGCTTGTAACTCTATGTCCTCTAAGTGGCGCAAGCTGTTAATCCATGTGCTATGAGTCCCAAACCATTCTGGTTGGGGGTTCGAATCCTGCGTAGGATGACTACATAAAATTGTGTATTATGTCGAGTCGATTCTTGTATTCAAGCATTCTACTAATCTTTTGCTCTTCTGGCTCCGCATTGTGCTACAGCGATTCTACCTTCAACATCTTAAGTCTCTGTAAAATTATTAAGCAAACCACAGTGTATGAGTGTAAACCAAATACTAAGTAAAGCAAAAGGCTTTAACTTTGAAGATTGTTAAATCATTTCCAATGTGTAGCAAATGTTAAACCATGTGAATTGTGCAATGTTCAAAAGATTCCTAGTAAAAAAATAATGTATCCAAACAAGCCAAACAACCAGAAGGGCTTGGCCCCGGAAAGGCTGCTTGCAGATTTAATTATTATTATTCTTCTTCTTCTTCTTCTTCCGCCAATGGAAGTCTATGGCAGCCCTATGAACCGTAAATAGGAAAATGATGAAATTTGGCACACTTCTAGTGATGGTAATGAATAGTAATTGGACCAATTTTTGAGTCTCTAGGACCAACTACATAGCGCCACCACCAGTTCAAAATTATAACATTTAAATGGTTATAACTTTTGAACCCTTTGATTTAGAGAAATAAAACTTAGTACACCTGATTCCTCTCATCATTCTGATCACAACCAATACCTTACATTAAGATTCCACCCATTACAGTAGTAGCCATTTTAAAAAGTACAGTATTCAGTTTTTTCACTACTCCTCCTTCAGAATTTGTCCAATTTTGTCCAAAATTTGCTCAAATGATCTTTGGACTGAGCCGCACAGAAATGACTGAACAGATTTTTTTTATTCATCTTTGTTCAAAAGTTATGGTGTCACAAACTTGACAAGGTCCACCCAAAATTGGCTAAGAGGCTGTATCTCGGCCAAAGTTTGATCAATCAAAACAAAAATTGGTACACTTCATCAGAAGCTTGATCTGAGGTTCCACGCCAAAGTTGGGAACAGCGCCACCTATGGGTCATGAGATATGAAAAATTGCTATTTTGGCCAATAACTTTTGGACAGTTTGTCAGAAAATCATAAATGTGATATCTATGGATTCCTTGCATCATGCCAAATCCGTGGATACCAATTTTGCCAGGATGGGATCTACCACCTGTCCGCCATTTTGAATTTTGTCATAATTTGCAATAACTTTTAAACTATTTGACATATCTTCACAAAAATTAGCATTGATCATCGACACAATGCCCTGAAGGTACATGAGAAGATTGAACACAGCGCCACCTAGTGTTCCATAGATATAAGGTCTTTTGCAAAAACGCTAATAACTTTTGAAAACATTGTTCAAATTTTGATTTCTTTACGTCATTATGTTCCTTGGCTTATGGCGATTCCGTTGATATCTCATTTGTCATTTTCCAACAATGTGACCATCCGCCATATTGGATCAAATGAAAAACAGTTTTTTCGCTACTCCTCCTTCAAATCTTGCTCAATTTTGTCCAAAATTTGAAATGACTGAACAGATTTCTGATATTCACTACCGTTCCCGAGATATTCATCTTCAAAGTTGACCTAGCCTGTGTTTTTTGCCTTATGCTAGTTAACTTAGCATAATAATTGGTTAGCATGCTAACCAGATGCCATTCTTTCTAATGTGGCTCTTCAGCTATCAGGATAACCATAAGCTACATTAGCATTAAGCTAGCTTAGCATGCTAATCTCGTTAACATGATTTTGTGTGCTTATTCTTACACTGAAGCCTCTGCTCTGAAGCTTTGTAAAACAAGTCCTCTGGGTGGTGCAATCTGTTCAACCATGCGTCATGAATCCCGAACCATTCCGGTCGTGGGTTCGAGACCATTGTGGGGCGACTTTGAAATTGTGTATAAAATTGTCATTTGAACTCCTTTATCATCTGGGTAAAAGATGTACTAATGTTTCTAACACTGGGATTAGAAATGTGTTTTTTTCTACATTCTGTGTTCTCATCAGAACTTTTGTTCATTATGATTTCATCCTATATGTACCTCTGAACCCATCTGTTCTTCATGTACATTCTATTTCTGCTGTTTTTGCTCTTCTGGCTCCGCATTGCGCTACAGCCCTACTGAGCTACAGCGGCTTGGCCCCTGTATCGCTGCTTGCAGCTATATTTAGGGGCCAAGCCCCAAAGGGGCTGAGGCACCTATTGTATCTGTTAGTTTTCCTATTATTATTATTATTATTACGCAAATGGGAGTCTATGGCAGCCCTATGAACCGTACATAGGAAAATGATGAAATTTGGCACACTTGTAGTGATGGCCATGAATAGTAAAAGTAGCAATTTTTGAGTCTCTAGGACCAACTCTATAGCGCCACCAGCAGTTAAAAAAATCTACATTGAAATGGTCATAACTTTTGAACCCTTTGATCTAGAAAAATGAAACTTAGTACACCTGATTCATCTCATCATGCTGATCAGAACCAATATCTTACATTAAGACTCCACCCATTACAGTAGTGGCCATTTTGAAAAGTACAGTATGCAGTTTTTTTGCTACTCCTCCTTCAAAATTGGTCTAATTTTATCCAAACATGTGCTCAAATGATCTTCGGACTGAGCCGCATAAAAGTACTGTCCCCAATTTTTTTGCTATACTGGAAAAAAAAGTTATGATGTCACAAACTTAACGAGGTCGACCCAAAATTGGTTCAGAAGCTATAGTTCGGCCAAACTTTGATCAATCGAAACGAAAATTGGTACGCTTCATCGGAAGCATGATCTGAGGTTCCATGCCAAAGTTGGGAACAGCGCCACCTATGGGTCATGAGATATGGAAAATGCATATTTTGGCATCGGAAGCATGATCTGAGGTTCCATGCCAAAGTTGGGAACAGCGCCACCTATGGGTCATGAGATATGGAAAATGCATATTTTGGCCAATAACTTGTGAACGGTTTGTCAGAAAATTATAAACTTGGTGTCTATCGATTCCTTGGGTCATGTCGAATCCGTGGATATCGATTTTGCCATGATGGGATGTACCACGTGTCCGCCATTTTGAATTTTGTCATAATTTGCAATATCTTTTAAACTCTTTGAAATTTCTTCACCAAATTTGGTATGGGTCATCATTACCATGGCCCGAAGGTACCTGAGAAGTTTGATCACATCGCCATCTAGTGTTCCAGAGATATCATTGTTTTTTGATAAAATGCTTATAACTTTTGCTACCATTGCTTGAAATTTGATTTCTTTATGTCAATATATTCCTTGGCTTATGCCGATTTCAACAATATCTCATATGTTATTTTTCAACAATGTCACTGGCCGCCATATTGGAGCGAATGTAAAACAGTTTTTTCGCTACTCCTCCTTCAAAATTGGTCTAATTTTGTCCAAACATGTACTCAAATGATCTTTGGACCGAGCCGCATAAAAGTACTGTCCCCGATTTTTTTGCTATACTGGAAAAAAAAAGTTATGATGTCGCAAACTTAATGAGGTCGACCCATAATTGGTTCAGAGGCTGTAACTTGTGAACAGTTTGTCACAAAATCATAAAATTGGTGTCTATCGATTCCTTGCGTCATGTCGAATCTGAGGATATCTATTTTGCCAGAATTGGATATACCACATCATAAGCTACATTAGCATTAAGATAGCTTAGCATGCTAATCTGGTTAACTTGCTTTTGTGTGCTCATTCTTACACTGAAACCACTCCTCTGCAGTTTTGTAAAACATGTCCTCTTGGTGGCGCAATCTGTTCAACCATGCGTCATGAATCCCGAACCATTCTGGTCGTGGGTTCGAGACCAGTGTGGGGCAACTTTGAAATTGTGTATAAATTGTCATTTGAGCTCCTTTATTAGCTGGGTAAGAGCTGTACTAATGTTTCTTACACTGGGATTAGATTAGATCAAATTTAACAAGGTCAACCCAAAATTGGTTCAGAGGCTGTAACTTGTGAACCATTTGTCACAAAATCATAAAATTGGTGTCTATCGATTCCTTGCATGTCGAATCTGAGGATATCTATTTTGCCAGGATTGGATGTACCACGTCATCATAAACCATAAGCTACATCAGCATTAAGATAGCTTAGCATGCTAATCTGGTTAACTTGCTTTGTGTGCTCATTCTTACAGTGAAGCTTCTCCTCTGAAGATTGTGATTGTATGTCCTCTGAGTGGCGCAATCTGCTAAACCGTGTATGTAGAATCCTGAACTATTCTGGTTGTGGGTTCGAGTCCCATGTGGGATGACTTTAAAGTTGTTATTTAAATTCCTTCCGGCTCTGCACTGCTGTTGGTGCTTAAATGCTCGCTGTGCTTCATTTACATTTATATTTAATTTCTGCAGTTTTTGTTCTTGCGGCTCTGCACTGCTGTTGGTGCTTAAATGCTCGCTGTGCTTCATTTACATTTATATTTAATTTCTGCTGTTTTTGTTCTTGCGGCTCTGCACTGCTGTTGGTGCTTAAATGCTTGCTGCGCTGCTGTGCTTGATGTACATTTACATGTATATTCAATTTCTGCTCTTCTTGTTCTTCTGGCTCCGCACTGCTGTTGGTGCTTAAATGCTTGCTGTGCTGCTGTAATTGATGTGCTTACAGAACTTGCTGTGCTTGATGTACATTAAATATCTAATGTTTTGCTCTTCTGGCTCCGCATTGCGCTACAGCAGCTTTTTCTTGCTGTGCCTTGCAGGGCTTGGCCCCGTATTGCTGCTTGCAGCTATATTTAGGGGCCAAGCCCCGAAGGGGCTGAGGCACCTATTGTATCTGTTAGTTTTCTTCTTATTATTATTCTTCTTCCGCCAATGGAAGTCTATGGCAGCCCTATGAACCGTACATAGGAAAATGATGAAATTTGGTACACTTCTAGTGATGCTAATGAATAGTAATTGGACCAATTTTTGAGCCTCTAGGACCAACTCTATAGCGCCACCACCAGTTCAAAATTTCAACATTAAAATGGTTATAACTTTTGAACCCTTTGATCTAAAGACATGAAACTTAGTACACCTGATTCATCTCATCATGCTGATCAGAACCAATATCTTACATTAAGACTCCAACCATTACAGTAGTAGTCATTTTGAAAAGTACAGTATTCAGTTTTTTCGCTACTCCTCCTTCAAAATTGGTCTAATTTTGTCCAAACATATGCTCAAATGATCTTTGGACTGAGCCGCACAGAAGTGAGTGAACAGAATTTTTTGTTATACTGGAAAAAAAAAGTTATGATGTCGCAAAGTTAACGAGGTCGACCCAAAATTGGTTCAGAGGCTGTATCTCGGCCAAAGTTTGATCAATCGAAACGAAAATTGGTACGCTTCATCGGAAGCACGATCTGAGGTTCCATGCCAAAGTTGGGAACAGCGCCACCTACGGGTCATGAGATATGAAAAATTGCTATTTTGGCTAATAACTTTTGAACAGTTTGTCAGAAAATCATAAATGTGGTATATATGGATTCCTTGCATCATGCCGAATCCGTGGATACCGAATTATCCAAGATCGGATGAACCATGTGTCCGCCATTTTGAATTTTGTCATAATTTGCAATAACTTTTAAACTATTTGACATATCTTCACAAAATTTAGTATGGAGCATCGACACAATGTCCAGAAGGTCCATGAGAAGATTGAGCACAGCGCCACCTAGTGTTCCAGAGATATAAGGTATTTTGCAAAAATGCTTATAACTCTTGAAAACATTGTTCAAATTTTGATTTCTTTATGTCACTACGTTCTTTGGCTTATGCCGATTCCGACGACATCTCATTTGTCATTTTCCAACAATGTGACTGTCCGCCATATTGGAACAAATTAAAAACAGTTTTTTCGCTACTCCTCTTTCAAATCTTGCTCAATTTTGTCCAAAATTTGATCAGATGTTCTTTGGAGTAAGCCACACAGAAGTGAGTGAACAGATTTTTGATATTCGCTACCGTTCTCAAGATATTCGTCTCCAAAGTTGACCTAGCCTGTGTTTGTTGCCTTATGCTTGTTAGCTTAGCATAATCATTGGTTAGCATGCTAACCAGATGCCATTCTTGCTAATGTGGCTCTTCAGCTATCAGGATAACCATAAGCTACATTAGCATTAAGATAGCTTAGCATGCTAATCTCGTTAACATGATTTTGTGTGCTCATTCACACACTGAAGCCTCTCCTCTGCAGCTTTGTAAAACATGTCCTCTGGGTGGCGCAAGTGGTTCAACCATGCGCCATGAATCCCGAACCATTGTGGTCGTGGGTTCGAGACCAGTGTGGGGCGACTTAGAAATTGTGTATAAAATAGTCATTTAAATTCCTTCCGGCTCTGCACTGCTGTTGGTGCTTAAATGCTAGCTGTAATTGATGTGCTTACAGTGCTTGCTGTGCTTGATGTACATTACATTTCTGATGTTTTGCTCTTCTGGCTCCGCATTGTGCTACAGCGATTCTACCTTCAAAATCTTAAGTCTCTGTAAAATTATTAAGCAAACCACAGTGTATGAGTGTAAACCAAATACTAAGTAGAGCAAAAGGCTTTAACTTTGAAGATTGTTAAATCATTTCCAATGTGTAGCAAATGTTAAACCATGTGAATTGTGCAATGTTCAAAAGATTCCTAGTAAAAAAATAATGTATCCAAACAAGCCAAACAACCAGAAGGGCTTGGCCCCGGAAAGGCTGCTTGCAGCTTTATTATTATTATTCTTCTTCCGCCAATGGAAGTCTATGGCAGCCCTATGAACCGTACATAGGAAAATGATGAAATTTGGTACACTTCTAGTGATGCTAATGAATAGTAATTGGACCAATTTTTGAGCCTCTAGGACCTACTCTATAGCGCCACCACCAGTTCAAAATTTCAACATTAAAATTGTTATAACTTTTGAACCCTTTGATCTAGAGACATGAAACTTAGTACAGCTGATTCATCTCATCATGCTGATCAGAACCAATATCTTACATTAAGACTCCACCCATTACAGTAGTAGTCATTTTGAAAAGTACAGTATTCAGTTTTTTCGCTACTCCTCCTTCAAAATTGGTCTAATTTTGTCCAAACATATGCTCAAATGATCTTTGGACTGAGCCGCACAGAAGTGAGTGAACAGAATTTTTTGTTATACTGGAAAAAAAAAAGTTATGATGTCGCAAAGTTAACGAGGTCGACCCAAAATTGGTTCAGAGGCTGTATCTCGGCCAAAGTTTGATCAATCGAAACGAAAATTGGTACGCTTCATCGGAAGCACGATCTGAGGTTCCATGCCAAAGTTGGGAACAGCGCCACCTACGGTCATGAGATATGAAAAATTGCTATTTTGGCTAATAACTGTTGAACAGTTTGTGCTTTAATCTTATTATTATTATTCTTCTTCCGCCAATGGAAGTCTATGGCAGCCCTATGAACCGTACATAGGAAAATGATGAAATTTGGTACACTTCTAGTGATGCTAATGAATAGTAATTGGACCAATTTTTGAGCCTCTAGGACCAACTTTATAGCGCCACCACCAGTTCAAAATTTCAACATTAAAATGGTTATAACTTTTGAACCCTTTGATCTAGAGACATGAAACTTAGTACACCCGATTCATCTCATCATGCTGATCAGAACCAATATCTTACATTAAGACTCCACCCATTACAGTAGTAGTCATTTTGAAAAGTACAGTATTCAGTTTTTTCGCTACTCCTCCTTCAAAATTGGTCTAATTTTGTCCAAACATATGCTCAAATGATCTTTGGACTGAGCCGCACAGAAGTGAGTGAACAGAATTTTTTGTTATACTGGAAAAAAAAAAGTTATGATGTCGCAAAGTTAACGAGGTCGACCCAAAATTGGTTCAGAGGCTGTATCTCGGCCAAAGTTTGATCAATCGAAACGAAAATTGGTACGCTTCATCGGAAGCACGATCTGAGGTTCCATGCCAAAGTTGGGAACAGCGCCACTTACGGGTCATGAGATATGAAAAATTGCTATTTTGGCTAATAACTGTTGAACAGTTTGTCAGAAAATCATAAATGTGGTATCTATGGATTCCTTGCATCATGCCGAATCCGTGGATACCGAATTATCCAAGATCGGATGAACCACGTGTCCGCCATTTTGAATTTTGTCATAATTTGCAATAACTTTTAAACTATTTGACATATCTTCACAAAATTTAGTATGGAGCATCGACACAATGTCCTGAAGGTCCATGAGAAGATTGAGCACAGCGCCACCTAGTGTTCTAGAGATATAAGGTCTTTTGCAAAAACGCTTATAACTCTTGAAAACATTGTTCAAATTTTGATTTCTTTATGTCACTACGTTCTTTGGCTTATGCCGATTCCGACGACATCTCATTTGTCATTTTCCAACAATGTGACTGTCCGCCATATTGGTACAAATGAAAAACAGTTTTTTCGCTACTCCTCTTTCAAATCTTGCTCAATTTTGCCCAAATTTTGATCAGATGTTCTTTGGAGTAAGCCGCACAGAAGTGAGTGAACAGATTTTTGATATTCGCTACCGTTCTCAAGATATTCGTCTCCAAAGTTGACCTAGCCTGTGTTTGTTGCCTTATGCTTGTTAGCTTAGCATAATCATTGGTTAGCATGCTAACCAGATGCCATTCTTTCTAATGTGGCTCTTCAGCTATCAGGATAACCATAAGCTACATTAGCATTAAGCTAGCTTAGCATGCTAATCTCGTTAACATGATTTTGTGTGCTCATTCATACACTGAAGTCTCTCCTCTGCAGCTTTGTAAAACATGTCCTCTGGGTGGCGCAAGTGGTTCAACCATGCGTCATGAATCCCGAACCATTGTGGTCGTGGGTTCGAGACCAGTGTGGGGCGACTTTGAAATTGTGTATAAAATAGTCATTTAAATTCCTTCCGGCTCTGCACTGCTGTTGGTGCTTAAATGCTAGCTGTGCTGCTGTAATTGATGTGCTTACAGTACTTGCTGTGCTTGATGTACATTACATTTCTGATGTTTTGCTCTTCTGGCTCCGCATTGTGCTACAGCGATTCTACCTTCAACATCTTAAGTCTCTGTAAAATTATTAAGCAAACCACAGTGTATGAGTGTAAACCAAATACTAAGTATAGCAAAAGGCTTTAACTTTGAAGATTGTTAAATCGTTTCCGATGTGTAGCAAATGTTAAACCATGTGAATTGTGCAATGTTCAAAAGATTCCTAGTAAAAAAGAATGTATCCAAACAAGCCAAACAACCAGAAGGGCTTGGCCCCGGAAAGGCTGCTTGCAGCTTTAATAGTAATTGGAATTGTCAGAATAATATTCTTCTTCTTCTTCCGCCAATGGAAGTCTATGGCAGCCCTATGAACCGTACATAGGAAAATGATGAAATTTGGCACACTTGTAGTGATGGCCATAAATAGAAAATGTAGCAATTTTTGAGTCTCTAGGACCAACTCCATAGCGCCACCACCAGTTCAGAAATTCAACATTGAAATGGTTATAACTTTTGAACCCTTTGATCTAGAGACATGAAACTTAGTACACCTGATTCCACTCATGATGCTGATCACAACCAATATATTACATTAAGACTCCACCCATTACAGTAGTGGCCATTTTGAAAAGTACAGTATCCAGTTTTTTCGCTACTCCTCCTTTAAAATTTGTCCAATTTTCTCCAAAATTTGCTCAAATGATCTTTGTTCTGAGCCGCATAGAAATGACTGAACAGAATTTTTTGCTATACTGGAAAAAAAAAAAGTTATGATGTCGCAAAGTTAACGAGGTCCACCCAAAATTGGCTAAGAGGCTGTATCTCAGCCAAACTTTGATCAATCGAAATGAAAATTGGTAAGCTTCATTGGAAGCATGATCTGAGGTTCCATGCCAAATTTGGAAACAGCGCCACCTACGGGTCATGAGATATGAAAAATAGCTATTTTGGCCAATAACTTTTGAAAAGTTTGTCAGAAAATCATAAATGTGGTATCTATGGATTCCTTGCACCATGCCGAATCCGTGGATACTGAATTATCCAAGATCGGATGAACCACGTGTCCGCCATTTTGAATTTTGTCATAAATTGCAATAACTTTTAAACTATTTGACATATCTTCACAAAATTTAGTATGGATCATCATTAGCAAGTCCTGAAGGTACCTGAGAACTTTGAACACAGCGCCACCTAGTGTTCCAGAGATATAAGGTCTTATGCATAAACGTTTATAACTTTTGAAAACATTGTTAAAATTTTGATTTCTTTATGTCATTATGTTCTGTGGCTTTTGCAGATTCCGACGATATCTCATTTGTCATTTTCCAACAATGTGACTGTCCGCCATATTGGAGCAAATGAAAAAAAGTTTTTCGCTACTCCTCCTTCAAATTTTGCTCAATTTTGCCCAAAATTTGATCATATGTTCTTTGGACTGAGCCGCACAGAAGTGAGTGAACAGATTTTTGATATTCGCTACCGTTCTCGAGATCTTTGTCTCCAAAGTTGACCTAGCTTGTGTTTGTTGCATTATGCTAGTTAGCTTAGCATAATCATTGGTTAACATGCTAACCAAATGCCATTCTTTCTAATGTGGCTCTTCAGCTATCAGGATAACCATAATCTACATTAGCATTAAGCTATTTTAGCATGCTAATCTGGTTAACATGATTTTTCTGTGCTTAAACTTACTCTGAAGCCTCTCCTCTGCAACTTCTGTCCTCTGAGTGGCGCAAGTTGCTAAACCATGTGTCATGAATCTCAAACTATTCAGGTCGTGGGTTCGAATCCTCTGTGGGGCAACTTTAAAATTGGGTATAATGTTTTCATTTAAATTTCTTCCGGCTCTGCACTGCTGTTGGTGCTTAAATGCTAGCTGTGCTGCTGTAATTGATGTGCTTACAGTACTTGCTGTGCTTGATGTACATTACATTTCTGATGTTTTGCTCTTCTGGCTCCGCATTGTGCTACAGCGATTCTACCTTCAACATCTTAAGTCTCTGTAAAATAATTAAGCAAACCACAGTGTATGAGTGTAAACCAAATACTAAGTATAGCAAAAGGCTTTAACTTTGAAGATTGTTAAATCGTTTCCAATGTGTAGCAAATGTTAAACCATGTGAATTGTGCAATGTTCAAAAGATTCCTAGTAAAAAATAATGTATCCAAACAAGCCAAACAACCAGAAGGGCTTGGCCCCGGAAAGGCTGCTTGCAGCTTTAATTAAGTTGGCTTGAGAGAGCCAACTTACTGAAATCCTATTTAAACTTATTATTAAGTTGGCTTGAGAGAGCCAACATATTGAAATCCTATTTAAACTTATTATTATTATTATTATTATTATTATTAAGTTGGCTTGAGAGAGCCAACTTACTGAAATCCTATTTAAACTTATTATTATTAAGTTGGCTTGAGAGAGCCAATATATTGAAATCCTATTTAAACTTAATTTAATTATTATTATTATTAAGTTGGCTTGAGAGAGCCAACTTACTGAAATCCTATTTAAACTTATTATTATTATTATTATTCTGACCCTAAAAATTTACAACTCAAACTCCTCCTAGAGCTTTAACTCCACATACTCCAAACTCGGCACAGACACTCAAACTGATCTGACTCGCGTTGCTATATCTTTTCAGACTGATCGGACTTACGGTTTTCCTAAAAATGACGATCAAAACTCGAAAAAACTCATTCAAAAACTCCCATTGACTTACATTGGGGAGTTCTAAAAAATTCAAACCGACAAAATTTAAATCTAAACACCTTGAAGACTAAACCAAACTGCCATTCTATATACTATATGAGCCATTGAGACTCATTTAAACTAATAAACTCTAAACTCATACACTTATAAACTAATTAACTTATTAACTCATGAATTCATAGACTTATGAACTCTTAAACTCATAAATTAATAAACTCTGAACTCTTAAACTCATTTAAACTTATAAACTCTAAACTCATTAAAACTTATAAACTCTAAACTCATTTAAAACGTATAAACTCTAAACTCAAAAACTCTTACACTTATAAACTCATCAATTTATACACTTATAAACTCTAAACTCATAAACTCTGAGTGTGTGTGTGTGTGTGTGTGTGTGTGTGTGTGTGTGTGTGTGTGTGTGTGTGTGTGTGTGTGTGAACACACACACACACACACACACACTCTAAACTCATTTAAACTTATAAACTCAAAACTCAAAAACTCGTAAACTACTTTAAACTTCAAACCACTTTAAACTTAAGTTTAAAGCTCCCAGCTCCCAAGCAACTCCATAGCAAGAACATCGTATAGAGATGAGGTTTGGCTCTTTTGACTCATGCTAGCAAACAGCACTTCCAACATGCTACACATGCTAGCACTGAATAGCTACATGCTAATAACGAGTAGTTAAGTGCTATATCATGCCAAGATCATGCTAAGAACTCTATAAAGACTCCATAGTAACCATCTGTGACAACTACCAACCACCTAGCAACACCATAGCAACTGCCCAGAACACCCTAGCAACCACCTAGTAACCGCCCAGAATACCTTAGCAACCGCCTAGCAACACCATAGCAACCACCCAGAACACCCTAGCAACCGCCTAGCAACCACTCAGAATACCCTAGCAACCGCCTAGCAACACCATAGCAACCACCCAGAACACCCTAGCAACCACCCAGAATACCCTAGCAACCGCCTAGCAACACAATAGCAACCACCCAGAACACCCTAGCAACCGCCTAGCAACCACCCAGAACACCCTAGCAACAGCATAGCAACCACTCAGAACACCCTAGCAACCGCCTAGCAACCACCCAGAATACCTTAGCAACCGCCTAGCAACACCCTAGCAACCGCCTAGCAACCACTCAGAATACCCTAGCAACCGCCTAGCAACACCATAGCAACCACCCAGAACACCCTAGCAACCGCCTAGCAACCACCCAGAATACCCTAGCAACCGCCTAGCAACACCATAGCAACCACCCAGAACACCCTAGCAACCGCCTAGCAACCACCCAGAACACCCTAGCAACACCATAGCAACCACTCAGAACACCCTAGCAACCGCCTAGCAACCACCCAGAATACCTTAGCAACCGCCTAGCAACACCATATCAACCACCCAGAACACCCTAGCAACCGCCTAGCAACCACCAAGAATACCCTAGCAACCGCCTAGCAACACCATAGCAACCACCCAGAACACCCTAGCAACCGCCTAGCAACACCATAGCAACCACCCAGAACACCCTAGCAACCGCCTAGCAACCACCCAAAACACCCTAGCAACCGCCTAGCAACCACCCAGAATACCCTAGCAACCGCCTAGAAACAGCATAGCAACCACCCAAAAGACCCTAGCAACCGCCTAGCAAAAAGCGTTCTGGTCCAAACTTTCTCAAGCCAACTTAAAGTTTGTCTCGACGAACTTTTGCATCTAGTTATTATTATTCTTCTGACCGTAAAAATTTACAACTCAAACTCCTCCTAGAGCTTTAACTCTACATACTCCAAACTCAGCTCAGACACTCAAACTGATCTGACTCGCGTTGCTATATCTTTTCAGACTGATCGGACTTACGGTTTTCCTAAAAATGACGATCAAAACTCGAAAAAACTCATTCAAAAACTCCCATTGACTTACATAGGGAGTTCTAAAAAATTCAAACCGACGAAAATTCAAATCAAAATACCTTGAAGACTAAACCAAACTGCCGTTCTATATACTATATGAGCCATTGAGACTCATTTAAACTAATGAACTCTAAACTCAAAATGTGTGTGTGTGTGTGTGTGTGTGTGTGTGTGTGTGTGAGAGAGAGAGTGTGTGTGTGTGTGTGTGTGTGTGTGTGTGTGTGTAAACTCAAATACTCATACATACTCATTTAAACTTATAAACTCTTAACTCAAAAACTTGTACACTTATAAACTCTAAACTCATATAAACTCTGAGTGTGTGTGTGTGTGTGTTAATGAGCTTGTCTGTGTGTGTGTGAGTAAGTTAGTGAGTGTGTGTGTGCATGCTTGTGTGTGTGTATGTCGAAAATTTAAATCTAAACACCTTGAAGACTAAACCAAACTGCCGTTCTATATGCTATATGAGCCATTGAGACTCATTTAAACTAATAAACTCTAAACTCATACACAAGTTATAATTAGAATAAGTGTATGAGATTAACTAATTAACTTATGAACTCATATAAACTCATGAATTCATAGACTTATAAACTATTAAACTCATAGATTAATAAACTCTGAACTCTTAAACTCATTTAAACTTATAAACTCTAAACTCATTTAAACTTATAAACTCAAAACTCAAAAACTCATACACTTATAAACTCTAAACTCAAACTCTTGAGTGTGTGTGTGTGTGTGTCTGAGTGAGTGTGTGAGCGAGTTAGTGTGTGTGTGTGTGTGTGTGTGTTTATCTATCTATTAACTTATCTATCTGGCATAAACTTCAAACTACTGTAAACTACTTTAAACTTCAAACCACTTTAAACTTCTTAAGTTTTAAGCTCCCAGCTCCCAAGCAACTCCATAGCAACCAAACTTGAGTACCCTAGCAACCGTTTTGCAAGACCTATATTTCTGTATCAGAACATCGTATAGAGATTAGGTTTGGCTCTTTTGACTCATGCTAGCAAACAGCACTTCCAACATGCTACACATGCTAGCAGTCAATAGCTACATGCTAATAGAGATTAGTTAAGTGCTTAATCATGCCAAGATCATGCAAACAACTATATCAAAACTCCATAGTAACCATCTGTGACAACTACCAACCACCTAGCAACACCATAGCAACCACCCAGAACACCCTAGCAACCGCCTAGCAACCACCCAGAACACCCTAGCAACCGCCTAGCAACACCATAGCAACCACCCAGAACACCCTAGCAACTGCCTAGCAACCACCCAGAATACCCTAGCAACCACCTAGCAACCGCCTAGCAACCCCTCAGAATACCTTAGCAACCGCCTAGCAACACCATAGCAACCACCCAGAACACCCTAGCAACCGCCTAACAACACCCTAGCAACTTTAAGCTAATTTAAACTTCAAACTAATTTAAACTTTAAACTACTTTAAACTTCAAACTAATTTAAACTTTAAACTACATTAAACTTTAAACTAATTTAAACTTTAAACTAATTTAAACTTTAAGCTAATTTAAACTTCAAACTAATTTAAACTTTAAACTAATTTAAACTTTAAGCTAATTTAAACTTCAAACTAATTTAAACTTTAAACTACTTTAAACTTTAAACTAATTTAAACTCCAAACTATTTTAAACTTCTTCAAACTTTCTGGTCCAAACTTTCTCAAGCCAACTTAAAGTTTGTCTCGACGAACTTTTGCATCTAGTTAAGTTGGCTTGAGAGAGCCAACATATTGAAATCCTATTTAAACTTATTATTATTATTATTATTAATGGTGCTTGCTGAAAGCAAGGCATCATTAGTGTTCTCTTGCATACTTATTATTATTATTCTTATTATTATTCTGGACAAAGTTTGGCGCGTAATGCGCCCCGCACCGTTTGTCACAGACCCCTGAGTGAGGTGTCAAATCGACCGGCTCATTGAGGAGAGGTGTGCTATGACTTTTCTAAGCGATCGGGTGTACGATGTTCGCACAGCGGACGAAAAAGCGGCCAAAAAAGTCCCATTGACTTAACCCTCTAGGCGCCACAGTCGAGTTTACTCGACAAGATGCGGCACTGAATAAAACGGCCGATTTTGTCAAATAGGGTGTCAAATTTCGTTCGACCTCCCCTCCACTAGTTGGCAGACATGTCATACTTCATCCCCGACTCCAAAAAACGTCATGCTTCTATACAAAATATTCGAGCTAGAGCGCATTGAATCAGTGCGAACAAAAGCGGAGCTAGTGTGCGAGTGAGCCATTTTATCAGAGCAATATTGTCAACGTCAGCGAGTATTTGCACTAGATTATTATTCATATTATTATTATTATTCATATTATAATTATTATTATTATCTAATGGCATCAAAGCTTACCCGAAATGAAGTTTTGGGTCTTCTATTCGCGGACCCTGATTCTGAAGGGGAATATCTGCCTTCAGAAGATGACGGTGATTCTGAAAGTGAAAGTGCCGTACACCAAGCACAAACGGTGAATCATTTGCCCAATATAGATAATCCTTTGCCCAATGTCAGTGGTGGGAACAATGTTTCCCGTGGTCGGAGTGTTCATCGCGAAGCTAGCAGGCGTGTTAGTGTTGTGGGGAACGAGGCGGGAGATTTTTACCGCGCTGACCGCGTACCTCTCCGCAATCGCGGCGACAGTATTGTGGTGGAGACTTTGTCTAATCCCACTGGTTATGTTAGACGAGGTCGAAGTATTCGTAGGACAGTTAGGGGGCAACGTGGAGGCAGGGTGGGGAGTCAAAATGACCATGACAGTAGTCCGAGCTGTGTACACTCGGCGCGCGCGCGAGGCAGATCTGGCCGCGCTCGCGCTGCTCGTAGCAGAAGCAGAGGCGGTGTGACACGGGGCAGAGGGGCTATTATGAATAGTCTGTCGCAAGCTGATGGGAATGCCGGCTTTGAGTACTTTGCTAA
This sequence comes from Scardinius erythrophthalmus, assembly GCF_964197995.2. Classification (NCBI taxonomy): domain Eukaryota; kingdom Metazoa; phylum Chordata; class Actinopteri; order Cypriniformes; family Leuciscidae; genus Scardinius; species Scardinius erythrophthalmus. The sequence goes on along the minus strand of NW_028296528.1, from coordinate 187,119 downwards.
TGAGGATGAGTACCAAAGTTGGATCACTCCCTTTGATCAGCCCATTGGATATCTGGGGGAAAGAGAACTCTCCAATGCCAATTCACCCCTAGATTTTCTATCACTCTTTCTCTCTGATGATTTCTGGAATTTACTTGTAAATGAGACAAATCGCTACGCCCATCAGTTTTTAGCCTCCCATCAACTCCAGCCACAGTCCAGATTTCATCAATGGTCTGATGTAACTCTCAGTGAAATGAAAGCCTTCTTTTCTCTGCATTTGAGTATGGGTCTGGTAGAGAAGTCAGAGTTAGAGGATTATTGGGCCGCATATTGGCCAACAGCAACACCTGGATTTGGCAAGGTGATGTGCAGGAATAGATTTGAGATGATTTTGTCTTTCCTTCACTTCACCAATAATGAGGAGTGTGTTGACAGGGGTCAGCCAGGGTATGACAGGCTATTCAAAATCCGCCCAATCATCGATTTGGTCATCCCCCGGTTTTCAGCAGTGTATGGTCCATCTAAGCAGCTGTCATTGGATGAAATGACCATTGCATTCAAAGGGAAATCAACCCTAAAAATGTACAACCCAAACAAACCAGACAAATATGGCTACAAAGTATTTGTTCTGAGTGAAGCCAAGTCAGGCTATGTGCTACAGTGGTCCATGTACACTGGACAAAGTAGGCCTAATGCAAGCGATTTCGGTGCTACACACCTTATTGTCCGTGAGCTGATGGCCCCGTACACAGGGAAAGGGCATGAGGTGTACATGGACAGCTATTACACCTCGCCAGCCATAGCTGATGAGCTGGCAAGCAATGATTCGGGTTTGTGTGGGACTGTCAGCAGTAAGAGGAAGGGGATGCCAAAGGGCCTCACCCGTGAACAGTTACCGTTGAGCAAGGGAGATGACCCAGTCTTCATGAGGAAGGGGAAAATGCTAGCTTGTGCATGGCATGATACAAAGCGCCTCACAATGCTCTCTACACTGCATTCCAACACATGTGTCAGAAAGCGCATCAGGACCAAACACACTGATAGTGGCTACAGGGAGATAAATAGGCCTGTTTGTGTTGATGACTACAATTCGTTCATGGGGGGTGTTGACACAGCAGACCAGAGAATGAAGACCTACCTCTTTCCCCATAGGTCAAGGAAATGGTACAACAGGATTTTCAATGCCATTCTCAGTGTAAGCATGGTGAATGCCCACATCATTTACTGCCGCTGCACTGCTGCTCCTCACAAGACCCTGAAAGTCTTTGTGCAGGATGTCATCACTGCTTTACTGGAAGGCTTCTCCAGGAAAGAGAGCAACAAAGGCCGAAAGTCATCCTCACTGGGAGACTTGCCACAGAGACTCACTGAGCGCCACTTTATCTGCCAGGCTGATGGTTACCCAGATTGTGTAGTTTGTTCTGATCGGACCCGCCCTAAAGGCCGCCGTCAAACAAAATACATCTGCAGGCAGTGTGGGGTGGGTCTTTGTGTTGTGCCTTGCAATGAGAGGTACCACACCATGAAACACTACAAGAAATGTCACCTGGATGGATAGGGAGTATTTATCTACAGTATACAGCAAAAGGCCTGCTACATAAATGCTTTTTTTTTCTTTTTTTTTTTACACTGTTGATTTACTCTCTATTTCCCTGACCATTTAGTAGTGTACAATATGTGTTCTTTTTTTGTGTGTGTGTTCATGTCCTTGTGATGTGTGCGTCTTTGTCAGCTTAAAAAAAAACAAAAAAAACCCATAAAAACCACAAAAAGAAAAAAAAAATACTAACATTGTCTCTCGTCTTGTCTCGTCTGTCTCTCGTCTTGTCTCGTCATCTCACTCATGATCTGTGCCTTGCCGTGGCGAGTGAGCTTTTGAACTAAACAGGTCTTGTCTACTTGTGTTTGTGTGTCATATGAATAATATATATGTGCCCCATACATGGAATTAGAGTGCCTACTGTATGTAGTAAATGGAAAATCTCTACAGCAAAAGGCCAGCCGCTACATGCATTCGGTTTGTTTCTACCATTTATTAGTAATAATTTACACAGTTTGTTTTCTACTTACTATTTACTTGAGCATTCAGTATTGTGCAATATAGCATACAGAAGGTGAGGAACATTTTTGGGGGAAAGAAGTGCTGCATTTTATCATTTAAACGTGACTTTTCATGAAAATTCTATAATCCAAGATGGCCGCCACCATATGACGTCATAATATGCTAATTAGATGGGAAAATTTAATCCCTACATAAACTTTGGGTCATCCTTAATAATTCTCTAATTTACAGAAAGTCTCTATCTTTTATTACTTTTAAGATATAGCCTTTTGAAATTAAGATGTCAAAATCGAACGTTTTAGGAAAAAACCTCTGGCGCCTAAAGGGTTAACATTGGGCATTCTAAAAATATTTGAATCCCAACTGCCGTTTTCACACACACAGACTCCAAAGGGCCTGACAGCCCTGCATCTCTCCCTCTCTCTCTCCCTCAGAGGATTTATATTATCAAGCAGCCAATAAGTAATGGCCTAAAATCTTCATAGCCACACCCTAGCAACCAGTTTCAGCACCCTAGCAACCACTAAGAGCTCCCTAGAAACCACCCTAAACCAAAAAAAAATGTTTTTTACATTTTTTTGTATTTTTTAACGCAATATTACACTCGTGGCCTTGCGATATTGCTCCATGCTTGTGCCTATTCGGCCATAGGCACGAGGCCGCAGGCCGAGTGCCATACTGAAGGTACTCGTTATTAAAGATTTTAATAACTCTATAAAAACTCCATGGTAACCATCTTTGACAACTACCAACCACCTAGTAACACCATAGCAACTAAAAAAAATACCTTAGCAACCATCCTGAACACCCTAGCAACGTCTAGAAACGCTCTAGTAACCACCAAAAATACCGTAGCAACCACCCAGAACACCCTAGCAACTGTCTAGCAACCCCCCAGAACACCTAGCAACTGCCTAGCAACCACCCAGAACACCCTAGCAACTGCCTAGCAACGCCCTAGCATCCACCCAAAATACCATAGCAACTGCCTAGCAACACCATAGCAACCACCCAGAACACCCTAGCAACCACCTAGCAATGCCCTAGCAACCACACAGAATACCCTAGCAACCGCCTAGCAACCACCCAGAACACCCTAGCAACGCCCTAGCAATCACCCAGAATACCCTAGCAACCGCCTAGCAACACCATAGCAACCACCCAGAACACCCTAGCAACGCCCTAGCAACCACCCAGTACACCCAGGCAACTGCCTAGCAACGCCCTAGCAACCACCAAGAATTCCCTAGCAACCACCCAGAATACCCTAGCAACTGCCTAGCAACGCCCTATTCACCACCCAGAATACCCTAGCAACCGCCTAGCAACACCATAGCAACAACCCAGAACACCCTAGCAACCGCCTAGCAACGCCCTAGCAACCACCCAGAATACCCTAGCAACTGCCTAGCAACCACCCAGAACACCCTAGCAGCAGCCTAGCAACACCCTAGCAACCACCCAAAACACCCTAGCAACTGCCTAGGAACACCATAGCAACCACCCAGAATACCCTAGCAACGACCCAGAATACCCTAGCAACTGCCTAGCAATGCCCTAGCAACCACCCAGAATACCCTAGCAACCGCCTAGCAATACCCTAGCAACCACCCAGAATACCCTAGCAACCACCTAACAACACCATAGCAACCACCCAGAATACCCTAGCAACACCATAGCAACCACCAAGAATACCCTAGCAACCGCCTAGCAACCACATAAAAAAACCCTAGCAACCGCCGAGCAACACCATAGCAACCACCAAGAATACCCTAGCAACCGCCTAGCAACCACATAGAATACCCTAGCAACCGCCTAGCAACACCATAGCAACCACCCAGAACACCCTAGCAACTGCCTAGCAACGCCCTAGCAACCACCCAGAATACCCTAGCAACCGCCTAGCAACACCATAGCAACCACCCAGAACAGCCTAGCAACCACCTAGCAACGCCCTAGCAACCACCAAGAATACCCTAGCAACCGCCTAGCAACCACCCAGAATACCCTAGCAACCGCCTAGCAACACCATAGCAACCACCAAGAATACCCTAGCAACCGCCTAGCAACCACCCAGTATACCCTAGCAACCGCCTAGCAACACCATAGCAACCACCCAGAACACCCTAGCAACTGCCTAGCAACACCATAGCAACCACCCAGAATACCCTAGCAACCACCCAGAATACCCTAGCAACCGCCTAGCAACACCATAGCAACCACCCAGAATACCCTAGCAACCACCTAGCAACGCCCTAGCAACCACCAAGAATACCCTAGCAACCGCCTAGCAACCACCCAGAATACCCTAGCAACCGCCTAGCAACGCCCTAGCAACCGTTTAGAGCCACATATAAACCATATTGCAACATATAGAAGCCATATTTCAGCTCCACAACATTGTACAGACATGGTTGTTGGCTCGAATGCAATCATGTACAACACCCTAGCAACCGAGTGCCGAATTTTGCCACTGCAAGCACCACTTCACATTTTCTTCAGGAAATGTACATTCTAGTTAATGGTGCTTGCTGAAAGCAAGGCATCATTAGTGTTCTCTTGCATACTTATTATTATTCTTCTTATTATTCCACACAAAAGTTTGGCGCGTAACTCGCCCCGCACCGTTTGTCACAGACCCCTGAGTGAGGTGTCAAATCGACCGGCTTATTGAGGAGAGGTGTGCTATGACTTTTATAAGCGATCGGGGGTGCGGTGTTCGCCCCAGGGGCGAAAAAGCGGCGGAAAAATCCCATTGACTTAACATTGCGACGAACTTTGAGCACTCGTAGCTCAGAGCGAGGATTTCGCAGAAACGTGTGATTTGCCACATTTGAAGAGGCTGACAGGCTCTTTAAGAACATACCTCACAATGGGGTAAAAGTTGGACCCCTGGGGTGCAGGAGCGTCCCAAAGTTTCCCATTGACTTACAATGGTGTAGGACGGCCCATGAAATGGGCCGTCCTACACATTGCATAGGATTTTGTATTGAACATAGCTCTGGATCACAGTGTCATAGAGACAAGGGGGCGGGCTCATTTTACTCAGACGACCAATCAGTCTCTCAGGATCATTGTGAAGCTATCAAGCGACGCCTTAGCAACCATTTAGAGCACCTTAGCAACAAGTCCCATAGACTTCCATTGAAAGAGATCAAAGGGATATCTCCGGACTGAATTGTCATAGAAACATGGGGGTGGTCTCATTTGACTCAGGGCTGCACACAGCCAATCATGAATCACCTCAACACTTCCTATCCCCTCCCTAGCAACCATTGTCGAGCAGCTTAGCAACCAAAACCATAGAGGGATATCTTCCATTCTGAATGCCACAGAGGCATGGGAGTTGGTTTATATCATTCATACTGACAAGCAGCCTATTGAGTTTCATGATTGGCACTTGCCAAGCCAGTCCTTAGCAACCAAAAAGAGTACCCTAGCAACGATTTTGCAAGACCAATTTCTCTGCATCAGAACATCGTATAGAGATGGGAGTTGGCTCTTTTGACTCATGCTTGCAAAGAGGAATTCCAACATGTTACACATGCTAGCTGTGAATAGCTACATGCTAATAGCGATTAGGTAAGTGCTAAATCATGCCAAGAAAATGCTAAGAACTCCAATAGTAATCATCTGTGACAACTACCAACAACTAAGTAACACCTTAGCAGCCGCCCTGAACACCCTAGCAACTGCCTAGCAACCACCCAAAATACCCTACCAACCACCTAGCAACACCATAGCAACCACCCAGAACACCCTAGCAACTGCCTAGCAAGGCCCTAGCAACCACCCAGAATACCCTAGCAACCGCCTAGCAACACCATAGCAACCAACCAGAACACCCTAGCAACCACCTAGCAACCACCCAGAACACCCTAGCAACTGCCTAGCAAAGCCCTAGCAACCACCCAGAATACCCTAGCAATGCCCTAGCAACCACCCAGAACACCCTAGCAACCGCCTAGCAACCACCCAGAATACCCTAGCAACCGCCTAGCAACCACCCAGAACACCCTAGCAACTGCCTAGCAACGCCCTAGCAACCACCCAGAATACCCTAGCAACCGCCTAGCAACACCATAGCAACCACCCAGAACACCCTAGCAACCGCCTAGCAACACCCTAGCAACCACCCAGAACACCCTAGCAACTGCCTAGCAACCACCCAGAACACCCTAGCAACCGCCTAGCAACTGCCTAGCAACCACCCAGAACACCCTAGCAACCGCCTAGCAACCACCCAGAACACCCTAGCAACCGCCTAGCAATGCCCTAGCAACCACCCAGAATACCCTAGCAACCGCCTAGCAACACCATAGCAACCACACAGAACACCCTAGCAGCCGCCTAGCAACACCCTAGCAACCACCCAGAACACCCTAGCAACTGCCTAGCAACGCCCTAGCAACCACCCAGAATACCCTAGCAACCACCTAGCAACACCATAGCAACCACCCAGAACACCCTAGCAACACCCTAGCAACCACCTGAACAACACGAATAAGCCATATCTCAGCAGCAGAACATCGTACAGACATGTTTGTTGGCTCGTATGCAATCATGTACCACACTCTAGCAACCGAGTGGCGAGTTTTGCCACTGCAAGCACCATTTCACATTTTCTTCAGGAAATGTACATTCTAGTTATTATTATTCTTCTGACCCTAAAAATTTACAACTCAAACTCCTCCTAGAGCTTTAACTCCACATACTCCAAACTCGGCACAGACACTCAAACTGATCTGACTCGCGTTGCTATATCTTTTCAGACTGATCGGACTTACGGTTTTCCTAAAAATGACGATCAAAACTCGAAAAAACTCATTCAAAAACTCCCATTGACTTACATTGGGGAGTTCTAAAAAATTCAAACTGACAAAATTTAAATCTAAACACCTTGAAGACTAAACCAAACTGCCATTCTATATACTATATGAGCCATTGAGACTCATTTAAACTAATAAACTCTAAACTCATACACTTATAAACTAATTAACTTATAAACTCATGAATTCATAGACTTATGAACTCTTAAACTCATAAATTAATAAACTCTGAACTCTTAAACTCATTAAAACTTATAAACTCTAAACTCATTTAAAACGTATAAACTCTAAACTCAAAAACTCTTACACTTATAAACTCATCAATTTATACACTTATAAACTCTAAACTCATAAACTCTGAGTGTGTGTGTGTGTGTGTGTGTGTGTGTGTGTGTTCACACACACACACACACACACACACACACACACACACACACTAAACTCATTTAAACTTAAACTCTAAACTCATTTAAACTTATAAACTCAAAACTCAAATTCTCGTAAACTACTTTAAACTTCAAACCACTTCTTAAGTTTAAAGCTTCCAGCTCCCAAGCAACTCCATAGCAACCAAACTTGAGTACCCTAGCAACCGTTTTGCAAGACCTATATCTCTGTATCAGAACATCGTATAGAGATGAGGTTTGGCTCTTTTGACTCATGCTAGCAAACAGCACTTCCAACATGCTACACATGCTAGCACTGAATAGCTACATGCTAATAACGATTAGTTAAGTGCTATATCATGCCAAGATCATGCTAAGAACTCTATAAAGACTCCATAGTAACCATCTGTGACAACTACCAACCACCTAGCAACACCATAGCAACCGCCCAGAACACCCTAGCAACCGCCTAGTAACCGCCTAGCAACACCATAGCAACCACCCAGAACACCCTAGCAACCGCCTAGCAACCACCCAGAATACCTTAGTAACCGCCTAGCAACACCATAGCAACCACCAAAACACCCTAGCAACCGCCTAGCAACACCCTAGCAACCACCTAGAATACCCTAGCAACCACCTAGCAACACCCTAGCAACCACCAAGCATACCCTAGCAGCTGCCTAGCAACACCATAGCAACCACCCAAACACCCTAGCAACCGCCTAGCAACATCATAGCAACCACCTAGAACACCCTAGCAACCGCCTAGCAACACCCTAACAACCCCCAGAATACCCTAGCAACCGCCTAGCAATAGCATAGCAACACCTAGCAACACCATAGCAACCAACCAGAATACCCTAGCAACTGCCTAGCAACACCATAGCAACCACCAAAACACCCTAGCAACCACCTAGCAACATCATAGCAACCACCTAGAACACCCTGGCAACCGCCTAGCAACACCCTAGCAACCCCCCATAATACCCTAGCAACAGCATAGCAACCACCAAAACACCATAGCAACCGCCTAGCAACAGCATAGCAACCACCAAAACACCCTAGCAACCGCCTAGCAACAGCATAGCAACCACCCAGAACACCCTAGCAACAGTATAGCAACCACCCAAAACACCCTAGTAACCGCCTAGCAACCACCCAGAATACCCTAGCAACCGCCTAGCAACAGCATAGCAACCACCCAGAACACCCTAGCAACCGCCTAGCAACCACCCAGAATACCTTAGCAACCGCCTAGCAACACCATAGCAACTACCCAGAACACCCTAGCAACCGCCTAACAACCACCCAGAACACCCTAGCAACCACCTAGCAACAGCATAACAACCACCCAGAACACCCTAGCAACCGCCTAGCAACACCATAGCAACCACCCAGAACACCCTAGCAACCGCCTAGCAACACCATAGCGACCACCCATAACATCCTAGCAACCGCCTAGCAAAAAACGTTCTGGTCCGAACTTTCTCAAGCCAACTTCAAAGTTTGTCTCGACGAACTTTTGCATCTAGTTATTATTATTCTTCTGACCGTAAAAATTTACAACTCAAACTCCTCCTAGAGCTTTAACTCTACAAACTCCAAATTCGGCTCAGACACTCAAACTGATCTGACTCGCGTTGCTATATCTTTTCAGACTGATCGGACTTACGGTTTTCCTAAAAATGACGATCAAAACTCGAAAAAACTCATTCAAAAACTCCATTGACTTACATTGGGGAGTTCTAAAAAATTCAAACTGACGAAAATTCAAATCAAAATACCTTGAAGACTAAACCAAACTGCCATTCTATATACTATATGAGCCATTGAGACTCATTTAAACTAATGAACTCTAAACTCAAAACGTGTGTGTGAGAGAGAGAGAGAGCGTGTGTGTCTATGTGTGTGTGTGTGTGTGTGTGTGTGTGTGTGTAAACTCAAATACTCGTACACACTCATTTAAACTTATAAACTCTTAACTCAAAAACTTGTACACTTATAAACTCTAAACTCATATAAACTCTGTGTGTGTGTGTGAGAGAGAGAGAGTGTGTCTATGTGCGTGTGTGTGTGTGTGTTAATGAGCTTGTCTGTGTGTGTGTGAGTGAGTTAGTGGGTGTGTGTGTGTGTGTGTGTGAGAGAGAGATAGTGTGTGTGAGAGTGTGTGTGTGTATGTGTGTGTGTGTGTGTGTGAGAGTGAGAGTCTGTGTGTGTGTGTGTGTGTGTGTGTGTGTGTGTGTGTGTGTGTGTGTGTGTGTGTCGAAAATTTAAATCTAAACACCTTGAAGACTAAACCAAACTGCCGTTCTATATACTATATGAGCCATTGAGAATAATTTAAACTAATTAACTCTAAACTCGTACACTTATAATTAGAATAAGTGTATGAGATTAACTAATTAACTTATAAACTCATGAATTCATAGACTTATAAACTATTAAACTCATAAATTAATAAACTCTGAACTCTTAAACTCATTTAAACTTATAAACTCAAAACTCAAAAACTCATACACTTATAAACTCTAAACTGAAACTCTTGAGTGTGCGTGTGTGTGTGTGTCTGAGTGTGTGTGTGTCTGAGTGAGTGTGTGAGCGAGTTAGTGTGTGTGTGTGTGCGTGTGTGCGTGTGTGTGTGTATGTGTGTGTGTGTGTGTTTATCTATCTATTAACTTATCTATCTACCTGCCATAAACTTCAAACTACTGTAAACTACTTTAAACTTCAAACCACTTTAAACTTCTTACGTTTAAAGCTCCCAGCTCCCAAGCAACTCCATAGCAACCAAACCAAAGCACACACACACACACACACACACACGTTTTGAGTTTAGAGTTCATTAGTTTAAATGAGTCTCAATGGCTCATATAGTATATAGAACGGCAGTTTGGTTTAGTCTTCAAGGTATTTTGAGTTGAATTTTCGTCGGTTTGAATTTTTTAGAACTCCCATTGTAAGTCAATGGAGTTTTTGAATGAGTTTTTTCGAGTTTTGATCGTCATTTTTAGGAAAACCGTAAGTCCGATCAGTCTGAAAAGATATAGCAACGCGAGTCAGATCAGTTTGAGTGTCTGAGCCGAGTTTGGAGTATGTAGAGTTAAAGCTCTAGGAGGAGTTTGAGTTGTAAATTTTTACGGTCAGAAGAATAATAATAATAATAATAACTAGATGCAAAAGTTCGTCGAGACAAACTTTAAGTTGGCTTGAGAAAGTTTGGACCAGAACGTTTTTTTGCTAGGCGGTTGCTAGGGTGTTCTGGGTGGTTGCTATGGTGTTGCTAGGCGGTTGCTAAGGTATTTTGGGTGGTTGCTAGGCGGTTGCTAGGGTGTTCTGGGTGGTTGCTATGGTGTTGCTAGGCGGTTGCTAAGGTGTTCTGGGTGGCTGCTAGGCGGTTGCTAGGGTGTTCTGGGCGGTTGCTAGGCAGTTGCTAGGGTGTTCTGGGTGGTTGCTATGGTGTTGCTAGGCGGTTGCTAGGGTGTTCTGGGTGGTTGCTAGGGTGTTGTTAGGCGGTTGCTAAGGTGTTATGGGTGGTTGCTATGGTGTTGCTAAGGTATTCTGGGTGGTTGCTAGGCGGTTGCTAGGGTGTTCTGGGTGGTTACTATGGTGTTGCTAGGTGGTTGCTAGGCTATTCTGGGTGGTTGCTAGGCAGTTGCTAGGGTGTTCTGGGTGGTTGCCATGGTGTTGCTAGGCGGTTGCTAGGGTGTTCTGGGTGGTTGCTATGGTGTTGCTAGGTGGTTGGTAGTTGTCACAGATGGTTACTATGGAGTTTTGATATAGTTGTTTGCATGATCTTGGTATGATTAGCACTTAACTAATCGCTATTAGCATGTAGCTATTCACTGCTAGCATGTGTAACATGTTGGAAGTGCTGTTTGCTAGCATGAGTCAAAAGAGCCAAACCTCATCTCTATACGATGTTCTGATACAGAGATATAGGTCTTGCAAAACGGTTGCTAGGGTACTCAAGTTTGGTTGCTATGGTGTTGCTTGGGAGCTGGGAGCTTTAAACATAAGAAGTTTAAAGTGGTTTGAAGTTTAAAGTAGTTTACAGTAGTTTGAAGTTTATGGCAGGTAGATAGATAAGTTAATAGATAGATAAACACACACACACACACACACACACACACACACACACACACACACACACTCAGACACACACACACACGCACACTCAAGAGTTTGAGTTTAGAGTTTATAAGTGTATGAGTTTTTGAGTTTTGAGTTTATAAGTTTAAATGAGTTTAGAGTTTATAAGTTTAAATGAGTTTAAGAGTTCAGAGTTTATTCATTTATGAGTTTAATAGTTTATAAGTCTATGAATTCATGAGTTTATAAGTTAATTAGTTAATCTCATACACTTATTCTAATTATAAGTGTATGAGTTTAGAGTTTATTAGTTTAAATGAGTCTCAATGGCTCATATAGTATTTAGAACGGCAGTTTGGTTTAGTCTTCAAGGTGTTTAGATTTAAATTTTTGACATACACACACACACAAGCATGCACACACAGACTCTCACTCTCTCTCACACACACACACACACACACACTCAGAGTTTATATGAGTTTAGAGTTTATAAGTGTACAAGTTTTTGAGTTAAGAGTTTATACGTTTAAATGAGTGTGTACGAGTATTTGAGTTTACACACACACACACACACACACACACACACACACACACACACACACACACACACACATAGACACACGCTCTCTCTCTCTCTCACACACACACGTTTTGAGTTTAGAGTTCATTAGTTTAAATGAGTCTCAATGGCTCATATAGTATATAGAACGGCAGTTTGGTTTAGTCTTCAAGGTGTTTAGATTTAAATTTTTGACATACACACACACACACAAGCATGCACACACAGACTCTCACTCTCTCTCACACACACACACTATCTCTCTCACACACACACTCACTAACTCACTCACACACACACAGATAAGCTCATTAACACACACACACACACACACACACACACACACACACACACACACTCACGCACATAGACACACACTCTCTCTCTCTCACACACACACACACACACACACACACACACACTCAGAGTTTATATGAGTTTAGAGTTTATAAGTGTACAAGTTTTTGAGTTAAGAGTTTATACGTTTAAATGAGTGTGTACGAGTATTTGAGTTTACACACACACACACACACACACACACACACACACACACACACACATAGACACACACGCTCTCTCTCTCTCTCACACACACACGTTTTGAGTTTAGAGTTCATTAGTTTAAATGAGTCTCAATGGCTCATATAGTATATAGAACGGCAGTTTGGTTTAGTCTTCAAGGTATTTTGATTTGAATTTTCGTCGGTTTGAATTTTTTAGAACTCCCAATGTAAGTCAATGGGAGTTTTTGAATGAGTTTTTTCGAGTTTTGATCATCATTTTTAGGAAAACCGTAAGTCCGATCAGTCTGAAAAGATATAGCAACGCGAGTCAGATCAGTTTGAGTGTCTGAGCCGAATTTGGAGTATGTAGAGTTAAAGCTCTAGGAGGAGTTTGAGTTATAAATTTTTACGGTCAGAATAATAATAATAATAATAATAACTAGATGCAAAAGTTCGTCGAGACAAACTTTAAGTTGGCTTGAGAAAGTTTGGACCAGAACGCTTTTTGCTAGGCGGTTGCTAGGGTCTTTTGGGTGGTTGCTAGGCGGTTGCTAGGGTCTTTTGGGTGTTTGCTATGCTGTTTCTAGGCGGTTGCTAGGGTATTCTGGGTGGTTGCTAGGCGGTTGCTAGGGTGTTTTGGGTGGTTGCTAGGCGGTTGCTAGGGTGTTCTGGGTGGTTGCTATGGTGTTGCTAGGCGGTTGCTAGGGTGTTCTGGGTGGTTGCTATGGTGTTGCTAGGCGGTTGCTAGGGTATTCTTGGTGGTTGCTAGGCGGTTGCTAGGGTGTTCTGGGTGGTTGATATGGTGTTGCTAGGCGGTTGCTAAGGTATTCTGGGTGGTTGCTAGGCGGTTGCTAGGGTGTTCTGAGTGGTTGCTATGGTGTTGCTAGGGTGTTCTGGGTGGTTGCTAGGCGGTTGCTAGGGTGTTCTGGGTGGTTGCTATGGTGTTGTTAGGTGGTTGCTAGGGTATTCTGGGTGGTTGCTAGGCGGTTGCTAGGGTGTTCTGGGTGGTTGCTATGGTGTTGCTAGGCGGTTGCTAGGGTATTCTGAGTGGTTGCTAGGCGGTTGCTAGGGTGTTGCTAGGCGGTTGCTAAGGTATTCTGGGTGGTTGCTAGGCGGTTGCTAGGGTGTTCTGAGTGGTTGCTATGCTGTTGCTAGGGTGTTCTGGGTGGTTGCTAGGCGGTTGCTAGGGTGTTCTGGGTGGTTGCTATGGTGTTGCTAGGCGGTTGCTAGGGTATTCTGGGTGGTTGCTAGGCGGTTGCTAGGGTGTTCTGGGTGGTTGCTATGGTGTTGCTAGGCGGTTGCTAGGGTATTCTGAGTGGTTGCTAGGCGGTTGCTAGGGTGTTCTTGGTGGTTGCTATGGTGTTGCTAGGCGGTTGCTAAGGTATTCTGGGCGGTTACTAGGCGGTTGCTAGGGTGTTCTGGGTGGTTGCTATGGTGTTGCTAGGTGGTTGGTAGTTGTCACAGATGGTTACTATGGAGTCTTTATAGAGTTCTTAGCATGATCTTGGCATGATATAGCACTTAACTACTCGTTATTAGCATGTAGCTATTCAGTGCTAGCATGTGTAGCATGTTGGAAGTGCTGTTTGCTAGCATGAGTCAAAAGAGCCAAACCTCATCTCTATACGATGTTCTGATACAGAGATATAGGTCTTGCAAAACGGTTGCTAGGGTACTCAAGTTTGGTTGCTATGGAGTTGCTTGGGAGCTGGAAGCTTTAAACTTAAGAAGTGGTTTGAAGTTTAAAGTAGTTTACGAGAATTTGAGTTTTGAGTTTATAAGTTTAAATGAGTTTAGAGTTTAAGTTTAAATGAGTTTAGTGTGTGTGTGTGTGTGTGTGTGTGTTCACACACACACATACACACACACACACTCAGAGTTTATGAGTTTAGAGTTTATAAGTGTATAAATTGATGAGTTTATAAGTGTAAGAGTTTTTGAGTTTAGAGTTTATACGTTTTAAATGAGTTTAGAGTTTATAAGTTTTAATGAGTTTAGAGTTTATAAGTTTAAATGAGTTTAAGAGTTCAGAGTTTATTAATTTATGAGTTTAAGAGTTCATAAGTCTATGAATTCATGAGTTTATAAGTTAATTAGTTTATAAGTGTATGAGTTTAGAGTTTATTAGTTTAAATGAGTCTCAATGGCTCATATAGTATATAGAATGGCAGTTTGGTTTAGTCTTCAAGGTGTTTAGATTTAAATTTTGTCGGTTTGAATTTTTTAGAACTCCCCAATGTAAGTCAATGGGAGTTTTTGAATGAGTTTTTTCGAGTTTTGATCGTCATTTTTAGGAAAACCGTAAGTCCGATCAGTCTGAAAAGATATAGCAACGCGAGTCAGATCAGTTTGAGTGTCTGTGCCGAGTTTGGAGTATGTGGAGTTAAAGCTCTAGGAGGAGTTTGAGTTGTAAATTTTTAGGGTCAGAAGAATAATAATAACTAGAATGTACATTTCCTGAAGAAAATGTGAAGTGGTGCTTGCAGTGGCAAAATTCGCCACTGGGCAGATGCTAACACAATTACCATGTTGTGATACCATGAGATACCACGTTTTAGCATTATTTACCACGATTTACCATGATTCTAAGATGATTTATTACGATTTACCACATTCCAGCATGATTTACTATGATTAACATGTTGTTAGAATGATGCTAGCATGATTAGCATGTTGCTAGCATGATTAGCATGTTGGTTGGATGATGCTAGCATGATTAGCATGTTGCTAGCATGCTTTTAACAAGATGCTAGCATGATTAGCATGTTTGCTAGCATGTTTTTAGCTAGATGCTAACATGATTAGCATGTTGCTAGCATGATTAGCATGTTGCTAGCATGATGCTAGCTTGATTAGCATGATGCTAGCATTATGCTAGCTTGATTAGCATGTTGTTAGCATGATGCTAGCATGATGCTAGATTGATTAGCATAATGCTAGCATTATTAGCATGTTGCTAGCATGATGCTAGCTTGATTAGCATGATGCTAACATTATGCTAGCTTGATTAGCATGTTGTTAGCATGATGCTAGCTTTATTAGCATGTTGGTAGCATAATGCTAGCATGATTAGCATGTTGTTAGCATGATGCTAGCTTGATTAGCATGTTGCTAGCATGATGCTAGCTTGATTAGCATGTTGCCATTATGTTTTTAGCAAGATGCTGTTGCCAGGTGGTTGCTAGGGTGTTCTGGGTGGTTGCTATGGTGTTGATAGGCAGTTGCTAAGGTTTTCTGGGTGGTTGCTAGGCAGTTGCTAGGGTATTCTTGGTGGTTGCTAGGCAGTTGCTAGGGTATTCTTGGTGGTTGCTAGGGCGTTGCTAGATGGTTGCTAGGGTGTTCTGGGTGGTTGCTATGGTGTTGCTAGGCAGTTGCTATGGTATTCTGGGTGGATACTAGGGCATTGCTAGGCAGTTGCTAGGTGTTCTAGGTGGTTGCTAGGCAGTTGCTAGGGTGTTCTGGGTGCTTGCTAGAGTTTTTTGTGGTTACTAGAGCATTTCTAGACGTTGCTAGGGTGTTCAGGGTGGTTGCTAAGGTGTTTTTGTTAGTTGCTATGGTGTTACTAGGTGGTTGGTAGTTGTCAAATATGGTTACTATGGAGTTTTTATAGAGTTATTAAAATCTTTAATAACGAGTGCCTTCAGTACGGCACTCGGCCTGCGGCCTCGTGCCTATGGCCGAATAGGCACAAGCATGGAGCGATATCGCAAGGCCACGAGAGTAAAATTGCTTTAAAAAATATAAAAAAAATAAAAAAATGTTTTTTTTTGGTTTAGGGTGGTTGCTAGGGAGCTCTTAGTGGTTGCTAGGGTGCTGAAACTGGTTGCTAGGGTGTGGCTATGAAGATTTTAGGCCATAACTTATTGGCTGCTTGATAATATAAATCCTCTGAGGGAGAGAGAGAGGGAGAGACGCAGGGGTGTCAGGCCCTTTGGAGTGGTGTGTGTGTGAAAACGTCGGTTGGGATTTGAATTTTTTTAGAATGCCCAATGTAAAGTCAATGGGGACTTTTTTGGCCGCTTTTTCGTCCGCTGTGCGAACATCGTACACCCGATCGCTTAGAAAAGTCATAGCACACCTCTCCTCAATGAGCCGGTCGATTTGACACTTCACTCAGGGGTCTGTGACAAACGATGCGGGGCGAGTTTCGCGCCAAACTTTGTCCAGAATAATAATAATAATAATAATAATAAGAATAATAAGTATGAGCAATAACAATAGTGATGCTTTCAAAAAAGCACCACTAATAATAAGTTTAAATAGGATTTCAGTAAGTTGGCTCTCTCAAGCCAACTTAATAATAATAATAACTAGAATGTACATTTCCTGAAGAAAATGTGAAGTGGTGCTTGCAGTGGCAAAACTCGCCACTCGGTTGCTAGGGTGTTGTACATGTTTGCATTCGAGCCAACAACCATGTCTGTACGATGTTGTGGAGCTGAAATATGGCTTCTGTATGTTGCAATATGGTTGCTAGGTGGCTCTAAATGGTTGCTAGGGTGTGAATACACAGTTACTATGGTGATATTTACAGGCTGTTTTACAACTGAAACTAATGAGCCAACCCCCATCTCTATACAATATTCTGATGCAGAGATGTAGGTCTTGTAAAATGGTTGCTAGGGTACTCTGTTTGGTTGCTATGGAGATGCTTGTCAGCTGCTAATGATGAAACTACAAAGGCTTCTTGTTAGCATGAATGATATAAACCAACTCCCATCTCTATACGATGTTCTGATGCAGAGATATACGTTTTGCTAAACGGTTGCTAGGGTACTCTATTTGGTTGCTAGCGAGTGGCTTGTCAGCTGCCATTCATGAAACTCCAAAGGCTTCTTGTCACTATGAATGATATAAACCAACTCCCATGCCTCTGCGACATTCAGAATGGAAGATATGCCTCTTTGGATTTTGGTTGCTAGGGTACTCTGTTTGGTTGCTAGGGAGTGGCTTGTCAGCTGTCAATGATGAAATTCCAAAGGCTTCTTGTCACTATGAATGATATAAACCAACTCCCATGCCTCTGTGACGTTCAGAATGGAAGATATCCCTCTTTGGATTGTTGTTGCTAAGGTGCTCGACAATGGTTGCTAGGGAGGGGCTAGGAAGTGTTGAGGTGATTTATGATTGGCCGTTTGCTGCCCTGAGTCAAACTTGTGTTAACCCCATCTCTTTATGATGTTCTGATGCAGAGATATAGGTCTTGCAAAATGGTTGCTAGGGTACTCTGTTTGGTTGCTAGGGAGTGGCTTGGCAGCTACCAATCATGAAACTCCAAAGGCTGCTTGTCAGTATGTATGATATAAACCAACTCCCATGCCTCTGTGACATTCAGAATAGAAGATATCTCTCTATGAATTTTGGTTGCTAAGGTGCTCGACAATGGTTGCTAGGGAGGGGCTAGGAAGTGTTGAGGTGATTCATGATTGGCTGTTTGCTGCCCCGAGTCAAATGAGACCACCCCCATGTTTCTATGACAATTCAGTCCTGAGATATCCCTTTGATCTCTTTCAATGGAAGTCTATGGGACTTGTTGCTAAGGTGCTCTAAATGGTTGCTAGGGCGTGGCTTGATAGCTTCACAATGATCCTGAGAGACTGATTGGTCATCTGAGTAAGATGAGCCCTCCCCCTTGTCTCTATGACACTGTGATCCAGAGCTACGTTCATTACAAAATCCCTATGCAATTTTCCATAGTAGGAAAAGCATGTGTGTTTCACGGGACATTCCTTCCCCATAGTAAGTCAATGGGACAACTTTGGGACGCTCCTGCCCCCCAGGGGTGCAACTTTTACCCCATTGTGAGGTATGTTCTTACAGAGCCTGTCAGCCTCTTCAAATGTGGCAAATCACACGTTTCTGCAAAATCCTCGCTCAGAGCTATGAGTGCTCAAAGATCGTCGCAATGTTAAGTCAATGGAACTTTTTG
Source organism: Scardinius erythrophthalmus (assembly GCF_964197995.2). Lineage (NCBI taxonomy): Eukaryota > Metazoa > Chordata > Actinopteri > Cypriniformes > Leuciscidae > Scardinius > Scardinius erythrophthalmus. The sequence goes on along the minus strand of NW_028296528.1, from coordinate 168,777 downwards.
GGGTGCTTTTTCGCCCCTGGGGCGAACACCGCACCCCCGATCGCTTATAAAAGTCATAGCACACCTCTCCTCAATAAGCCGGTCGATTTGACACCTCATTCATGGGTCTGTGACAAACAGTGCGGGGCGAGTTACGCGCCAAACTTTTGTCCAGAACAATAAGAAGAAGAAGAATAATAAGTATGAGCAATAACAATAGTGATGCCTTGCTTTCAGCAAGCACCACTAATAAGTTTAAATAGGATTTCAATATGTTGGCTCTCTCAAGCCAACTTAATAATAATAATAATAAGTTTAAATAGGATTTCAATATGTTGGCTCTCTCAAGCCAACTTAATAATAATAATAAGTTTAAATAGGATTTCAGTAAGTTGGCTCTTCTCAACCATGAGAAGTTTGATCACAGCGCCACCTAGTGTTCCAGAGATATTATTGTTTTTTGAAAAAACGCTTATAACTTTTGCCAACATTGCTTGAAATTTGATTTCTTTATGTCAATATATTCCTTGGCTTATGCCGATTTCAACGATATCTCATATGTTATTTTTCAACAATGTCACTGGCCGCCATATTGGAGCGAATGTAAAACAGTTTTTTTGCTACTCCTCCTTCAAAATTGGTCTAATTTTGTCCAAACATGTGCTCAAATGATCTTCGGACTGAGCCGCATAAAAGTACTGTCCCCGATTTTTTTGCTATACTGGGAAAAAAAAAAGTTATGATGTCGCAAACTTAATGAGGTCGACCCAAAATTGGTTCAGAGGCTGTAACTTGTGAACAGTTTGTCACAAAATCATAAAATTGGTGTCTATCGATTCCTTGCGTCATGTCGAATCCGAGGATATCTATTTTGCCAGGATTGGATATACCACATCATAAGCTACATTAGCATTAATCTAGCTTAGCATGCTAATCTGGTTAATTTGCTTTTGTGTGCTCATTCTTACACTGAAGCTCTCCTCTGAAGTTTGACTTCTCTGAGTGGCGCAATCTGATAAACCATGTATGTAGAATCCTGAACCATTCTGGTCATGGGTTCGAGTCCCATGTGGGATGACTTTAAAGTTGTGTATAAAGTTGTCATTTAAATTCCTTCCGGCTCTGCACTGCCGTTGGTGCTTAAATGCTCGCTGTGCTTCATTTATATTTAATTTCTGCTGTTTTTGTTCTTGCGGCTCTGCACTGCTGTTGGTGCTTAAATGCTTGCTGTGCTGCTGTACTTGATGTACATTTACATGTATATTCAATTTCTGCTCTTTTTTTTCTTCTGGCTCCGCACTGCTGTTGGTGCTTAAATGCTTGCTGTGCTGCTGTAATGGATGTGCTTACAGTACTTGCTGTGCTTGATGTACATTCAATTTCTGATGTTTTGCTCTTCTGGCTCCTCATTGCGCTACAGCGGCTTTTGCTTGCTGTGCCTTGCAGGGCTTGGCCCCCTTATTGCTGCTTGCAGCTATATTTATTTATTTGTATGTATTTTTTACTGATAAATACTGATTTTTACTTTTAAATGCTAAATGTGATTCAGGCATGCAAGTTATTTTTCACAGATATGTGGCCAGCTTACTCATGGCTCATACTCTTTTAAATGTTTGAATTGATATCCCCAATGCAATATCAGGGGGTAAAGATATCATTAGAGTTCTTAAACTTATGGCTATGCTCTTGTTATCAGATGAGATATAATCCCTAGCGTTTGGCCCTGTGATTCTTCAGGACAAGACCTTGATGCCATCCACACTCAGTAGATGAAGAAGGTGAGTTTCACAATAGCTGCTACTACCACAAATCAAGAGACCGAACACAACAGGCTTTCATCCATATGCACACACCCATATATAGGCATGGGTACTGAAACCCAGTATTAAATGGGCCCTGGGGCCAAATTATGGATGACCGCAGTATCGATAAGCTTGGACGTTATCAGTTCTGCTGACGGTACTGAAGAAATTACACGCACTATTTATTAAATACATTGTCTTGCAAATTGTATCTCACGCCATCCTTAAAATTTTTTAAAATCTTAAAATATTTGTTTGCCGTAACCCGACTGACCCTGTCAATTTAGTACCGACCCAATTATTTATTTATTTTTCCCTTTAAGTCCGACCGACTTGCCGGTTGTAAACTTGCGTTAAGACCAACCGATTTTTCTTTTAACTCTTCAAACAACTAATACAAATGCAATAAAAATAATATTAGTTATTAAGTATTGTGAATATAAATTGCCTAGACCTACATACAAACATAAGCTACATTCTTTCTTTTAAATAAAAACCCGTGGCGTGGCGTGTCATCTATGATTATGTTTACACCATTGGTTTACGCATGTCACACTATGGCCTGCAGGCTAAGTTCGCTTCGTTTCATTCACTGTCAATGGTTCGCGCTTGGTAATGATGGCTGCGGCTTTATCAAATTACTATAAAGATTATTTCATTTTTATATGTTGTTGAATATGGTTTATTAAAAAATAAACGTGAGAGCGTGTTATAGGCTATATGCAGAGATGGAAAGTAACGAAGTACAAATACTTCGTTACTGTACTTAAGTAGATTTTTCAGATATTTTTACTTTACTATTTATTTTTGTGCCGACTTTTTGCTTTTACTCCTTACATTTTAACATGAATATCGGTACTTTCTTCTTTTTTATTCTAAAAAATTGGCTCGTTACTTTGGTTTCAAATAATTTCAGTGGAGTCGTTATTATTTTTGCGTCATCAACCCTTCACAGGGAGTATGACTGACAGACAATGTGACCAATCATAATCCGCCATTTTGTCCGACAAAGCAGTCAGGAGAGTTAGTAGATTAACATTGGAGGATTTAAACTTGAAAAACGAAGTGTACCAACATCTTTTCGCGTAAAAACATCATTCCCTATTATGTTCATTCATGTTTATTTGATGCTATAAATTAACTAGAAGGAAGAGATGATCGGTTCACAAGCAGCTTTAACTGAGGCTCTACAGCGATCTGTCACGACACATTAAAGAGACACAAAACGGTATTTATGGTTTACATTTCTTTAAAAAATGACCAAATTTGAAAGGTGAGAATTTGTTTCATATAAAAAAATAGCCTGGTCTGTCCTGTCTCTCAGCCCCTTGTCAGTGTTCTCTCTGCTCCGCGATGTGTGTTTAAGTGTGTGAGAACATGGTGTGGCGTAAGAGCGGCGTCGCTTGTCGGACATAGCAACAGTAACTAAAGGGAACGGAAGGGTTTGGGAATGGGAATGGCACGGTCAAATGAATGGGAATATACGTTGCACACTTGACCCATCACTACAAGACGACTCGACAGATTCGGCGGCATTCATTCGCGGAAAAAAATCATTACATAGCCTACATGTAGATTCCTTTAAATGTTAAAGGAGAACTCCTGTAAGTTTTAAACCTGCTTTTAGTCTCTTAACATCCTTGATGTGTCATTACAAGTGCCCAGCCATGTTAGATGGTTCCTTCAGAGTGAACACGGTGAATCTGACTGCAGTAGATGTGAAAGATATGAATAAAAATGATGTTATTTAAGCCAGCGCAAATACCTGTATTTACATCCTGTTTTCGGTCGAAATCCAAAGCAGTCGATTGTCGAGTTCACGCGCGTGATCATAGGTAACTAAACCTATGCGCGTGAACTCACCAATCGTAATGACACATCAAGGATGTTAAGAGGCTAAACTTGCCCCATTGAAGTCAACAGGGTGCAAATTTTAAAAAGAGGATAACACGGTGTAGACAACACCGATTTTTGTCATTGTTCTCTGTATTGACAGCACTCCAAATTTACAAAAAAATGAGCTCAATGTTAAAATTGACAGGAGTTCTCCTAAGGGGAAGATTAAAAAAGAGAAACTGGGTCTGTGAATTCTCACAGAATCACAATTGAATTCACAATTGAATTCATATCTTGCTACTCCGTCAGAATCTCATTAACCTGGATGAGTCTCTGTCACAATAATCATATAGGCTATGTGATGTTTTAGGTCGATTGGCAGACATCCATTTAAAATGTAACGTTAGGCAATGGCATATAAAGAACCTTTTTTATTAAATGTAAAGAAACTAAATGATCTTACCTGGGCTGTTTCTGCCTTCTCTTATTGCGGCCTTTGATTCAGAAATTTTAGCTGATGATCAATAAAATAATGCATCTCATAACTGTTGATTTTCGGTGACGTGCACTAAATCTGCATATAGCGGGAATTGAAGATTGGATTTATATCCGCAAAAAAAAAAAAAAAACACACACACATTGATGTAACCAGGTGTAAATGGAATCCTTTTGATAAATCAGACAGCAATCCGATCTGAGAAAACGCATGAAGTGGCCTGGTGTAAACAGCCCCTAGACATCGGTGAAAAACTAAATAGAGATGCATTGTTAATGTTAGGGATGTCCCGATACCACTTTTTCACTTCCGATACCGATACCGATGCCGCAGCTTTGGCTATTTGCCGATACCGATATCAATCCGATATTTTTATTTTATTCTTGAACTAATACTACTAATAATAAAATATAATGGAAGCACTTTCCTCAATTAGCCACTTAAAAACATCTCACTCAAATGGAGAACAAATACTTCTCCAGTATATAGTCCACAACAACAGTTGATAATGAAAGACTGCCAGCCTTTATTCAAAAGACCTTGAGATATGTTTGGTAACCTGAATGAATTTAAAATTAATTTGCTATATTTCAGATCAATATATTTGTTTCCTTTAAATTTTAATTAACTTTAACTTTATTCTCATCTGAATTCTAAATAATTTATTTCTGTATAAAATAATACTACTTTTAAAAACACATTTGATTTTCTTTTTTATTCAATGTAGAATGTGTAACTTAAAAATAAACAGATTAGTGCTCTGTTTTAGGACAAGAAATGAAAACCAATGCAATGATGAATGTCCAAAAAGATGAGATCATTTTTGCTTTTAAACAGCGTGTGCGTGTGCGTGTTGTGTGTGTGTGTGTGTGTGTGTGTGTGTGTGTGTGATTTTGGTTGGGTGACAGTTACAGTTTGACAAGAGTTTACAGTTTGACAAAAGCACAATGTTGGGTTTTACACAAATATAAGTAGGCTAAACACTTTTTCCAGTTTTAATGATGTCCTGTATGAAAATGACGGAGTATGTTTTTTTGTTTCCACTGTTCGATCGCGCCCGTGCCTCTCTCTCTGACACACACACACACACACACACACACCAGCATTGCAATCTTGACATCGCAGCCTGTTCATTTTGCTGCGTTCACACCAAAACGCGAATAGAGCGTCAAATTTGCGTCTATCGCGTCAAATTTGCGTCTATCGCGTCTAGTTCGATGCTTGAACAGTTTGAATCCATTCGCGCGTCCAAAGCGAATAGGATGCGCCACGCGCGTATAATGATAAAGTGAGCGTTTGAAGCGATATAGACGCGCGTTCAGAGCTAAGGCGGGCTACAGATTAGTTGTCCCGTTGTCCCTAAAGAACCCGCATATGCGCGTATCTAACAGTAACGTTAGTTTCGTATTACATTAATTAATGTGCACGCGAGATTTATTTATTTTTATACCGTGTATTCTCTGTGTAAATCCATGCACCGAACGTACGTTCAGTACGAATACGTACCGTTCCACCCCTAATGGGTATCGGATCATAGGTATCGGATAATTTTTTTTCTCCCCTCCGATATCCGATCTAGCGTTTTGGGCCAGTATCGGCACGATACCGATGCCGTGGATCGGATCGGGACATCCCTAGTTAATGTAACACATTAACGTTTTTTTTCATAGGTATTACATTGCATGTTAATGCAATTAACTGTAATTTTGTGAATTCTAAAGTCAATTTAATTTATTTGTTTCCCTCTGAAAATCCACTTTAGTTGATATCTAGTGGCTTCTTTCTTGATTCTGACCCAGTCAGTAACGTCACGATATGCAAATTAGTTTAAATTCATACCTATGTAATCACCATGACACTTTTTTTTCATTGAATCTTGAAAAAAAAATATATAGACCTACCTACTGACCCTTTTTTTTCTTTTTTTTGCTGTTACTGCAAACCAAAATATTTAAGGATGGCCTCACCAGCTGTTTCTATATGCGATAGGGGTGATTGCATTGGAGTTTTTCCCTCTTTTGCACCTTGCTTTAAATCACTAATAGGGGTGTAAGAAAAAATCAATACACTTGAGTATCGCAATATTTTATTTTGCAATACTGTATCGATTTTTTTTTTTTTTTAAATTTAGTTTACGTGCAAAAATATTCATGGTAAGACAGTGGTTCACATTTATGTTGTGTTTAACCCTTTCATGCATGAATTATGATAACCCCAGTCAGGATTTTTTTCCTATGTGTTTTTATTGCTCTTAGGGCATGAAAAACAAGAATTGATTTTTTTTTTTTTTTTTACACATTTTTCAAAGAGATCTTCAGATGTCCACTTGAGTGGACAGCATGCGGCTATGGTTTAAACTTAAGATATACTATATTAAATATAAGACAATAATCAAACAGATAAAGTATGTGAATTTAACAAACTAATCAATACAATTATATCAAATCATGTGAAAACTATAAAATATATACGCAATAAAATAAAATTACATTTATAAAATATAAATGCAAAATATTGCAAAGGCTTCATACAACTTCATGCAAGTTGCACTTCGCGTATCTTTGATATCAGAACATGAGGACATGATTCCATCAGAATTTTCTACAGCCTGTCAAGGTACAACTGTGGAAACCACTCAGATGCTCCCTCCGGTGCACCAGAGTATGGAGATTTACCCTTATTAGCTGATAATTCTGATTATGTTCAAGATGGACATGCACATTTCTATCATAGCCCTCCTTTGAGAAAACCTAGCGATACGTTTTTTTCAACTTTCAACTTTTTTCTTTCTCATCTGAAATGATCAGTGTTGGGGGTAACGCACTACAAGTAACATGCATAACGCATTCAGATTACTTTTTTGATGTTACAAGTAAAGTAATGTGTTACAAGTAGCATACATTACTTTATCAGATTACTTTTTGATCTAACAAGTAATTAACTACAAGTAATGTGCATTACCTAATCATATTACTTTTTGATGTAACGAGTAAAGAAACGCATTACAAGTAACATGCATTACGTAATCAGATTACTTTGTGATGTTATTAGTAAAGAAACGCATTACAATAACGCACATTACATAATCAGATTACTTTTTGATGTTATGAGTAAGGAAACGCATTACAAGTAACACGCATTACGTAATCAGATTACTTTTTGATGTTATGAGTAAAGAAACGCATTGCAAGTAACATGCATTATGTAATCAGATTACTTTTTGATGTTATGAGTAAGGAAACGCATTACAATAACATGCATTACGAAATCAGATTACTTTTTGATCTAACAAGTAAAGTAATGCATTACAAGTGTCATACATTATGTAATCACATGACTTTTTGATGTCAATGAAAATTACATTCTAATAATACAAGTACATTTATTGACAGTAAAAAAAATCACTGCAGATTAAGTTTTTAAGTTTTAAATTTCAAAAACAATATTCACATTATAATTATGAATTGTAGCTGAAATATAGCAATTGATGCATGACGTCCACTACAGTGGACATGTGATTAATCAAAGTTTTCTCTCAATCTAAAATCAAAACTTGGAAAATTTTACTGTGATATGACTCATTAGATATTGCTTGATGCTGCAATATTTTTTTTTTACATACAAAAGTCTCCTAGGATAGAAGGAATGGGTGTTTTTGAAAAAATTTAAATTTTTAATATTGCAGTAATATTAAACATTTTAATACTACAGTAATATTAAACATCTTTAGTATTTCTGTTTCAAATAACGTTGTGTTTGAGCTGCGTGCGCTAAAGCTAAAGAGCTGAAGGAACACCCCTAAACCTATATATGATAAATTAGATATTTATACAAAATAAACACAATATTACAACTTACACTTGCACAAAATCATGCACAGATTAACTTGAGCTATGATTAATAGTAATTATTACATAGTGAAACTCCTGTTGTGGATGCGCTCCTCCTAGGACAACACGCTGAAACACAGCAACTAAACCCAAAGAATTCACAACGTTTTTAATGCAATATTTTGCTCATTATAATGTATGTATATATGGCAGTCCCAATCATAGTTATTAATGTTCTGCATTGAAGCTAATGATCATCACATATTGTGATTTTTAATTAAATCAAAGCTACAGCTAACACTGTCTGTAAAAGACAGACTTACAATCGGTTAAATGTACTATTATGTTGATGAAATATTGAAAAAAAATCAACTTTAGAAAACATGGGTGGTGATGAAGTAAAAAGATCCAGCACATTTACATGGTACAACCTTTTGAACTGACTGTATGCATATCCCACACAGCCTCATTTTTGATTCACTTGGAATTAAATATGGCATCTACCTAGATTAAAGTTGCTTGACACATGCTGAAAGGTTCCACACAAATTGTTAAGATCTCACTGAAATGACTAGATATCTTTGTAGGAAGAAAAATACAGCTTCTTATTTGTAATATTGTGATCTGTAAAAAAAAAATGCAGCTCTTATGTGGTAGCCAAAGTAGGAGTAACGTCACAACATTTATAGCTACCAACTGGAATATATTATGTATAAGTTTCTTTTTTCTGTAGAACATAAAAGAAGATATTTAGATTTTTTTTTTTTTTCATACAATTGAAGCTCATTTATGTTTTGTCTTGAAGATCCACATAGGAAACAAAGTTTGGATCAGAGAAGAGGCATGGAAGATGATTAATTTATCTACAAAAGATTCTCTCTATGTTAAAGAGATAGCTGTGGCACTGTGGGGGACAAACACTTTAAAGAGCAGAAGTGTGTCAGGAAAGGAGTGTCCCACGAATAAACATTCTGCAAAGCCTCCCCTGACACCCTCCAAGCTGCAAGTTTTGAGAGGTAATCTGTTATTTCATTCATTCATTCATTTATTCATTTATTCATTTATTCATTCATATACTTTATGTAGCCTTAGCCAATTTAGTAAAAGGGTTTTACATTAGTTGATTAACTTTCTAAGTTTTACTAAAAGTGACAAATTAATAATCTAAATTATTTATCTTTCAAGTCTCCTTCAGTGACTGGCTCAAACAAAAAGAACCCGAAAAAGGAGAGAGAGAAGCGGGAGAAGCAAGTGGGGTATTACATATCCCAAAAAATACAAGATGTCATAAAAAAAGAAAAGAAAAATGTAATGTAAAATGCATCTCTATAATTCTGTTATTGTTCTCCTATAGTTACTATTATAGTTTTAGCATTTTAATCATTTCAATTAATAATTTTGTACATTACTGTTAGCATATCAATGGGTTGTTTTAAGGGGCTGCAATATCAAATAAAAGGAATTTGTTTGAATGGTTGCCTGTGCTCCTGAAGATTAAGTATACTTGGAATTGTTTACATTATTTGTCACAACACCCAGTGGCAGGAAAAATAGAGAAGACATAGATTCAGCCAGCCTGACCAGCTAAGACCAGCCTGACCAGCTAAAACCAGCTAAGCCCAACAATGACCAGCTAAGACCAGCCTGACCAGCTAAAACCAGCTAAGCTCAACAATGACCAGCTAAGACCAGCCTGACCAGCTAAAACCAGCTAAGCCCAACAATGACCAGCTAAGACCAGCCTGACCAGCTAAAACCAGCTAAGACCAGCCTGACCAGCTAAGACCAGCCTGACCAGCTAAGCCCAACAATGACCAGCTAAGACCAGCTAAAACCAGCTAAGACCAGCCAGCCTGACCAGCTAAAACCAGCTAAGCCCAACAATGACCAGCTAAGACCAGCCTGACCAGCTAAAACCAGCTAAGCCGAACAATGACCAGCTAAGACCAGCCTGACCAGCTAAGCCCAACAATGACCAGCCTGACCAGCTAAGACCAGCTAAAACCAGCTAAGACCAGCCAGGCTGACCAGCAAAGCCCAACAATGACCAGCTAAGACCAGCCTGACCAGCTAAGACCAGCCTGACCAGCTAAAAAAGTGTTCAAAACCCCTCTAAAACCAGCCTGATAAACCAGCTATGACCAGGCTGGGAGACCAGCCAAAACCAGCCTGACCATCTTAGGCTGGTTTAAGCTGGATTTTTCAGCAGGGGTTTGAGAAGCTGGACATCTTGTTGGTTTTATACAAATTACTTAAACATAAAATATTTGTTTTCGTTTTGAATCTGATCATTTAAAAGTACACACTTAAATGTTTATAAAGGTATATGGCTCATAAATGTGTGACAAGTATTCGCTGAGTTTTGTTTCAGTTTATAGACGTGCTCAAGAAAAAAAAGTTCACCGCGACGGAGAGGCAGAACGCACACCCTGTTTATTTTCTTTATTTTACAAAAGCACAATGTTTTGGTTTGATTGTAAGTGGACACATACAAAAGGAGAAATATCACAGATTCTTTTTTTATATTTCTTTTTTCTGTATGACTATAAATGACTGAGTAATTTAAGTTTATAGTGCTACAATGTGGAGAAAATCCAGCAAAACGCGCCCGCGCGTTTGTCGACCTCAGAGGGTTAAGGTTAGCATAACGTTGCTGGAACATTGTCTTAAGGTTTGCATAACGTTGCTGGAACGTTATCTTAAGGTTAGCATAACGTTGCTGGAACGTTAGCACAACATTGCTGGAACATTATCTTAAGGTTTGCATAACTTTGCTAGAATGTTATCTTAAGGTTAGCATAACATTGCTGGAACGTTAGCACAACATTGCTGGAACATTCCTAAGGTTAGCATAACGTTCATGGAATGTTATCTTAAGGTTAGCATAACATTCATGTAACGTTATCTTAGGTTAGCATAACTTTGCCGGAACATTGGCATAACGTTGCTGGAACATCATCTTAAGGTAAGCATAACATTCCAGCAACATTCTTTCCCCCAAAATGTTATTAACAATACAACATTCAAAGAACATTAAAATGTCCACTTTCTTTCAACTTAAAAAGTTATTTTAAGGTTAGAAAAAAAATTCTGCACAATTCGTCCAACTTTATTTTTTTATTAACACAACCATGTGAATTATAAGCTCACACTTTTACAGCACATCAAAAAGTAGAAAATTTCATATGATTATCTTACATTTTAAACGCTACATTATAGCTTAAAAAAACAACAAATATTTTCATATAAACATTTAAATGAAATGAAAACGGTGTTGAAAACAGAAAAATTCTGTCAGTAATCACTCACCCTCATGTTATTCCAACCCCTTAAAGGAATAGTTAGCCCAAAAATGATATTTAACCCATGATTTACTCACCCTCAAGCCGTTCGAGATGCATGTGTCAATCTTTTTTCAGACGAACATATTTTCAGTTATTTTAGAAAATGTCTTAGATCTTTCAGTGGTTATAATGTGAAGCTATGGGGTCCACATCGTTCAAGTCCCAAAATGTGCATGCATCCTTCACAAAAATAATCCATCCGGCTCCAGGGGGATAAACGAAGGGCTTCTGAAGGTAATCCGTGTGGTTTTGTCGTAAAAATATACATATTTAAAACTTTATAAACGAAAATAACTGGCTTCCGGTCACGACGCTTCCTACGCTACGTCATACGCCAGCCACCATCTCCGTGAACGCGCATCGACCGCTACCGGAAGCCAGTTATTTTCGTTTATAAAGTTTTAAATATGTATATTTGTATGACAAAACCGCATGGATTCTAAAGTAACTGAAAATGTGTTCGTCTGAAAAAAGATTGACATATGCATCTCGAACGGCTTGAGGGTGAGTAAATCATGGGTTAAATATCATTTTTGGGCGAACTATCCCTTTAAGACTCCCGTTCATCTTCAGAACACAAATTAACATATATTTGATGAAATCTGAGAGCTGGCTCACTACTCCATATGCTTCTAGGCAATTTTATTCTGGTGAGTTTATCTCAAGCGACAACAATAATTTTTGTGCACAAAAAAACAAAATAAAGACTTTATTCAACTATTCATTTTCTTCCGTATGGGCCTCTGTTACATATTCATGTATTTGTGATTCGTTTGTTCTATGTTATGATCTGTCTGGGGGCGAGTATGTTGTGTCTTTGTTTTATTAGGGACTGATGATCAATAAAATGCAGCTCATAACTGTGTTCGGTGACGTGCACTCTGTTAAATCTGCATATAGCGCGGGAATTGAAGATCAGATTTATATCCGTTTTGCAAAAGCACATTCATGTAACCAGGTGTAAAAGGAATCGTTTTGATAAATCAGATAGCTATCTGATCTGTGACGATGGTTCTGTCTCGACTTTTTGACTTGTTTAGAATCGCCTTTGACCACTTCAGAGTGGCTGACTACCCAGCTAACAAAAAAAGGTCCCCAGAACGTCCCCTAAATGGCCTGTGCGAACGTCCCCCCGAACGTCCCCATGTGGAGTCCGCTTGATGTCCCGCGGACGTTTGCGAAGACGTCCTCCGTACGTTCAAGAGGACATTCACAGGACCACCAGCGGCCATTCGGAACGTTTAGGGGACTTTCGCGTTTAGTACCCTGAATATCATTATATTTTATTCTACTTCTGGCTAACCAAAGAAAACACACACGTTGTAAGGAACAAAGTAAATGTATTTTATTTGAACAAAGGTGTTGTGCTCTTTCAGTGTGTGTGTGTCTTCAAACGCGCTGGCAGCTGTGTGTGTGTGTTTGTCCGTCAGCTGTGGGGTTAGTCCAGCAATTCTTCCCCTTGGCATCTACCTAAAAAAACAAAATAAACACATTCAGTAGTATTATGATTGTATATGTCTATATAATATATCCATATATGTTAAATATAACGTCGTCTCTTCTCATCATAACATTAACGTTAGCTTCGTAGTGTTAGCATACGGTTTGCAGCGGTACACAGCAGACAACTTAAGCAAACGTTTTAAAAGGTAACATTTTCTTATAATTTAAAGATGGACAGTGGTTACGGTAACTAATGTATACTAATTTAAAAATTAAAAATACCTTTTAGACAGACGAAAGAGAAAACACAAGGCCGTGTCTGAGGAGGACCGTTATAACTGTCACTACAGCTGAGCGTTGCCATGGATACATGGTGCGTACCATAAGGAATGACGTCACTCGCTTAGGTGCACTTGATCGTCACTTGCTTGTTTCTCCCCGTGTAGCTATATTACACTCTTTTTTTTGTTATTTGAGCTGCATGTGCTATCAGTCAGAATAATTGTGCAATAATTAGAAGAACATTTTTCCTAAAATAACTTCTTTTGAATAAAACCAGTCACCTTCGCCTGACCAACAGTTTGATAATTTAGGATAGGATAGGACAGTTAGGATAATTTTATTTGTCTTACCTTTGTTATTCTCCACTTTCTTCCCAGCAATGTGCTTTTCCATTCTTCACGTTTTCCTAGGCTGCCGTTTTCCTCAAGTCGATGCATTCTTTTAGAGCTCCTGCATTCAACCTTATTTTCTTCATGCATGAATAGCCTATAAATTGTAGCTTATATATGACCCTGGATCACAAAACCAGTCTTATGTTGCACGGGTATATTTGTGGCAATAGCCAACAAAACATTGTATGGGTCAAAATTATAGATTTTTCTTCTATACCAAAAATCATTAGGATATTAAGTAAAGATCATGTTCCATGAAGATATTTTGTACATTTCCCACGAATCCCACCTTAACCCTATATGATGGTCTTCGTTTAGGAGTCACGTTCGTGGCCAGATGTATAAATCTCAATAAAAAAAAAAAACAAAAAAAACATTACCCATAAGACTGGTTTTGTGGTCCAGGGTCACATATTAAAATATGATATTTGAATCAATTATCATATTTTGATGTTTAAATTATAACGCTGAAAACAGTCTTGTGATTTGATTACATCTTTAACTAGTGATAGAAGTTACTAAGTTTATTATCTTAACATAATTAAAACACTAACATTTTTAACAAACTTAATTTTACAATTAATTCAAATATTTTTAGTTTATTTGCATTTAGCCTATATTTTTGTTTAATTATTCTTTTGTCTGAGTTGCAAGCTGTCAGGTCTGATGATAAAAGAAAACGCACGTGCGACTGGATTTTGCAAGTGTTGTCATGGAAATGGCAGGTGAGGGACGAAATAGGGACGTTCGCACACTGGCCCGGACAAATGTCCTCAGAACGTCCGTCACCGAACGTTACAAAGCGGACCAAATGCGAACGTCATCGGAATGTCCGTCACCGAACGTTACAAAGCGGACCAAATGCGAACGTCATCGGAATGTCCGTCAGCGAACGTTACAAAGCGGACCAAATGCGAACGTCATCGGAATGTCCGTCACCGAACGTTACAAAGCGGACCAAATGCGAACGTCATCGGAATGTCCGTCACCGAACGTTACAAAGCGGACCAAATGCGGACGTCCTCCGAACGTCCACTCGGGAACGTTACAAAGCGGACCAAACGCGGACCTAAGGGGACGTTCGAAAAGTCCGGGGGACGTCCCCTGTTAGCTGGGTATGGGCATGCCCGAACATGTCCTTAAAACAACCCTTAACGTTCGTTTTCAAAACTGTGCAACTCACCGAGTGGTTAGTGGTGTTCGTTGATGATTAAAAGCAAGTAGCGTAGCGAAATACAGTTTCTGTCGTGTTTTATTTGCCATTTTGTAAAATCCCATTGATTTCTGTTGGAGGACTCATTGCTCGTTGATATTACTGCGCTACCTGGAACGGAAAAGATGCTTCAGACTCAAATATCGAGTGGAAGTTTATACGCAGTTGTGAGTTATCTGAAAAAATAGTTCCACTATAGCAAATAACACGGATTGAAATCATACATTGTGCCGATATATTTGTTTTTAATCATTAACGAACACCACTAACCACTCGGTGAGTTGCATAGTTTTGAAAACGAACGTTAAGGGTTGTTTTAAGGAAATAGACAGCCACTCTGAAGCAGTCAAAGGCGATTCTAAACAAGTCAAAAAGTCGAGGACAACACACAAAGGGATCTTCCCGCTGGAAAACCTCGACAGCCGATTCGTCCTGCACAAGAAAGGGGGCGGGACATTGGACATTGATAAAGTCCAAGCCTTCAGTTTACTCTCTCTCTTATCCTCTCTTCTCTCTTCGCTCACCTCTTCTCCCATCGATCCCGCTGACCTCCTCCTCCTCCACGTGCAGCGCTGCTCCAGATGAACGGGCCTTGCCTTGGCCTCTGGGACACATGGCCCGCACCATGAAAAAGCCTGCCGTCTCTGCAACCAAGATCTGAAACCTCTCCCCGTCCCGGGAGACGAACCTAATTTTCGCGGTAACTTAAATTCAAGTAAGCCTTTGCATCGTCTTGCGAAACGACCCAGAAGACGAAGCCAGACGCAAACCAGCCGGACACGCGCACGCGCGCGTCCCCTTTTCCAGCATCGCCCTGAAAGAGTACAACAGCTCGCAAGTACTATCTATCAACCTAAAAGTTGATTTCCTGGTCTCTCTCTCTTAGGTCTGCGAATTAAGTTACCCTTCTTCCTCTTCTCTTCTCTTTTTCCCCTTTTTCTTTCTTTCATTTCATTCTGATCACTTATGTTATTGTTTGGTTATATGTTGTTTGTTTATTGTTTGCATTTTTACGTACGTTTATATTCGTAGCTCATATAATCATAGTTTTGCATTTATTAAAATTCATAAATACTTTTCACTGCCTCTGTGTTTGAAGAATCCACCTTATAAGTCAATGAATCTAAAAAGATCCTTTTATAAGCTACAAAGCTCGATATTGTAGACTACTTGAGTAGTTTTAATTAATAAACTCAGAAAGTTCGATGTCCTTGGCCAGAACATAAAACTTTCTTGAAGTGCGTGAATACCTCTTCTTACCTGTAATGATTTTATATTTATTTCGCTGGACGAATTAAATGTTGGTCAGATCAGTTACAGAACCAGGTAATCTCGAAAATTGATAAAAATAAATGTACATGCGACTTATGAATTATGACCATGAGTCATAAATATTAATATCTCAAAATTCCCCATATTCTTGAGCTAATTCATATTTACCCCGAGTCGCAAACGCTACAATAACATTGTTAGAACATTATTCCCTAATGTTCTTATGACATTTTTAGCGGGTAGTTTTAAGTTCCCAGAATGTTCTCGTAAAAGATTGGAAAACATTCTCTAAAAACATTCTAAAAATGTTTAATGACAACATTATTGGAACATTATTCCCTAATGTTCTTATAACATTTTTAGCGGGTAGTTTTATTTAAGTTCCCAGAATGTTCTCCTAAAAGGTAGGAAAACATTCTCTAAAAACATTCTAAAAATGTTTAATGATAACATTGTTAAAACAATATTCCCTAATGTTCTTATAACATTTTCATTGAGTAGTTTTATTTAAGTTCCCAGAATGTTCTCCTTAAAGGTATAGATAACATTCTCTAAGAACACTCTAAAAATGTTTTGTGATGACATTGTTGGAACATTATTCCTAATGTTCTCATAACATTTTTAGCAGGTAGTTTTATTTAAGTTCCCAGAATGTTCTCCTAAAAGATAGGATAACATTCTCTAAGAACACTCTAAAAATGTTTTGTGATGACCTTCTATAAAGGTTTAATCATAACATTTGTAGAACATTATCCCTTTACATTCTTATAAAGTTTTTAGCAGGAAGTTTTATTTTTATTCTTAGAATGTTCTTCTAAAAGTTAACAGGATAACATTCTCTAAAAATACTCTTAAAAATACTACTTAACATTCTTATAAAGTTTTTAGTGGGAAGTTTTATTTTTGTTCCCAAAATGTTCTCTTAAACATAAAAAATGCTTAGCTATAACATTGTTAAAACATACAATTTTATTAATCTCTAAAATAAAACAAAAATCTAACAGGTTTATGAATGGCATTCACATAAATTATTAGAAGTTCTGCGTACAGTAGATGCCCAACATTATATGAAGAACTCAGTAAAGTCCAATGTGCAATCATACGTCTTGACTTCTGTTTGCTCAGAGCTCGTCTTTGGTTGTCTTGGTTCTTGCAGAAAAAGAATAAAGTCATCTGCATTAATAGGTGTTCTACTGTTCTTCTCTTCTTGTTTTTCAGCTGCTATCCCAGTTAGCAGAATTGAGCTCCATTCTCTGTGTACATGGTAGAGTTTTTCCTCATAGCCTATAAAAGAAGATCATGCAACAGTGTAAACAAAAATAATACAAATACATGTTACATATTAAGATCACAAGCAATATAGACTTTGAAAACTTGAAAACCCAGCCTAATTATTAATCAGAAATTAATTAGATTAGTTTATTTAAAAGTATAAATATGATACCTTATGAGTATCTATTTTGTTTCTGTAATTTAAAACATATACTTAATCCATTATATACATGTTAATAACACAACTAGAGGCTAAATTATTTTAACAAACTACAAACTTGGCTTGAGAAGTGTGAACCTCGAACTCAGGTCGCCTTGAGCACAGCTGCAGCATGTCACAGCACTGCCCACGATGCTTTTGCTCTGATGTAACAGCTCATTTTCATCAGTTATATTGTCTATGGATTGTTACATTTCTTACAGATTTCTGCTTGTTTTAAATCAGATACAGATAAAGTAGACTGCATTTGAATGCATTGGCGATAGAACAATTTCTAGTGTGATTTAATCATACCTGTGAATCGTCTCTTTGCTATTAGCTAAGCTGTAAGTTTTAGTTACTTCAAAAGCAGAAAGAAATATATGTGCAATATATAATACAGTGTTGACACTAACTTTCTGTGCTCCAGTAGGTTTCTGTGTGCGCACAATCTGCATGTTAAATGTGAGCTACTGTCTGTGCATATGAAAGCTTGTTTCCGCCATGGAATACAATTTTTAAAAAAGGTAATTGCGACTCACAATTCAAACTTTTTTTCTCAGAAGTGCGAGATATAAACTCGCAATTTGCCGTTTGAAAGTCAGAATCACAGGATAAATTAGTAAAATCTGAGAAAAAAAAGCAATTCTGGCTTATTTATTTTTTGCTGTCTTTTCTATATGAGAACATTAATGCACTTCAATACAGCCGCTCTGAGAGTCACTTCAGCAGCATTTTAGCTTCATTTGAGAAAAACTATCATCATATCATAAAACACAGAGAGACTCAAAGGTCTACACGGCAATCCGTCAAATAAAAGTTTGGTTTAACCTTTGAAGAAAGTTTTGCTTAAATCATTACATTTTAAATAATTGGTTATAGCAATTTAATTAAACCATTAAAATGGAATCAAGAAAACAAAAAAAAAAAATTACTTTTGGGAGATGCGAGAGCGAAGTAGTCCAGTGATAATTAACAGGCAGCCATGGTTAATGCAATTTGCAAAGACCCACCCCCTTTAGTTACTGTTGCTATGTCCAACAAGCCATGGCGCTCTCACGCCATGATAAAAGTACTCCACACGGCTCTGGCAGGTTAATAAAGGCGAAAGGTGAAGCGAAGTGATGCGTTTGTGTAAGAAACATATCCATATTTAATATTTTAGGGCTGGGAATCGATTAAAAAAAGTAACTGATTATTTACACAATTTGCTAATTAAATGCAATTAATTGCATTTCCCCCAAGCTTGTAATCAATCATCAATATTTAAACTTAGAATAACCTAATTAAACAACAAAAAGGAAAAAAGGAACAGAAAATAGCCCTGTATTAAAATAATATTAGACATCAATATATCAATATATTATTATTTTCAATAATCAATCAACATAATCAATTTAACAATTTATTATTATAATTTTTTTTTTTACTAATTATCAAAATAAAACAGTCCTACAAAGCTATTATTACAAGAGCATGTGATCAGAGCAGGTAATTTTACCATTGTTGCCAGCATGACTATACCAGCTCAGTAGGGCTATTTCACAGAAGTCTACTACTGAGAAATTTCACGTTATATGACTTTGCTTTTCCAGTGCATGATCGGTACATGATTGGAGCGTTTGGGCCGTTAACGACAGAGCAGAACGCGCAGCGCAAACACGGAGCAGAACATTGAGCAAAGAGCTCAATGTTGTGTGTGTGTGTCAGTGCGCTGACACACACACACGGAATGGAGAGCGCGGCGCGGAAAAGACCCGCTCATGAAAGCTGCGCGAGAATAAAAC
Organism: Scardinius erythrophthalmus; assembly: GCF_964197995.2. Lineage (NCBI taxonomy): Eukaryota > Metazoa > Chordata > Actinopteri > Cypriniformes > Leuciscidae > Scardinius > Scardinius erythrophthalmus. The sequence continues at coordinate 149,630 of NW_028296528.1, read as the reverse complement.
CTGATTGCCGAACACGGAGGGGCGGGACGGCATATTTTGCAGCCTTTTCCGCAACAGGAAGTCATTAAAACGAGACAAAAAAAAGTGCTGCGTTAATTGCGTTATTTTTTTTAACTCGTTAAGCATCTTAAATTAATCGCGAAGATTAACGTGTTAATTCCCCCAGCCCTACCATATTTATAACTTTATCGACTTAAATAACTAGCTTCCAGCAGACAGCCATATGCAAGTCAAATTACGCCCAAAGAGTTATAGAGTCAACGTATCGATACGCATATGCGCCTGCAAGGCTACGCATCGCTACGCTTCGGCCGCCATTATGCGTCTATGCGTAGCAAAATGTGTTGTCCCAGTTTTTGATACGCAACACACCGTTGTATTTAATACTATGTGTTGTTGGTGGGGGCAAAACTGCAAGTTGCTTGCGTCCGACGTGTAGACTATAAAAGGCTCTTGTCGATGTATGACGTAAGAGTAGCATAAGCTTTGACGGCTCTCGCGGTTCAAACAAACAGGGCTAGGCAATAAATTCAAACTCCTCCCACATTTCTCTTTATATGATTCTCTTTAATGATAATTTTTCTAAAAATCTCTGTGGAAAGAAAGTCAGATTTAAATCTGGGACAGATATAAATCTGGCACGAGGGAGAAAAAAAGAGATCATTTTTATTTTGGAGGGCATTGTGCCTTTAAAATTTACTACGGTTTTATAAAATGCAGTGGATACTTACTAGTGATGGACTTGTTTCTCTGTTGGTGCCTGTTCTGCTCCGTAAACATTGGTCCAATGCTTGATCTTAAGAAAATTTAAAAAGTGTGTTAATGTGTGTTAACAGACTATTGATCTGGGTGACATACACTGTAAAAAAAAATCCCGTAAAAAAACGGTAAATCTCTGGCAGCAAAGTTTCCAGACGGGTTCTGTTAAATTACAGCAAATTACCATTTCACAAAATTACAGGCAAAAACCGTAAAAATACAGAATTGACTTTACGGTCAAAATTAATAAAATTACAGTACATTACTGTTAATAATGGCTTATTAAACCGTGGAAAAAACCGTGGTAAATTTAGGGTTTTATAAAGTTATTTTATAATAATGCTCTGTCTATCTACAGTAATTATCTTTTAATATATAGTTTTTCCTGTGTAAAATAACTATGAAGTTATGTATAAAAATGTAATGAGTCCATAAATTCAAATACAAAGTTTGTATATTTACAGTTTTTATTTTTTTGCAGATCCAGTTTCACAACTTTGACCAATCTCTAATTAAGTACTTAATAAAAGCAAATGTACAGTAAATTTCTGTTAAATTAACTAAAGGTACAAGTACGGAATACCTGCACATTTACAGTATTACTCATTAAACAAACACTGAACATCAAGATACGTGAATGATAGGAAATACAGGCTTAGTATATCATTTAGAACATGTAAAAATTTCAACATTAAAAGACTTTATATTTATATTAAGAGAACAATAGAAGCAACAAGTGCAGTGACAAGTCCCAGTTAGTGTAGCACAGTGGGTCAAGTGTTTATGAAAAGATGGATATTTAGCAGTTTCTTGAAAATGTGTTGAGTTGGGCAGGTCATCCCACCAGCAGGGAACAGTCCAGGGAAATGTCAGTGAAAGTGATTTTGTGTCTCTTTGGAATGATGGCACCACAAGGCGCCGTTCACTTGCAGAACACAAGCTTCTGGAGACACATAGATCTGAAGCAGTGAGTTTAGGTCTTGCTGCAGCATCTGGATCAGTTGCAGAGGTTTGACTGATGCTGGAAGGCCTGCCAGGAGAGCATTACAATAGTCCAGTCTGGATAGAACAAGAGCTTAGACAAGGAGTTGTGTGGCTCCGATAGGAAGGGCCGGATCTTTCTGGTGTTGTATAAGGCAAATCAGCAGGATCACACAGCAAGGATGGTTTGGCTGAAACCATAAGCAGGTCTGTCTTGGCAAGGTTGAGTTGAAGGTGAAGGTCATTCATCCAGCAGGAATTTTCCATCAGGTAGGCTGAGATGCGAGCAGCAACCATCAGATCCTCTGGCTGGAATGAAAGGTGTATATGTGTCATTAAGTGATAGGAAAAGTCATGTTTCTAAATGACAGAGCCTAGTTACACTAAAAAAAAAAAATAAAAAAAATTAATAATAAATAAATAGATGGGTGGAGTCTAACACAATCGTGGTCTTACTGTAGTAAAACCAAACATTGTGCAGCTACAGTGGCCTCACAAGGATCAAATGAATATTCACATGGGAAAATACAGTATAAAACAAATTAAATGTTCTGCCACTTTTAGTGCAATCATATGGAATCAGAAGACTCAGCCATAACAATATTTTAAATTACTTCTTCCCATACCTTGTTTGCCATGATCATTCTGCTTTCCACTTGACCTGAAATCACAAAAAAAAAAAAAAAAATTTAACAACTCAGTATTACATTTACACATGTCAGAATATGTTCCACTGGGACAATGCAAAACCTCAACTGACTATGATCTGGAAGCTGAGCAGGAAAGGGTAACAGTGAAGTTTTGAGCTGAGACACCTAGGGGTATAAGTTAACTTTCTGTTCATCTGGATCAGTGCAATTTTCATAACCAATGATCAAAAGTATCCTATGAAAAAGGCTACTATGATGACCCCAGGCCATCCAAAATGTAGATAAGTTCATTTCTTCATCAGAACACAAACATTCTATCAACTTTTATTTTATAAGCCTAATATATGCACATGTAACGTTATGCATTCTATAGCTAACGTTACGTGTTGGCAAGCAGATGCAGCCAGAATATGCAATTTATCATGTTGTGTTCATATTCTAGTCTCATGTGCTTTCCTGTATCAAGTAAGTTACAGTATTTACTGAATTCGTTTTCTTAACAGTCTTGATAGCCACGTTAACCCTTACGAAAATTAACTATGGTTTAACCACAAAGAAACAAACAAAAACAAAAAAACATGGTAGGCCTATTTGTAGTATAACTGTGGTTATTAAAAATAGTAATAAAAATCCGCCAAAAACGTGGTTACTATAATTAAAACCAAGGATATTTTTTAAGAGAAGAGTTTTCAGCTTCCAGGCAGTGTTTCAAAATGTCCCGCCATTTAAGAGATTGCTTTTCTGACAGATAACGTTACTATCGCGTATTAACGAAGATTTTATATACAATTAAACGGACTTTGATATGTATAACAAGTCTACGAAAGCTCGTTTTAGGTCTTTTGAGGTGTGGGTTCAACAGATCTTTCTTAAAACAGATGGAAAATGTAAAGACGCATGCTACATTTTCAGTGTTTTGCCCTCCAGCTCTCGCCAGTTAACTGAACATCATTTAAGTATGCTAACGTTAGCTTGAAAACTGTAAACTTAACACAAATGTAATATAAAATATCGTTCACATGTAACTTAGTATAATGAGACTCTTACCTCAGCCGGTGATCGGTTGGCATGATGTCCGCTCGCTGTGACGAACAAGGCTCACTGAAAAGGGCGTTATTTCCGAAGAATCCAAACGGACGGACTAAAAACATAGCTCCTGCTCACGGCTGCTCTTGACGAATACGATTGCCTTGAAACCCTGTTGATCTAACAATCCACTTGACGAGAGTAGACTGAATTCAAATCTCCCGCTTGCCCAAACTCGACTGATCCGCTAACGTTAACCGTTGTGGGCGGGAGTAAACAGCGGAAATGAATTTGAACCTGCGTCATCGCGCGCGCTCTCACACACACACACACACACACACACACACACACACACACACACACACACACACACACAAAGCCCTGAATGTGAAGCAACGGATATTTGGAAAAATATTCATAAAATATACATGAAATTATGGGAGAATAAGACAATGAAATAATGATCAAAATTAGTATAAAATAAAATAATTCAGGCCTACTGTAGTCTATGTAGGGTACTGTATGTACAAATCACAGTCTATGGTATAAATACTTTTATTTAACCTTAAAAAAACTCACTTTAGCCCCCACATGCTTAATAATCTGTAAGGAAAACATATTGAATAGATGCTGATTTCCGCATAGTTATACCTTCTTTACTTTGTTTTCTAATTTCACAGAAAAAATCTGTAAAATATTACTTATAATTTCTGTAAAATTACACATAACTCTGTAAAAATACAGACAAGTTCCTTTTAAAAAACGCAAAATTGCTGTAAAACCAAAATACAAGCAATTACCTGTAAATTTAACAATGGACCTTTAAATTACAGCAAATGCCTTTTATTTTACAGATATTTGCTGTATAATGACAAAACGGTAAAATTCTGTAAAAAAATACAGACAATTGGCTGTAAAATTACACTTTTTTTTACAGTGTAGGACCATTTTTTATGTTTTCCTTAAGTGTTAGGCTATATAAATCTGGAGAACCCTTACTAACATTAACCATGGTTTTGCTACACTAACTAAATGGTAATAAATTATTGTAATCAATCCACCATAAAAACATTGTTTCAACTCTTTACTATAATAAAAACCATGGTTAATTTAGCAAAGGACCCTGGGAACATGTCCTAAAAAGAACAGCTCATCCAAAACATAGAGTTCTCTCGTTATTTACCGGTACTCCATGTTGTTCCAAAACTGTATGAATTTATTTTGTATAACCTTAATTAAGATATCTTGAGAAATTACTTCACTGTCTTTTTTTTTTTCATAAAATAGGTTCCAATGTTGTTTTATTCCCAACAAGTCATACAGGTTTGAAAATAATTTCATTTTGAAAGGACATCTATGTTATGTATACAGACACAATGTTCTCAGTTCACTCATTGTAAAGCTCCTATGCTGAGGTTTATTTAAATTTTTTCAAAATGTTGCCAGTAAAATGTTCTAATTGTGTTAACTCCACACATTAGAAAAATGTTTTATAAAGAACATTCAACATCTCATCTCTCAATGATATCCTCAAAACATTTTCCTAATGTGACAGAGAGAATGTTCTTCTTTTGTTTCATGAAACATTGGGACAATGTTATATTGAGATCATTGTACAAACTTTAACTTTAACAACATTCCCAAAATATGCTCAAAATGTTGCTAGTAGAATGTTCTTCTTTTGTTATCATGAAACATTGGGACAATGTTATATTGAGATCATTGTGCAAACTTTAACTTTAACAACATTCCCAAAATATGCTCAAAATGTTGCAAGAAGAATGTTCTTCTTTTGTTATCATGAAACATTGGGACAATGTTATATTGAGATCATTGTACAAACTTTAACTTTAATAACAACATTCCCAAAATATGCTCAACATGTTGCACGTAAAATGTTCTAATTGTGTTAACTCGTCGCATTAGAAGAACGTTTTATAAAGAACATTCAACATCTTATCTCTCAATGATATCCTCAAAACATTTTCCTAATGTGACAGAGAGAATGTTCTTCTTTTGTTTTTATGAAACATTGGGACAATGTTATATTGAGATCATTGTACAAACTTTAACTTTAACAACATTCCCAAAATATCCTCAAAATGTTGCAAGTAGAATGTTCTTCTTTTGTTATCATGAAACATTGGGACAATTTTAAAAATGTGTGTTAACAGACTATTGATCTGGGTGACATAGGACCATTTTTTATGTTTTCCTTAAGTGTTAGGCTATATAAATCTGGAGAACCCTTAGCCTACTAACATTAACCATGGTTTTGCTACACTAACTAAATGATAAATTATTGTAATCAATCCACTATAAAAAACATTGTTTCTACACTTTACTATAATAAAAACCATGGTTAATTTAGCAAAGGACCCTGGGAACATGTCCTAAAAAGAACAGCTCATCCAAAACATAGAGTTCTCTCGTTATTTACTATGGGGCGCCGTTTGTAAAGCGGCTCACGCTGAAAATAACAGCAACATTTTGTCACATTTAACTTCAAACAATGTTTAAAAAACTGGTATGAATTTTTGACGGTCACTTTTTACCACATTTACAACAATATTTGTCAACTTAGAGATATTTTAAATAGTTAAATCTAAATATTAAATGTTACACCTAAATGTTAAATATTAAATCTAAATGCTAAATCTAAATCTAAATGTTAAATCTAAATCTAAATGTTAAATCTAAATGTTAAATCTAAATGTTAAATCTAAATATTAAATCTAAATCTAAATGTTAAATCTAAATGTTAAATCTAAATCTAAATGTTAAATCTAAATCTAAATGTTAAATCTAAATATTAAATCTAAATCTAAATGTTAAATCTAAATGTTAAATTTAAATCTAAATCTAAATGTTGAATCTAAATCTAAATGTTGAATCTAAATGTTTTGGGTGAAACTAAATATTTAACTAATATGCAAATTCAAAATGCCGGAAGTGCCAAAATAAAAGCTCGAGGTGGTCAGTGTGTGTTTATAGCATGGTTTATAGTGTCAAATAACGAATAAAAACTCATAATAATAACTATAATATAACGATAATAACTACCTAAAATAATAAACACGTTTGGAGAAACTGTAGAGTTTCGTGATGAGAGTGATGACATGACATTCAGTCAAAGTGAGCCCCCTCGTGGCTGGCTATTATGGCTACAGGTCATAAGTCCCGCACTTTTCATAAAAGTGACACTAGCCTACTCTTCAAATAAAGTTTCTCCAAACGTGTTTATTATTTTAGGTAGTTATTATCACGATAATCTATGTCCAAGAGTCTATTTCCTCGGATGAGATGGTTTTTATTCGTTATTTGACACTATAAACCATGCTATAAACACACACTGTCCACCTCGAGCTTTTATTTTGGCACTTCCTGTTACCGGCATTTTTAATTTGCATATTAGTTAAATATTTAGTTTCACCCCAAACATTTAGATTCAACATTTAGATTTAGATTTAACATTTAGATTTAGATTCAACATTTAGATTTAGATTTAACATTTAGATTTAACATTTAGATTTAGATTTAACATTTAGATTTAACATTTAGATTTAACATTTAGATTTAACATTTAGATTTAACATTTAGATTTAACATTTAGATTTAACATTTAGATTTAACATTTAGATTTAGATTTAACATTTAGATTTAACATTTAGATTTAGATTTAACATTTAGATTTAACATTTAGATTTAGATTTAACATTTAGATTTAACATTTAGATTTAACATTTAGATTTAGATTTAACATTTAACATTTAGATTTAACATTTAGATTTAGATTTAACATTTATATTTAGATTTAGCATTTAGATTTAACATTTAACATTTAGGTGTAACATTTAATATTTAGATTTAACTATTTAAAATATCTCTAAGTTGACAAATATTGTTGTAAATGTGGTAAAAAGTGACCGTCAAAAATTCATACCAGTTTTTTAAACATTGTTTGAAGCTAAATGTGACAAAATGTTGCTGTTATTTTCAGCGAGAGCCGCTTTACAAACGGCGCCCCATAATTTACCGGTACTCCATGTTGTTCCAAAACTGTTTGAATTTATTTTGCATAACCTTACTTAAGATATCTTGAGAAATGACTTCACTCTTTTGTTTTTTGTTTTTCCATGAAATGGGTTCCAATGTTGTTTTATTCCCAACATTCTTGTGTTTCACAGAAGTAAGTCATACAGGTTTGAAAATAATTTCATTTTGAAAGGACATTTATGTTTGGGTCAGCTAGGCCCGTATATCAAGAAGACAGGTAAAATATTGTCTGGAGGGTTTTGACCAGTGTGCCTTTGAGCAGAGTTTAGGCTACATGTTCTGCCACTATTTCCCGTGTATTTTACTATGACAATACTCACCGCAACTGAAGATCGTGTGGCTGGATAATATTTATTCCCAAAATTCCTGGATAATGGGAAACACACACACATACAGCAATATTATTAGCTATTTGTATTTACTTACTAAAAGAGACATTTGCAAAAGCTTGCAAAATTTTACTCACCAGCTCAAAAACATATGATGATGACTCATCATTTTGACGGTAACGTTAGGCCGATATCCCGCGATCAACAATATTCAAAAGCCTAGTTTTCATAGTGTGGTTCGAGTTCCTCTCTGTATAAAGACACAATGTTCTCAGTTCACTCATTGTAAAGCTCCTATGCTCAGGTTTATTTTATTTTATTTTTTATCAAAAACTAAGTTAGCTGACAATATTTACACATGCTTAGCCTGAAACATTGACATAATATCGATATTGCTGTAATCGCATTTAAAATTAGTTTCTCAATTTAACACACTATATTTTGATGTAGCAGAATGTATTTTTATATAAAATAAAGTTATTTACCTTCCGCAGATTGCAATATGTCCGTTACAAGTATGTTGTTAAAATTCGTTGTCCATTTACATCCCGCAACTCGCTCAAAATAAAAATGTAACAGTAAGATGCAAAATAATCCATGTTTTAAACAATGTAAAAGCCACAGAACCGAAGGAGGCTAGTACTGAAGATACCGAGCAGCAGCAGCGAACACACACACACACACACACACACACACACACACACACACACACACACACACACACACACACACACACACACACACACACACACACACACACACACACACTCTAACAGACGAAAATTCAAACTTGACCAGTAAAAGGCGCGCATAGCTGCCATTGGCCAGATTCCTGGATGACAGTCTGAATAACCAATCATGCTCAAAACAACTCGAAGAGACAGCCAATAATGTGGTAACATCGCAATTACAGGAAAAGATGACATGTTTTAAAAAGAATATGAAAAAAAATGTGCACGTGCTATTTATTTAGTTGTATTTGTAAGCTGGCTGTTATATTTAATCAATTGGTTAAATGGTGTCTTCATTGCAGTGCATGATAAAAAAAAAAAACTTACAATAACATATAAATAATAATAATAAATAACATAAATAATATATACCATATATAACAACATATATTTACCACTGCTCTGCCAAACAGCAGTTTAAAAGAGCAAACATACAGTGAGGAAAATAAGTATTTGAACACCCTGCTATCTTGCAAGTTCTCCCACTTAGAAATCATGGAGGGGTCTGAAATTGTCATCGTAGGTGCATGTCCACTGTGAGAGACATAATCTAAAAAAAAAAAATCCAGAAATCACAATGTATGATTTTTTAACTATTTATTTGTGTGATACAGCTGCAAATAAGTATTTGAACACCTGAGAAAATCAATGTTAATATTTGGTACAGTAGCCTTTGTTTGCAATTATAGAGGTCAAACGTTTCCTGTAGTTTTTCACCAGGTTTGCACACACTGCAGGAGGGATTTTAGCCCACTCCTCCACACAGATCTTCTCTAGATCAGTCAGGTTTCTGGGCTGTCGCTGAGAAACACAGAGTTTGAGCTCCCTCCAAAGATTCTCTATTGGGTTTAGGTCTGGAGACTGGCTAGGCCACGCCAGAACCTTGATATGCTTCTTACAGAGCCACTCCTTGGTTATCCTGGCTGTGTGCTTCAGGTCATTGTCATGTTGGAAGACCCAGCCTCAACCCATCTTCAATGCTCTAACTGAGGGAAGGAGGTTGTTCCCCAAAATCTCGCAATACATGGCCCCGGTCATCCTCTCCTTAATACAGTGCAGTCGCCCTGTCCCATGTGCAGAAAAACACCCCCAAAGCATGATGCTACCACCCCCATGCTTCACAGTAGGGATGGTGTTCTTGGGATGGTACTCATCATTCTTCTTCCTCCAAACACGTTTAGTGGAATTATGACCAAAAAGTTCTATTTTGGTCTCATCTGACCACATGACTTTCTCCCATGACTCCTCTGGATCATCCAAATGGTCATTGGCAAACTTAAGACGGGCCTTGACATGTGCTGGTTTAAGCAGGGGAACCTTCCGTGCCATGCATGATTTCAAACCATGATGTCTTAGTGTATTACCAACAGTAACCTTGGAAACGGTGGTCCCAGCTCTTTTCAGGTCATTGACCAGCTCCTCCCGCGCTTCTTCCATTTTCTTATGATTGCTCCAACAGTGGACCTTTTTTCACCAAGCTGCTTGGCAATTTCCCCGTAGCCCTTTCCAGCCTTGTGGAGGTGTACAATTTTGTCTCTAGTGCCTTTGGACAGCTCTTTGGTCTTGGCCATGTTAATATTTGGATTCTTACTGATTGTATGGGGTGGACAGGTGTCTTTATGTAGCTAACGACCTCAAACAGGTGCTTCTAATTTAGGATAATAAATGGAGTGGAGGTGGACATTTTAAAGGCAGACTAACAGGTCTTTGAGGGTCAGAATTCTAGCTGATAGACAGGTGTTCAAATACTTATTTGCAGCTGTATCATACAAATAAATAGTTAAAAAATCATATATTGTGATTTCTGGATTATTATTTTTTTAGATTATGTCTCTCACAGTGGACATGCACCTACGATGACAATTTCAGACCCCTCCATGATTTCCAAGTGGGAGAACATGCAAAATAGCAGGGTGTTCAAATACTTATTTTCCTCACTGTATTATATATTAAACAGAGCAAACATTGCATATGTAGGCTATTCATATACAATTCTGTATACCTACCTACATGAAAAACTAATGGATTGGTATGGTGACATTCATGTGACCCATAATGATCCTTTTGCACTTTAACAAAATATTGACCTTTCCTTTAGAAACACTCTTATGCCTAATAATGTCAACTTGCTTTTCACCCTGTGTGGCACAGTTACACAACCTGTTGGTTTAGGGTTAATCCTCTGTCCAACACAACACTTTGCTAACATTGGCATAATTCTATACAAGTTGCAACATAATACCCCGGGTTTCACAGGCAAGGTTTAAGCCTGTAGACCCGGACTAAAATGCACGTTTGAGCTGTTTTACCTGAAAGCAACTTGCACTGACATATCTTAAAATATGTCAGTGCCATTGTTTTGTCTCAAGATGCACACCAGTAATGTTTCTTTTTTCTTTTTTCTAAGGCACATTTTTAAAAGCTAATTAAATGCACTAAGGCCTAATCCTGGCTTAATCTAAAATCTGTGAAACCGGGTCTGGGTTAGAAATTAAGGGTTAAGGTTAACCCTAACTCTAACCCTAACCCTTGTCTACAGACTTTTATTTAACAGCATGGATACTCCAAGGTGTTGACTGCAGTGGTTAGGCCTTTAGCGTTGATACAGGACGAATAACTTCTCACTGTGACAGTCTGTAATGTATTTTAGCAAAGAGTGTTTGTATGGATTGTCCCTAATTAAGCTAGAGCTATCGGTGCATTCAAGTCATGTCATAAAGATCGTATTTACAAGTTGAACGCCACCACAATGATGAGAATATGAGTAGGAAGCTCAGAATTTTCTTTAACCCCAATCTTGAAGAGTTAGGGGTGTGTCAGTGGGAAACTTCACGAGTTCACATCTACATATAATTAGTACAATAAGTTTATGCGTATTTGGCGTGCTGTCCGGGGGGAGGGCTCGGAGTTAGGCCCGAACCCAAAGTACTTCCCCCAGTTGGTAAGTGTAGATGGAACTGGAAGTGAGGAGATGGGGTGGAGGAGGGATGCTGACAAACTTTCAATGAACAGAGATAGGTCTGCTGTGAATTTATACTCTGTCGTTGAGTTGATTACTGATTAATCTCCAGCTGTGCATAATTTGGTTAATTATCTGAACCTGCTCCTCCCGAACTTTGTTATTAAAACATCATATTGTGGGATACCACTATACTTAGGTATTTAGCAGTGACAATGAAGTAAGCTAATGCCTGCACAAAAGATGATAGCATTAATATAACAGTATAATATGTTATGATAAAGTTTACAGTGGCTTCATTAATTTAAAACATAAAAAAAAAATGAATACAAACTTCCCAGGAGGACTTAAACGCACCATATGTTCCATCGTGAACCCTGTTGGCCTGCTGTCTGACCAGCAAGCTCAATTTAACAATAATTGTGTAGTTTGATTGCTAAATGTTACATTTAAAATGTTCTAGTTTTGTTAACGCGTCACATTACAAGAACGTTTTTTAAAAACACTCATCATCTCAGGTCTCAGTGATATCCTCAAAACATTTTACGAACGTTGATTTGATAATGTTCCTCCTCTGTTATTATGGAACATTGTGCCAATGTTTTACTGAGAACATTATATAATCTGTTATCTCAACAACATCCTCAAAACATCCTCAAAATGTTGCAAGTAAAATGTTCTAATTGTGTTAACACATAACATTACAAGAACGTTTTATAAAGAACATTCAACATCTCATCTCTCAATGATATCCTCAAAACATTTTCCTAATGTGACAGAGAATGTTCTTCTTTTGTTATCATGAAACATTGGGACAATGTTATATTGAGATCATTGTACAAACTTTAACTTTAACAACATTCCCAAAATATGCTCAAAATGTTGCAAGAAGAATGTCCTTTCGTTTTTATGAAACATTGGGACAATGTTATATTGAGATCATTGTACAAACTTTAACTTTAACAACATTCCCAAAATATGCTCAAAATGTTGCAAGTAAAATGTTCTTCTTTTGTTTTTATGAAACATTGGGATAATGTTATATTGAGATCATTGTACAAACTTTAACTTTAACAACATTCCCAAAATATGCTCAAAATTTTGCAAGTAATGTTCTAATTGTGTTAACTCGTCACATTAGAAGAACGTTTTATAAAGAACATTCAACATCTCATCTCTCAATGATATCCTCAAAACATTTTCCTAATGTGACAGAGAGAATGTTCTTCTTTTGTTATCATGAAACATTGGGACAATATTATATTAAGATCATTGTACAAACTTTAACTTTAACAACATTCCCAAAATATCCTCAAAATGTTGCACGTAAAATGTTCTTCTTTTGTTATCATGAAACATTGGGACAATGTTATATTGAGATCATTGTACAAACTTTAACTTTATCAACATTCCCAAAATATCCTCAAAATGTTGCACGTAAAATGTTCTTCTTTTGTTATCATGAAACATTGGGACAATATTACATTGAGATCATTGTACAAACTTTAACTTTAACAACATTCCTAAAATATCCTCAAAATGTTGCACGTAAAATGTTCTTCTTTTGTTATCATGAAACATTGGGACAATATTACATTGAGATCATTGTACAAACTTTAACTTTAACAACATTCCTAAAATATCCTCAAAATGTTGCACGTAAAATGTTCTTCTTTTGTTATCATGAAACATTGGGACAATATTACATTGAGATCATTGTACAAACTTTAACTTTAACAACATTCCTAAAATATCCTCAAAATGTTGCACGTAAAATGTTCTTCTTTTGTTATCATGAAACATTGGGACAATGTTATATTGAGATCATTGTACAAACTTTAACTTTAACAACATTCCCAAAATATGCTCAAAATGTTGCAAATAGAATGTTCTAATTGTGTTAACTCGTCACATTAGAGGAACGTTTTATAAAGAACATTCAACATCTCATCTCTCAATGATATCCTCAAAACATTTTCCTAATGTTACAGAGAGAATGTTCTTCTTTTGTTTTTATGAAACATTGGGACAATGTTATATTGAGATCATTGTACAAACTTTAACTTTAACAACAATCCCAAAATATCCTCAAAATGCTGCAAGTAGAATTTTCTTCTTTTGTTATCATGAAACATTGGGACAATATTATATTGAGATCATTGTACAAACTTTAACTTTAACAACATTCCCAAAATATCCTCAAAATGTTGCACGTAAAATGTTCTTCTTTTGTTTTTATGAAACATTGGGACAATGTTATATTGAGATCATTGTACAAACTTTAACTTTAACAACATTCCCAAAATATCCTCAAAATGTTGCAAGTAAAATGTTCTAATTGTGTTAACTCGTCACATTAGAAGAACGTTTTATAAAGAACATTCAACATCTCATCTCTCAATGATATCCTCAACTCATTTCCCTAACGTGACAGAATGTTCTTCTTTTGTTATCATGAAACATTGGGACAATGTTATATTGAGATCATTGTACAAACTTTAACTTTAACAACATTCCCAAAATATGCTCAAAATGTTGCAAGTAAAATGTTCTAATTGTGTTAACTCGTCACATTAGAAGAACGTTTTATAAAGAACATTCAACATCTCATCTCTCAATGATATCCTCAAAACATTTTCCTAATGTGACAGAGAGAATGTTCTTCTTTTGTTATCATGAAACATTGGGACAATGTTTTATTGAGCTCATTGTACAACTTGTTACCTCAGAAACATTCCCAAAACATCCTTTGAATGTTGCAGTTCAAATGTTATATCTTAGTTTACATTTAATGTTATAGGAACATTTTTTAAAATGAGAAAACATCCTTAAAATATTCGTTAAACATTACATTCAAATGTTTTCTTCAGAACATTAACCAAACTTGTAGGGAATGTTAGCCAAAATTCTAAGAACGTTCCCTGCTAGCTGGGTATTCAACGGAAGCGTGTCATTTCCATGAAAGAATGTTTCAGAAACATTTTTATGTACTATTTGTGTAATGTTGGTGACTAAACTCACTAAATTTACCTGAAATTAGCGAAGACAACAGTGCTTGGGGCGTAGATCTACCGGCTCCAAGTCTGCAGCTGCTAGTCGTCAGTTGAGCTCCCCGCCCGTTTCCATGGTAACTCAGTTCACATCTGGTTCAAATGTAACTCGAGTGCGCGCGCCAGCCAATTAAAAGACCTAACGTTAGAAGTCACGCAGAATTTAAACATAAAAGAAGAATTGATGGAGGGAATTATTTGATAATCAGATAAAATGTCCTGAAATGTGAGGTTTACATGAAGTGGCCATCACCAAACTGTAAACGGAATGAGTATATGAAGCATGAGTGTATGTTTACAAAATCATTTATATAATAGGTTATAATATAATAGGCTATAATATAATGTAATATGTAATAGCCTATAATATTATATAGCTTTATAAATGGTTAACGTGGTGTAAAAATAAAATTGCAAAAACATTTATTAAAAACTAAACATGATATAGGCTTGAATATATTTTGTGAAATATACACAATATGTACACATATTTACAGATGTAACATGAGGAACAATTTAAAAGATACATGTTCAATGTATTTTTGAAATAATATATTTTCAAAATGTATTTCAATATATTTAACAGTGCTTCACATATGTGAATAGCATCTATCTATATATCTATAAATTATAGGAAGGTCTGTCTGTCTGTCTGTCTGTCTGTCTGTTAACAACATTTTCAAACTTGACAGGTTTTATGCTATGGGCACAAGTAAGTGCAGTGTAAAGTTTGACGTTGTTTGGATTAGAAATGCAAAAGATATGGTTAAATATATCGGTAAAAGAAGGTAATTGTTTAAACATTCTGGCATAAACGCTCTGTCAGCTACACTGTTTACTTCTGAATACTGTATTTTATTCACAGCTTTTCTCGGAGTTCACTGTGTAGCCTGCTCCCTGAATCGTGTAGTTAAATTTTCCTTGGTGCTTTCTTCCATGCATAAATAAAAATGTCACTGAACTTTTGCTGTGTAATTGTAACAATGAGCACTCAAACACACCAAAACAAAAATGATTAAAAACACACACAAAAACTGATTTTGCACGGGCAGTTTGCCATCATTTGTAGTAACCTATTCACACTGTTTGCTCAAGCGTAGCGTTTTCTCTGAGTTCACTGTGTAGCCTGCTCCCTGAATCGTCACGCTTACTCATTTGTGCATGTTAACCGAATCTGTAAGTCAGCTATGCTGTTTGCTTCTGAATATTATATTTCATTCTGGTGCTTAACATTATCACTACTGTGTAATAGTAGCATGCTATTAACCAACAAAACATATCCTATTCAATGCGTTCACAATCTCTTTCACAGGCATCATTTGTAGTATAGCCTATTCACAAACTGTTTTTACTCAAGCGTAGCATTTTCTCTGAGTTCACTGTGTAGTCTGCTCCCTGCATTGTGTAGTTCAATTTTCCACATTTATTTTATGCCATTATTTCAGGATCAGTATTTGCTTTCTACTATACACAAATAAAAATGTCACTGAACTTGTGCTGTGTAATTGTAACAATGAGCACTCAAACACACCAAAACAACAATTACTAAAAACACACAAAAAAAAAAAAGATTTTGCACAGGCATTTTGCACAGGCATTTTGCACTAGTTAATATTCATTTATTAATAGGCTATATAGTGCTGGTTTATTGGGGTGGTGTTATAAACTACTGTGATGTTTAAAATGTTTATATGGATATATATAGTCATATTATACAAATCTAGTGATTGTAAACTGTTAAGAAGCAAACAACATGTTCCCAGAACGTTTTATGATAGCCTAAATATAACATTCAGAAAATACTGCTAACATTATAAGGACATTCTGAGAATGTTGTTCTAAGAACGTTTTCTATCAACGTTATGAGAACTTTCATCAATCACAAAATAACGTCAAAAAGACGTTCCAAGAACGTTGTTCTAAGAACGTTTTCTATCAACGTTATGAGAACTTTCATCAATCACAAATAATGTCATAAAGACGTTCCAAGAACCTTGTTCTAAGAACATTTTCTATCAACGTTATGAGAACTTTCATCAATCACAAAATAACATCAAAAAGACGTTCCAAGAACGTTGTTCTAAGAACGTTTTCTATCAACGTTATGAGAACTTTCAACAATCACAAAATAACGTCAAAAAGACGTTCCAAGAATGTTGTTCTAAAAACGTTTTCTATCAACGTTATGAGAACTTTCATCAATCAGAAATAACGTCATAAAGACGTTCCAAGAACCTTGTTCGAAGAACATTTTCTATCAACGTTATGAGAACTTTCATCAATCACAAATAACGTCAAAAGGACGTTCCAAGAACCTTGTTCTAAGAACGTTTTCTATCAACGTTATGAGAACGTTCATCAATCAGAAATAACGTCAAAAAGACGTTCCAAGAACCTTGTTCTAAGAACGTTTTCTATCAACGTTATGAGAACGTTCATCAAACACAAATAACGTCATAAAGACGTTCCAAGAACCTTGTTCTAAGAACGTTTTTTCTCAACGTTACAAGAACGTTAATAACGTTGTATGAACGTTCCGAAAACATTATTTTAATAACGTTTTGTGCTAACATTTACACAGCTTTTAATGAACGTTAGTGAAAGTTCTGGGAACGTTCCCTGTTAGCTGGGATGGTGCGTCCTTCGAAGGACGCATAGGCTGCATCCTTGAAGTCTTCAGCCCTTCGAAGGATGCAGCCTTCACATTGGGACACAGCTCTTGTCTTTGACCTCGTCCTGGATCTGCGTTACTGGAGCTTGGCCTGTATGAGAAAGCTGAACTCCAAGCGCTACAAAGGAATGTTTAAAGACATTTAAACCAATTTTCATTTTTGTTTTGTACTTTATATTTATTTGCAATAAATACCGACAATCATTCAATGACAACACTCTTGGATTTTCTTGGATTCGGGCTGTGAGTCTGACCCTGTACTTGCAGGTGGTTGGAAACAATAATAGGGGGTTACAGGAAAAACCCAACATTGTTTTTGCCACTACATTTCGTCAAAGACTTACTGTGAATTTATCAAAGACGGATTTACAGCGGGGGAAATAAGTATTGAACACGTCATCATTTTTCTCAGTAAATATATTTCCAAAGGTGCTATTGACATGAAATTTTCACCAGATGTTGGTAGTAAGCCATACATACAAAGAAACAAACAAGTAAAACAAGGAAAAAGTATTGAACACATGAAGAAAGGGAGGCGCAAAAAGGCATGGAAAGTCAAGACAACTGCTGAAAACTTAGTCATTAAAAAGCAATCCAGCCCCCTGCCAGTGGAAATTGATAACAGCTGGTTCAGTCCCAAATGATGGCCTACAAAAAGGTCTCATTGCCAAGGTGTCACACAAGACACATCTCATGATGGGTAAAAGCAAAGAGCTGTCTCAAGACCTTCGAAACCTAATTGTTGCAAAACATAATGATGGCATTGGTTATAGGCGCCATTCTAAGCTTCTGAATGGTCCAGTGAGCACTTTTGGGGCCATAATACGGAAGTGGAAAGACAATAATTTCACCATAAATTTGCCTCGACCAGTGCTCCTTGCAAGATTTCTGATAGAGGAGTGAAAAGAATAATCAGAAGAGTTGTCCAAGAGCCAAGGATCACTTGTGGAGAGCTTCAAAAAGACCTGCAGATAGCAGTGTTCAATACTTATTTCCCCCGCTGTATGTTGAAACTACGCGATATGAAGACAAAGGAAACGTTGGTCTAAGCATGGCAAATCAAACAAAGAAACACTTCAATGGAGGTATGTGCTTTCAAAGTGAATAATATTTGAAGGATATAGAAACCAATCTCACCGCAGATTTGTGAGTTGGTGAACTGTGACAAACAATAAAGTTCGCCGTGGTGAAAACAGCCAAATTGGAACGAATGAAATGCAACGATGTGTTGATTTTTGGAAAGAATACGAACTGCTTTCTACATTTTTGAGAACTTTTGCATTGATTGAAGTAAGATAAATACTTTCTGAGATTTTTGAGAAGTAATTCTTTTTTGAGAACGCAATTGCGTTCATCTAGAGGAGGAAAAATGTCACATGTAACACAGAGAATGAACATTGTGATTGATTTAACGACTAGTCCGGAATTTCTGGATGAAGTTAAACAAAACATGATTAAGTTTAATGAATTTCTTGTTGGATGAGGAAGCAAATCAAGAAGACCACGAAACATGGTATCAGCCTAGATGTGTACAGATAACGGCTTTTATGGCTAATGTTGAAAACTGGATTTCAGCCATAGAAAACCCAGGTTCCCAAGCCATAGTTGAAGCCACCTCTTCTGTCACCCAAGTAGAAGATTCTGATAATGATACTGATGCACAATCATTTAGATCACATACATCGTCTGTATCATTGCACATTAGTGCAGAGGCAGAGAGAGTAGCTTTAATGGCTAAAGTTGCAAAGCTGCAAGAAAGGCATGCAATTGAGGAGCAGGAGCATATTCTAAGAAAAAGAGAGAAACTTTAGAGTTGCATTCTGAAATTGAAGCCACTACTGCAGAAATTAATTATCTGAAAGAAGCTGAAATAGAAATGTATAAACCTGCCCAGTCTGATGTCACAGTTCAGATGCCTTTGTTGGGTGCAGAAGCAGATGAAGTGAAGACAAAATCAACAGTGACACATGTACCATTGGATGAAAAGCTTGATAGCTCACTTTATTTCCATGAAAGGACTTCCCCAGTAGTTAAAACCAGGCCAGGTGTTCAGGTTCAATTTCCTCTTCTTAATTTAGGCCCAGATAGGCATCACAGCAGACCTGATTTCCAGCCCAGAACTAGCAGTGATATCCGGCCACAACTACAGAAGACCTCAGCTCACAGTATTCCCCCTGTCATTCCCCAGCCAGCAAGGTCAGTCCCAGCCATTCAGTCCACTGTACCTCAAGGGCAAATTCCTACACCCAGTTCAGCACAGGAAAGCCACATGATTAAAATTCTGGAAAAGCAGAGTGAATTAACAAGGATTCTTATGAAACAACAACTTCTGTCTACACTACCGCAAGGTAGCATTCCACTCTTTGATGGACAAGTTCTTGAGTACAAGTCATTCATTCACTCCTTTGAAAATATGGTTGAAAGCAAAACTGATAACAATAAAGATAGATTGCAGTTTATTATTCAATATACTAGAGGCCTAGCACAAAGGCTAGTCAAGAGCTGTGAGTACTTGTCAAGTCAAGTCATCTTCATTTATATAGCGCTTTTAACAATGTAGATTGTCTCAAAGCAGCTTTACAGAGATAAGCGTATAATTTAAGGTAACAGAGATTGTTTTGGCTTTACAGCAGAGTTAAGTTATTTCCATCTAAAGTTAGTTTTAATTGATTTGCTTCCGTCGCACTGATCATTTGTTATTAAATTAGGGGCCGCTAAGACGACACCATTCTCTCTACACAGACTTTAAACGCGAACCTGTGAGAAACGCTGATGGCGTTCACATGAGCATTTAGAATGGGTTCTATAGTTATGTGCGTTTGAATATACGCAGGTTTGGAATTCCCTACAAGCCAAGCCTAAATAAAATACTTGTCTTTCCTTATAAATTTTGATAAGGAATTTTATTTTATTTGTTGCTTTGGGGTAGGACCGCGAGACGAATTTTCCCGACAACGCCTTATCTGTAGAGTGGTAGTGGGATCCTCCATAGGGAGAGACTAGTTGGCATTTCAGCACTGCGTTGTCATCGGTCCAGGCGAAGGTCCTTCGTCAGATCTGGATACGGCCTGGATCCGGCAGGCTGCAGAAAAAACCTCGGGATAAACACAGACACTAAAATTAGCGTAGATGCCATTCTTCTCATGATGTAACGAGTACATCAGGATTTTTGGGTAGTGTTCCCGGTTCCGGCTGACCTACTATATGCAGCCTAACATTAAATTATAGAAGTCTATAATGTATTATGTGAAAGCTAGGTCAAAGAGATGTGTCTTTAATCTGGCTTTGAACTGACAGAGTGTGTCTGCTTCCCGGACAATGGTAGGAAGACTGTTCCAGAGTTTTGGTGCTAAATAGAAAAAGGATCTACCGCCAGCAGTCGATTTTGATATTCTAGGTATTATATTCTAGGTTTTGAAGGTTTTGATATTCTAGGTTTTGAACCAGCTGTAGTTTGTTTATTAAGCGTGCAGGGCAACCACCCAGTAGAGCATTACAATAATCTAGCCTTGAGGTCATGAACGCATGAACTAATTGTTCCGCATTTGTCAATGAGAGCATATGGCGTAATTTAGATATATTTTTAAGATGGAAAAATGCAGTTTTACAGATACTAGACACGTGACTTTCAAATGAAAGATTGGTATCAAAGAGCACACCCAGGTTCATAACCGACGACGAAGACTTAACAGAGCAGCCATCAAGTGTTAGACAGTATTCTAGATTATTACGTGAGGAAGTTTTTTGTCCAATAATTAGAAACTCTGTTTTTTCAGAATTTAGAAGTAGGAAATTACAAGTCATCCAATTTTTTATATCCGCTATGCATTCCGTTAATTTTGTGAATTGATAAGTTTCGTTAGGTTTTGAAGAAATATAGAGCTGAGTATCATCGGCATAACAGTGAAAGCTAATGCCATGTTTCCTAATGATATCTCCTAAGGGTAGCATGTACAGAGTGAACAGCAGCGGTCCTAGTACTGAGCCTTGTGGTACGCCATACTGAACTTGTGATCGATGAGACATCTCATCATTTACTGCTACAAACTGATAACGGTCAGATAAGTATGATTTAAACCATGCTAGTGCATTTCCCGTAATGCCAACATAATGTTCTAATCTATTTAAAAGAACGTTGTGGTCGATGGTGTCAAATGCAGCACTAAGATCGAGTAACATTATAGAGAGATACAACCACGATCGGATGATAAGAGCAAATCATTTGTGACTCTAACGAGAGCTGTTTCGGTACTATGGTACGGTCTAAATCCTGACTGGAAATCCTTGCAGATATCATTTCTTTCAAGAAAGGAACACAGTTGTGAGGATACCGCCTTTTCTAATATCTTTGACAGAAAAGGTAGATTCGAGATCGGCCTGTAATTGACTAATTCTGAAGGATCAAGTTGCGTTTTTTTAACAAGCGGTTTAATCATAGCCAGCTTAAAGTTTTTTGGTACGTATCCTAGAGACAAAGACGAATTAATGATATTAAGAAGAGGATCTATGACCTCTGGAAGTATTTCTTTCAGTAGCTTAGTCGGTATAGGGTCTAACATACATGTTGTAGATTTAGATGATTTAATGAGTTTAGTAAATTCTTCCTCTCCTATAGCAACAAATGAATCAAATTTTTCCTCAGGGAGACTACAATGCACTGCCTGATGTGATACTGTAGTAGACGGTTACATAGTTATAATTTTGTCCCTGATATTATCAATCTTATAAGTGAAGAAGTTCATAAAGTCATTACTGCTGTTTTGCTTGGAAACTTCGGTGCTTGAAGCTTTATTTTTCGTTAGTTTAGCCACCGTTTCAAATAAATACCTAGGATTATGTTTATTTTCTTCTAATAGGGTTGAAAAATAAGCAGATCTAGCAGCTTTTAAAGCCTCTCTGTAAGTAATTGAGCTCTCCTTCCATGAAATGCGAAATACCTCTAGTTTTGTTTTCTTCCAGTTGCGCTCCATTTTTCTGGCTGCTCTCTTAAGGGCCCGAGTGTGCTCGTTGTACCACGGCGTTGGACTATTTTCTTTAATCTTCTTTAAGCGCAACGGAGCAACTGTGTCTAAAGTGCTGGAAAAGAGAGAGTTAAACGTTTCTGTTGTAATATCTAGTTCTTCTAAGCTATCTGAGATGCTGAGATGATGAAACTGATTAGGAAGATTATTAATAAAGCAATCTTTAGTGGCAGAAGTGATAGGTCTCACATATTTGTAACACGGAGTCGGCTTTGCAGCCTTGGCTAAATGCAAATTACACGAGACTAGGTAATGATCTGAGATGTCATCGCTCTGCTGCAGAATTTCAACGGCATCCACATCTATTCCGTGTGATAATATTAGATCTAGAGTATGATTACGACGATGAGTAGGTCCTGACACGTGTTGTCTAACTCCAATTGAATTTACAATGTCTTTAAATGCCAATCCCAATGCATCTTTTTCATTATCGATGTGTATATTAAAATCACCAACAATTAGTACTTTATCTGCAATATTAATTCTGATAGAAAGTCCGCAAATTCTTTGATAAAGTCTGTATGGTGCCCTGGTGGCCTGTATACAGTAGCCAGCACAAATCTCAAACGTGATTTATCATTTACACTATATATTTTTACATTAAGCACCAATGCTTCAAAAGAATTATATTTAAAACTAGATTTCTTAGTGGTTTTGAAACTATTACTATAAATTACAGCAACACCACCCCCTTTGCGTTTCAGACGAGGCTCATGTTTATAACAGTAATCTTGCGGGGTTGATTCATTTAAAGTAATGTAATCGTTTGGTTTTAGCCAGGTTTCTGTCAAACACAGCACATCTAGGTTATTATCTGAAATCATATCGTTAACAACGAGTGCTTTTGAAGTAAGCGAACGAATATTCAGCAACCCAAGCTTTAGCATTTGCTCATCTGTATTATAGCTGTTTTTTATTTGTTGAACATCAATTAAATTTTTAACCTTAGTTGGGTTTAAACGTTTTTTGGATTTCCAAATTCGGGGAACAGACACAGTCTCTATATGATGATAGCTAGGTGAAAGAGGCTCTATGTGATAGGATTTATCTGACCTTGGTGACGCGAGGCCGCTAGCAGACAGTCGGTTAAGCCAGTGTGTCTGCTTCCTGACCTGAGCCCCAGATTGTCATGTTTGAGCTCTAAGACTATGAGCCATATTACTAGAGAGAAGAGCAGCACCATCCCAGGAGGGATGAATACCATCTCTTTTCAACAGGTCAGGTTTGCCCCAAAAACTTTTCCAATTGTCTATGAATTCTATATTATTAAGCGGACCCAAGATTGTCACAAGATAGAGGCTACAAGAGAGCAAAGGAGTTGCTAAAGGAAAATTTTGGAAACGAATACAAGATCTCTTGTTCTTACTTGGAAAAAGCCCTATCCTGGTCCCAAATAAAATCTGAGGATTTTAAATCACTACAGGATTATGCCATGTTCCTTAGGAGCTGCTGCAATGCTATGGAGGAAATGGAATATATGGAGGAGCTGGATACAGTATCCAATATGAGAAGCATTGTGCTCAAGCTACCATACAAGCTTCGGGAGAGATGGCGTAACAAGGCTTATGAGCTGCAAGAACAACATAGTCGTAGGGTAAGGATTTTAGATCTAGTCTGCTTTATTGAAAAACAAGCTCGCATAGCAGCTGATCCAGTATTTGGTGATCTTCAAGATCAGTCGGCTAGTAGAGGAAAGGCTAGATCCCCAGTCAAACCACAGGCCTCAATGTCATCTGGCAGTAGTTTTGCCACTAGTATAGCTATTGCCCAAAAGCAGATGAAGTTTGATCTTTCTTGCCTCTTCTGTAGCTCAAGACACACATTGGACTTGTGTAAAGACTTTTTAAAGATAACACATAGAGACAAGCTCAGTTTTATGAAGACCAAAGGCATATGCTTTGGATGTCTCTTTGGATGACATTAGCAGAGACTGCAAAAGGCATCTCAGCTGTAAAGTATGTAAGCAAGCTCACCCTAGTGTCCTACATATTGAGGCCAAAGATAGTACCATCAAAAAGGCAGAAAGATCCTCTGATGTTACAGGCAATGCATCAGCAGGGTTATGTGGTCATATAGGGGCCGGAGACCAAGAGAGTGTGCTGTCCATTGTTCCAGTTCAGGTTAAGGCAGCAAAGGGCAGCCAAGTCTTACAGGTGTATGCTCTCCTGGACCCTGGATCCTCCGCCACCTTCTGCTCCAAGGATCTTATGTTTCGGCTCAATGTGAAGGGAAGAAAAACACACATTCTTCTACGCACAATGAATCAAGAAAAAACTGTTCCAACTCATGTCGTCTCTGAAATGGAAGTTTCAGCACTGGACAGCAATAACTTCTTACCTCTTCCTGATCTCTTCACTCAAAAAGAAATGCCAGTTACCACAAACAGCATTCCCAAGCAGAAACACTTATAACAATGGAAGTATCTAAGTCGAGTCAAACTTCCCAGCATTAATTCAAAGGTGGAGCTGTTGATTGGAACAAATGCTCCAAAGTGCATAGAACCATGGGAGGTTGTTAATAGTCAAGGTGGGGGCCCCTACGCAGTTAGAACCTTATTGGGGTGGGTTGTAAATGGGCCACTGAGAAGTGCTGATGGCAGTGCAGAGAATGTGACTGTGAATAGGATATCAGTTACAAGTCTAGAACAGCTTTTGATCTCACAGTATAATCAGGATTTCAGTGAGGTAGCATCTGAGGAGAAGACCGAAATGTCAGTTGAGGACAGAAGGTTTTTAGAGATAGCCAATGAGGCGGTCTTACAAGATGGACATTACTATCTGAAGTTGCCCTTTAGGAAAACTGATGTCAGCATGCCTAACAATCGCCAAGTTGCAGAACAGCGCCTCCAAACTCTGAAAAGGAAAATGAAAAAAGATGAACAATACAAACAGGAATATGTTGCCTTTATCAATGACATCTTTGAAAATCATTATGCAGAGGAGGTCCCAGAGGAAGAACTCACACAGGCACCTGGAAAGGTATGGTACATACCACACCACGGAGTGTATCACCCCAAAAAGAAGAAACTTAGAGTGGTGTTTGATTGTGCAGCTACTTACAAAAGTGTATCCCTCAACACAGAGCTACTACAGGGTCCTGATCTGACCAATTCTCTTGTCGGAGTCATTTGGAGATTCCGCAAAGAACCCATTGGAATTATGGCTGATGTTAAGTCAATGTTCCATCAGGTGGGAGTAGAGAAATCAGGTGTGGACTACTTGCGCTTTCTGTGGTGGCCACAGGGTGACACCAGTCAAACCCCAAAGGAATACCGTATGCTTGTGCACATATTTGGTGCAGTGTCCTCCCCAAGTTGCGCAAGTTCTGCATTACGAAAAAATGCTGATGACAATGAAAGCTGTTTTCCCTTCAGGTAGCTGAAACAATCCGGCACAACTTTTATGTGGATGATTGTGTTAACCCTCTAGGCGCCACGGTCGAGTTTACTCGACAAGATGCGGCACTGAATAAAACGGCCGATTTTGTCAAATAGGGTGTCAAATTTCGTTCGACCTCCCCTCCACTAGTTGGCAGACATGTCATACTTCATCCCCGACTCAAAAAAACGTCATGTTTTTATACAAAATCTTCGAGCTAGAGCACATTGAATCAGTGCGAACAAAAGCGGAGCTAGTGTGCGAGTGAGCCATTTTATCAGAGCAATATTGTCAACGTCTGCGAGTATTTGCATTAGATTATTATTATTATTATTATTGTTATGTAATGGCATCAATAAAGCTTACCTGCAATGAAGTGTTGGGTCTTCTATTCGCGGACCCTGATTCTGAAGGGGAATAACGTTATCTGCCTTCAGAAAATGACGGTGATTCTGAAAGTGAAAGTATAGCCCTACACCAAGCACAAACGGTGAATCCTTTGCCCAATATATATGCTCCTTTGCCCAATGTCAGTGGTGGGAACAATGTTTCCCGGGGTCGGAGTGTTTATCGCGAAGTTAGCAGGCGTGTTAGTGTTGTGGGGAACGAGGCGGGCGCGGGAGATTTTTTACCGCGCTAGCCATGGTGACCGTGTGCCTCTCCGCAATCGCGGCAACAGTATTGTGGTGGAGGCTTTGTCTAATGCCACTGGGTATGTTAGACGAGTTGGAAGTATTCATAGGACAGTTAGGGGGCAACGTGGAGGCAGGGTGGGGAGTCGCAATGACAATGACAGTAGTCCGAGCTGTGCACACTCGGCGCGCGCGCGAGGCAGATCTGGCCGCGCCCGCGCTGCTCGTAGCAGAAGCAGAGGCGGTGTGACACGGGGCAGAGGGGCTTATGCATAGTCTATCGCAAGACCACACCATGAAACACTACAAGAAATGTCACCTGGATGGATAGGGAGTCATTATCTCTACAGCAAAAGCCCTGCAACATTAATTCTTTTTTTTTTTGTCTGCCATTTATTAGTAATCATTTACACTGTTGATTTACTATTTCCCTGACCATTTAGTAGTGTACAATATGTGTTCTTTTTTGTGTGTTCATGTCCTTGTGATGTGTGCGTCTTTGTCAGCTAAAAAAAACAACCAAAAAAAAAAAAAAAACACAAAAAGAAAAAGAAAATAGCCTACTAACATTGTCTCTCGTCTTGTCTGGTCATCTCACTCATGATCTGTGGCTTGGCGTGGCGAGTGAGCTTTTGAACTAAACAGGTCTTGTCTACTTTTGTTTGTGTGTCATATGAATAATATGTGCCCCATATACATGGAATCAGAGTGCCAACTGTATGTAGTAAATGGAAAATCTCTACAGCAAAAGGCCAACCGCTACATGCATTCAGTTTGTTTCTACCATTTATTAGTAATGATTTACACAGTTTGTTCACTACTTACTGTTTACCTGAGCTTTCAGTATTGTGCAATATAGCATACAGAAGGTGAGGGACATTTTTGGGGAAAGAAGTGCTGCATTTTATCATTTAAACATGACTTTTCATGAAAATTCTATAATCCAAGATGGCCGCCACTATATGACGTCATAATATGCAAATTAGATGGGAAAATGTAATCCCTACATAAACTTTGGGTCATCCTTAATATTTCTCTAATTTACAGAAAGTCTCTATCTTTTATCACTTTTAAGATATAGCCTTTTGAAATTAAGATGTCAAAATCGAACGTTTTAGGAAAAAAACCTCTGGCGCCTAAAGGGTTAAGTCCGTGGTTGAAGAGTCTGAAGCCATCCAGCTAGTAAAAAACCTCACTGCTCTATGCTACAAAGGTGGATTCCAGCTGACTCAATGGGTCAGCAATAATCGGGCAGTTCTAGCATCCATTCCAAAAGAAAAATGGGCAAAAGAAATCAAAACACTGGATCTTGACAAAGACAGCCTACCAAAGGAAAGAGCCCTGGGATTGCAGTGGTGTGTGGACTCTGACCATTTCCAGTTTAACATTGATTTAAGCCAGAAGCCACTTACCCGCAGAGGCATACTTTCTGTTGTAAGTTCCATTTCTGATCCCCTCGGCTTTCTTGCTCCTCTCATTCTCCCAGCCAAGCAGTTGCTACAGGAGCTCTGCCAGAGAGGCTTTGGATGGGACGAACCTTTGCCCCAAGCTGTAGTAGACAGGTGGGAAGGATGGACAAACAGTTTAGAAAGAATAAAAAGCTTCAGTGTTGCACGTTGTTTGAAACCAAAAGGCTATGGAACAACAAAGTGTGCAGAACTACACCACTTTGCTGACGCCAGTGAGAATGGCTATGGCTCAGTGAGCTACATAAGACAAGCTAATGAACAGGACATTGTACATGTCACTTTTCTCATGGGAAAGTCCAGAGTCCTTCCTTTAAAGAACATCACAGTACCACGTCTGGAGCTGGCCGCTGCAGCAGGTGGACAAAATGCTAAGGAGAGAACTACATCTACCCTTAAAGCCTTCCGTTTTCTGGACTGACAGCCAAACCGTACTTAAGTACATTAGAAGTGACACTGCAAGATTTAAAACGTATGTAGCCAACAGGGTCTCGCTGATTCGGGATAACTCGGAGCTGTCTCAATGGAGATACGCAAGAAGTAAAGACAATCCAGCTGATGATTCCTCAAGAGGATTGAGTGCAGGTAAATTCATGGAACAAAGGAGGTGGATGCATGGCCCAGAGTTCCTATGGAAACCTGAGGAAAGTTGGTTAGAGGTGGAGGCATTGGGCTCAGTGTTACAGAATGATCCAGAGGTCAGGAGAAACACTACTGTGTTTACAACAGTGGTAAACACTGAAACACCCACAGACCAGCTTATTTCATACTTTTCAAATTGGATTAGGCTACTTAAAGCAGTGGCATGGTACATCAAACTGAAAAAGGCCTTGATACGATGGGTAGCCCTTTTTGTTTTTTGATTCTCAGTATCAAGTCACTACCCGCTCCCACAGCCAAAAGGTGTGCCCAAAACTTGAGGGTTTCAGGAACAAACCCGGTGGACAGCTCCTCACAGTGGAAGATCTCTTACAGGCAGAAAGGCCAGTTATCTCTTATGTTCAGAGGCAAGTATTCCCAGCTGAAATTACAACACTGCAAATGACCCCACCTAAAGTGAAAAGTGAAAATTTCCTGTGCTAGATGAAGGCATCTTAAGAGTAGGTGGCCGGATGCATAAATCTGCCATGCCTGATGAAACTAAACACCCCTGTATCTTGCCCAAAGATTCACACATTTCAATTCTTCTTTTAAGACACATTCATGAACGTTGTGGACACAGTGGCAGGAACCACATGCTCTCAGAGCTCCGTAAGAAATATTGGATTATTAAGGCCAACTCCTTAGCAAGAAAGGTGCTCTCAAGATGTGTCACGTGTCGACGTGTGAAGAGCAAAGCAGGTGAGCAAAAAATGGCAGATTTGCCGCTAGAAAGAATCCTACCTGACCTTCCTCCCTTTACCAATGTCGGATTGGACTACTTTGGCCCGATTGAAGTGAGGCGAGGAAGAAGCACCATCAAAAGGTATGGAGTTCTGTTTACATGTATGTCTAGCAGAGCTGTTCATTTGGAAGTAGCTTTCTCATTAGACACTGACTCATGCATTCACGCTTTGAGGAGATTTGTTTGCAGAAGGGGGCAGATTAAGCACATCAGATCTGACAACGGAACGAACTTGGTGGGTGCTCAGGTGGAGCTCAAGAAAGCTCTGATGACACTGGACAAGTTGAAGATCCAGGGTGCCCTGCTTCCTGATGGAATCGAGTGGAGTTTCAATCCACCAGCTGCATCGCACCATGGCGGAGTCTGGGAAAGGCTTATAAGATATGTTCGTTATGTGCTGTACTCCACACTCCATCAACAGTCCATCGATGATGAAGGTCTTCAAACTCTATTCTGTGAGGTAGAGGCTATTCTAAACAACCGTCCTCTCTCCACAGTGTCCTCAGACCCATACGACCTAAAACCGCTGACCCCAAACCACCTCCTCCTGCTGAAAACTCAGCCCATTATGCCTCCTGGAATCTTCCTGAAATCAGACCTTTATGCTAGACGCTGCTGGAAACAGGTCCAGTATATGGCAGATCTCTTCTGGCATAGATGGACCAAAGAATACCTTCTTCTACTCCAGGAAAGGCAAAAATGGACTGTAGTGAAGAAGAACCTGAATGTTGGAGATCTTGTTCTGGTGGTTGACCCCACTGCTCCTAGAGGGTCATGGCCATTAGGAAGAGTTCTAGAGACCAAGCCTGATCGAAAGGGGCTGGTCCGATCCGTGAAGCTCCAGACACAGACTTCAATCCTTGATAGGCCCATTACCAAGCTAAGCCGAATTCTAGAGAATGAAGAGTGTCCGGTGCCCCTTAAAGATCACCAATAAGGGATGTAATGTATACATATATACATATTTTTTCTAAAAGCATTAAGAGATTATTGATTTCTGGCTCCTTTTTTGTATTTATTTTATATAATTGATTCTATAGAGAACAATTAGGGGCCGGTGTGTAGGAGCCGCATTTGAGTTTATTTTTGGATTCATAATTTACTTATAATTGTCTTTTTTATTGCATTTGAGTAGTACACCTTCTACAGCCAGAGAGGGCGCTATCCTGTAAGTTGGAGCATGTAGCGCATGACAGAAGGAGAAGGCGTGCCAGCAGATACAAGCTGTGTCCCAATGTGAAGGCTGCATCCTTCGAAGGCTGCGGACTTCAAACGATGCAGCCTATGCGTCCTCCGAACGACACACCACGTAGCCTTCGTAGGATTTCCTAATTGTGCAGCCAGCTTTTCCCGATTACCGCTCCAGAGTCCAGGCGCCAAGCAACGGTGCAAGAGTATGCTGCCATCCTGACAATTCATTTGATATAATTAAGTAAACAGCTATGGAGCCAGAATTGGCTATTGTCATTTTTATGTTTTATATTTTACTGGAGGACATGGTCAGGATGTTTCAGGTCATGTACTTTGATTCAAATGTTCATTTATATCTTACCTTGATGCGATTTTGTAGGCTAGTGTATTCTTTTTATTATGCACATAAATGGACCATGGTAAATATATTTACACAGGTTTTCAACCCTATTTGAATATAAAACTCAGTTGAATATAAAAAGTCCAGTGCGATGTTATTCCCGCTCGTCCTCGGCAGCTGTCAGTCACTGTTGCTAGGCGACAAGAACAATCCTCCGTAGGCTAGACCGGTCCGAGCCCTTCAGATGCGCCCTTTGAAATGGGACGGAGCTGTAGTTAGCAACAATTTGTTAATATTGAGACAATAAGCCTACATTTTGTTAGTTTAATTTTCAAAATAACCATGGTATGTAAGGAACTACATCGTTAATACTCGAAGTGATTTTCCCACACAGGACTGCAACACTACAAAATTATGTTATTTTACAATATGATGCATTGTTTTACAATAAACTACACAAAAGTATATAGTTTAAATGTATCAACCTTGAAAATATTCAGAAGTAAAATGCAACATATGCAGTAATATAAAAGAAGAACCATCATAAAAAACCCTGACAAGGTTTTTTTCCTCCAGAATTCCTTTACTTTTACTCTTGATACCTTAAGTACATTAGAGTATGCAAGATAAGTTTGCTTAACTAAGGTTTGAAATATATGACTAGTAGTTTTTCGCCAAAGCGGTATTCGTGGTTATTAAAAGTACTTCAGTGTAATAAAGTATCTCAATATTTATTCCATGAGTCAGCCCTGCAAACCTGTTGGTAGACGTGGATAGTGTAAATATGCGGTCAAACACTCTGGAGACCATCCCAGATGATGTCCCACCAGCAGAGGCTTTACCAGGGTCTCTATAGTGGAGCCCATCCCGGTCCAGCAGCTCACCAGGGTCTCCCACTCAGCTGAATAAAAGTCTACATAATTTTTTCTTATTTTATGTACTGTAAATTTAAATGTTTATGTTGATTTTGATATGTTTAAAGTATGTTGTAAATAGTTGGGGGAAAAAGTTATAGAAGAATTTGTTTCATGTGGAAATTATGACTGTCATTACAAAAATAAACAATGTCCCGAGCAATGAATTCTCCTTTATTTACACATTTAAAGTTGCAGAATTTTTTTTTCCTTTTAAAAAATATAAGTAAAAATATATATATATATACATATTTCTCAATCATTCTTTCAAGAGGAGAAAACAGCCTGTCCATTCTCTCTTGTGCTCTCCTCGCCTCTGACAAGTAGACACAAATGTGTAAAATGCCATTCACAGAAATACAACGACAGACACAAACTTGTAGTATATATTTTGCGTTTAATCTTACGTTCACATTCGCGGTACTACCTCAAATAGGCACTTGCAACTTCTCAAATCTGTCACTGCAATTTCAAATTTCGCGCCTTGACTTTTGCTACTCTTTTCGCGATATATCAGGTGCAAAACTAACTTGTGCACTTGAAAATCAGAAGCGGTGAGAGAGAAAGGGGGGCGGGAGGAGGGGGGGTCAAAGGAGACGTTTTATTGGTTGGCACCTAGCCAATGAAATGGGAGTTCGATGATGTCACGAAACCCGCGTGCACTGAAACACTAACATGGCTTAATGCATTAGACTGATATTAAAATAAATAAACGATATTATCAAACTCAATAGACACAATGCTAATGCATACTACAGAAAAGCAGATGAGCACAGAATATGACGTAAAACATGACGTATGCCATATATATTTGCCATATCTGGTATATATATACCATAGACTGTAGGCTAAAAGACACACACACACACACACACACACACACACACGTACGTATATATATAATTTATTTATGTTTTGTTTGTTTTTGTGTGTCCAACAGTTAGGCTAGGGTGAATATTTAAAACATTTACATTTTTCCAAAGCGACTTACATTGCATTTCAAGGTATACATTTTACATTCTTATCAGATAATTTAGGTGCATTTTCATATTGCAATGGAATTGGCATATATATAAGCAAATGTGTGTTCAGTGCAAATAAACTCGCTGCCTGTGTTTTATTAATAAAGTAACAAATTATGTGTTTTTTTTATTGTTTTTAATTTTTATTTTATAACTGTTGGTCCATTAAGCCTCATTAAGTGTTTTCTTGGGTTCGAGGAAAACGTACAATTAAACGCGTTGCGTTCATATTCTGTGCTAATTTTTTTTCTGTATGCTTTATGGTGTTTCCTGAGTTTGGTCTTTTAATACCACTGTCTCAATTAAACGCGTTGCGTTCATATTCTGTAAAACTATTCCAGTAAAACTAATGATATTTCATAAAAATATTTTCCAAGCGTTTTAAAAAATAGCTGATACATAAGCATAAATGTTTTCATTGTGGCTGGCGTTGTTCATTGGTGAGGCATCGACCAATAAAATGACTTCATTCCGACCCCAGCCCCGCCCCCGACTCTGCTCTCTCAAGTCTGCATTTACAAGTGCACGAGTGAGTTTTGCTACAGGCATATCGCAAAAAGAGTAGCAAAAGTCAAAGCGCTAGGATTTGAAGTTGTACTGCCAGATATGAGAGGTTGTGAGTGCCGACTTGTGGTTGTACAACGAAACTGAACTAAAGCACAAAGATAAATGTGTAGTACACAATTGTGCCTGTCATTTTGTTTATGTAAATGACACTTTACACATTTGTAACTATTAATCTGCAACTTCGAATTCAAAACACAGGTGTTCTGAGTATTGTCTGTGTGTGCAAATCGATAGATGCAGCTTTTCACATCAGAGCTGCAAGTATAAATTTCAACTTACAAATACAAATATTAATTTTACAAGTTCTCACATTCAAATTAGCAAGCTCTCGAGTTTTGCTACTGTTTTACCTTCATAGCAGTCCCATGTCTTCTCTAATCAAGTCCAAAAACTCGTCCTCTCTGTCTTGCCTTCATCATGGTGCTGGTGCTGATGCTGATGCTGCTGGTCCTGGTGCTGGTGCTGCTGCCCCTGGCTCCTCCTCTTCTTGGTCACACACTGCTGAGCTCGGCCCTGGTGTGTCCTCAGGGATTGAGGCAATGAGGGTGCAATGCCTCTGTCCAAACATCTCATCCATGAGGACAAACCAGGGCCAAGTTTCAACAGTGGGTTTCCCACTCACACCCTCTCCTGTCCCAGGACACGTGCAATCCTAAGGCAGAGCAAATTAACCATGGCTTGTTAATAACAACAGCACAATACATTTCAGCAAAGATGTGATCTCAACTTTCTTACTTTGTATTTTTAAAATCATATTCATGAATACTCAAATTTGGTTAAAACCTTTGTAGACATAGCTTGCATGACAGCACTACAAAAACACATAAAAGTGAAACCCCATTGCCTTATCTAACGTTACTACTTTTCTTATTGTTGTGGGCTTTATGGTGAGTGATATTTCTTATTTACACAAGTTAGACAGACTAGTGCAAATATTACAATAAAATTTAATTTATTTAGTTTATTTATTTTTTTAATTGCAGTTTAATAAATTGAGCTGTCTGCTCCTTGCTCTCTGAAACAATTATTAAACTAATATTAGTACAAGTTTTGCCTCAGACCACCTGAGAAATGAAGCCACGCAATGGTGATGGAGTTAAGATAAAGTTTATAAGAAAGAAAAACTTGTGGCTTTTAACTGTGGTTTCACTAGCTATTTGAGTAAATTAAAACATAATACTTACATTTAAATGTGAATTTGCCGTCCACCAGCGAACTCTCGGCCGTCATTTTTTTTTATAAAAATGCTGTCGTCACCGACGCGCGATGACTTATGGGGTAGGATAGTCCGCTAAGTGTCCATTTATGTATCCTCCCTTTCACGGGGAAACGAAGGGTGCATTTGGCGTCGCTTTAGCCTTCGTCGCGCCACGATGACGCAACCGGCCTTCGAATATGGACTTCGGAGGATGCAGAATTGAATTGGGACAGCCTTCATCGCGCCGCGGTGACGCAATCGGCCTTCAAATGCGACCTCCGAAGTGTGCAGCTTTTGAATTGGGACATCCTTCGTAGCTCCGCTGTGACGTTTCGACACGCCACTGTGACGCAATCGGCCTTCAAATACGGCCTTCGAAGGATGCAGACTTCACATTGGGACACAGCTACAGTCTTTGACCTCGGCCTGGATCTGCATTACTGGAGCTTGGCCTGTATGAGAAAGCTGAACTCCAAGCGCTACAAAGGAATGTTTAAAGACATTTAAACCAATTTTCATTTTTGTTTTGTACTTTATATTTATTTGCAATAAATACCGACAAACATTCAACGACAACACTCTTGCATTTTCTTGGATTCGGGCTGTGAGTCTGACCCTGTACTCGCATTCTCCAGGTGGTTGGAAACAATAACAGGGGGTTACAGGAAAAACCCAACATTGTTTTTGCCACTACAAAGTGTATATAAGAGTTTTTAGGAGAAAGTGGAATGAACCCAGGCGAGAAGGACCTTATACTGTAATAAGAGCAACTCCAACAGCAGTACAGGTAGAGGGCAGCACAACGTGGTATCATTTGAACCATTGCACCAGGATCCCAAGACTAAGGAACAGGAGACAAGAAGAGGAAACAGATAGATCAGAGGGAAGCCAAGAGGGAATAGATCAAAATGCCCATGGGGAATGGAGAGCTGAAGGGGAGGATAATAATGTTGCTGAACCTCATTCTAGGGAAGCTGAGTACGCTGAGTCAAGAGATAAAATGCAGATGCAGGATGGTGTACCCTCTCCGAAGGACATGAAGGTGAGAGAGGTCCTGATGTTGATCCTAGCAGTGATATCTCTGCTGCAGCAATTGCCTCAGGCACAAGGCCTCCAGATGGGCATTCTGCTGAAGCAGGACCTTCCACCAGTGAACCACACCAACAAGAAGGGATCGATGTACTCGACCTCCAGGACATTGATTTCCCCGACATTGATCTCCGACATCGACTTCTCCAACGTTGAATGGGATGAGTTACCATAACATGAGTAAACCAACACGAGGTAACAAAACAAGCAAACACAATGTACGAAGGTCCCTGAAGTGGGCTATGGCCACTCATGAGAAATACACACAAACTGAGTATTATTTTGAATCAGAATTAAGAAAAGAGAAATTATTGGACACTGCTTATCAAAATGAATGGTACAGGTGGGCAGAATATACAGTAAAACAGGCAAAATAGTGCAGCA
The DNA here is from genome assembly GCF_964197995.2 of Scardinius erythrophthalmus. Taxonomy (NCBI): domain Eukaryota; kingdom Metazoa; phylum Chordata; class Actinopteri; order Cypriniformes; family Leuciscidae; genus Scardinius; species Scardinius erythrophthalmus. Next base: position 113,833 of record NW_028296528.1, on the reverse strand, counting down.
GATTAACCCCCTGAGGTCGACAATCGCGCCGGCGCGATAGGCTCGCTTTTTTTCAGTTCAGTTCAAAAGAAATTAATTTTGCTCTGTTGACTTTGATATTACAAGCAAGTTTCATACATCAATCAATTCTGTTAAATGTGTATTATTTTTGTGTATACTCACAATAAAAACAAAGTGTTGTGCTTTTTGCCAAATAAAGAAAAATAAACGTGATGCGAGTTCTGCCTTCTCTCTGTCAGTTAAATCTATTCTGAAACGCGTCCGAAAATGAACTGTAACTCAGCGAATACTCAGTCAAACAGGCATACAGACACACAGGCATGAAGCTTGAATTCTCTTCTTTTAAATGAGGTAATTTATATAAAAAACAAATATTCTCATCTTGTGAAATCTGTATTAAAAGAGAGCGATTCCAGTCGAGCTCATTAGAGCTAATTCAAATGTAATGTGAACCCGCCCACGGAGAGCGCGTGCTATTCAAACGCAAATTACCGAGGCAAACCTGTGAACGCCCCCCATATCAGCTCGAGAAAACACAAGTTTAATCATATCATTGTAGCCTACGTGTTTACACCATCTGGCAGCGCTGTGAGGAATAATAATAATGGAGAATCTACCTCAGAGTTCGGGTATTGCGAGGAGCGAGGGTCCGACTGAGTGAGGAATACTGTAGTAAGTTTTTTTTTTCTTCTCAAGTTAATCGCGTTTCCGTGTGAATGAATGAACGGCAGCCGCAGAGATGCGCGCTGTTTACCACAGCTCACAAAAAGACAGTTTAAATTTAAATCGCCTTTCTGTGTGTATGCGAATGAATGTTTCGGTTTTAGCAAACTGTATTGCTATACTGAGTAAAAATCGACTGAAATATGTTGAAATAAAATGTATTTGTATAAGCAACTTATTAAACTGCAAATTAACATTTATATTTCTTATAATAAAAATGAAAGACCTATGTTACAGACATATGAAAGATAACATTTCGTTGATTAGTTTTGGATAGATTATACATTTTTACTGTAAAATATCTGCCACCTCAAATAAGCTTTTGTTTGCCAATTTTTGCTCATATGTTAAATATAGTATGTTTTGTCAAAAATAAAGTAATCAAATAATCAATCAAATCCTTAACTTTGAAATATGTATGATGAAATGTATACTTTAGTTTTTACAAAGAAAGATTACACTTGAATTGTTGGTGTAATTGTAACCTTTTTAATTAAAAAAAAGATATTTACAAGGTAGATGTAAACAAACTATTAAAAGGTAAATATAAGCCTTTTCTTTAAATAATTTTTATTGTGTTTTATTAGTGACAAATTTGGGGAGAGGATAAATATTCCAAAACTGAAAATACAGTATGAGAATTAACTGCACAATTACTAGACATGTTTTCCTTGGCCAATTTGCAAGCACAATTTGTGGAAAAATAAAAAAGAATTGAGATGCTTCCAACTGTTGCTCTTGCATTCTTGTGGCTCAGTGACTCACCTGAATGAAAGGGTCATTAAGTATGTGGGCCCCATTGTCTCCTCAGGTGTGAACCACTAAATATGCATGATCGTTGACGCCCACTCGAATATTGCCTTTCCAAACAGAAAGTGCTTTGCAAAATTCAAATCAATGTATTGTGTTATGTGAATGATTAGGCAGGGTGATTTTCACATCATTTTGAAGAAAAAACACTAGGCGATGACATCCATTAGACAAAAGTCTTATTGGCACATATTTAGTATGTGTTTTGTGGTCTTATTTCAGAAACTTTAGTTTTTAGTTTTTTCAATAACCACGCATAAACATTATTCTCTCAAAAATGCAGACATGTACATTCTTGTTGCTCACATATTATGGTAGCCCTGTTTGTGCTAAATAGAGTGTATTTTTTTTTTGCCATTAATATGTTTATAAGCAACTGAAAAAAGCACAGATGTCAGGGCATGTCAGAACATCTCAAGGACCCCAAAAACACCTTAGACCCCAGAGGGTTAATGGCATATTTCAAGAGAATCGTTCAAATTGGTATAAAAGCATGAAATTTGGCACAGATACTCTCTAAGGGTCACTTTTTGGGAAAAAGGCGTTGGCCACCCAAAAATTCTATTCAGTATGGGAAAAAGAGTAGGCGAGCGAAAAAGTATGTACGAATCCAAAAGAGTAGGCGAGAATTACCTGGGTGACGTACTAATTATCGCGAGATTCGGACTTAAGTGCGTTTGAATATGCCTACTTTCCTACTATATAGTAGGCTAAAACAGTATGTGAAGGAAGCAGTACGTTTGAAACATCAGTATTCATAAAAGAGTAGGCGACAAGTTCCCGGATGGCTTACTGCTTCCGGCCAGATTTTTGAGTGCTCAACCGATGGATACTCTTCTATCCCAGGAGGCCACGCGAGAGGATACGTCATTATCAAACATCGCAAAGATCGGCGACGCGGGTGCTTTCAAATGTGAGTAACACGGTTCCTTGTGTTAAAATTGCATGTGTTGAACTACTGTAGAGTAAACTGTTGAATTGTTGAAGGTGTAAAGACGTTACACAGTATAGTATAGTTGTGATTTTGCTGTAAAAACACGTTTTATTATGTATAACGTTAGCTAACAGGGGAGCTCCAGTAAGGACACGTAAGTTATGTCTCTAAAGTGGATTTACATAAACCATATACATCTTAAAGACGCTTATTTTAAATGTCTGTTTACATCTGACAGGAAAATCTTCAGTAAGTATTGCAGAAGAGCACATCACAACATGAAATAGACATCTGAGTGATGAATGTGTGCTATTATGTAGAACAAATCTATAAAGTAACTAAAGTTATCTATTTTATTTGTCCATTACTGCTGGTAAATTGAGGAACATTTATGTTGGATAAAAAGTTAAAACAACCTCAACATGTAAATGTAGTGTTGAGCTCATCACAGAGGTGATGTGAATCTTGTCTGGATATTACAGGACAGATGAACAGATGTGTGTTTATCCGGTGGAGAGTGGCTCATGAAGCTGAATGCTGCCATCAAAGGCGAGTCAAAGTGAGTATATTACAGAGAGAGTATCAAAGTGAGTATATTACAGAAATGAATAAAAACAACTATTTAAATATTAAGTTGTAGTTTATTTTAATTATTGTAATTTCAAACAGAGCTATTATGGCACTTTTCTGATTCTTGATTTCTGTGCATTTGCTGCACAGCTTTTGTGGTGGAGCAGGACCTGCAAGGAAAGATGATGGCGGCATTTGTGAAAAAAAGCGTTTTTGTCTTCTAAATAATACTGAAATCAAATGACATTGTGCTGTTAAAATGACTGCTTTTGTGTTATGTTTGTGCATTTTTGTAGGATCTGAAATGTTTGCAGACTGGTGTGAGCACTGAGGATGAGGAGCCCAGAGCTGAACCCTGGAGATGGTGCCATGGATGAGACCCTCCATCACTCCACCTGCCCTTACGAGACCCTCCATCACTCCACCTGCCCTTACGAGACCCTCCATCACTCCACCTGCCCTTACGAGACCCTCCATCACTCCACTTGTCCTTATGAGACCCTCCATCACTCCACCAGCCCTTATTGCCTCAGATTGTGAAGCACAACACATCACGCAACAACCTCCGGCACGAAGGCACGGCTCACCTCTGGCGGTCAGCTGATTCATCAGAATAAAGCTGCAGAATGGGCACCGCTGTGTTGAGATGGCAGAAGGATGTGGGGTTCACCGCCTGTAGCCTACATACATGATTGTAGTTTGAATAAAGCTTTGTTTCATGTGTTGACTTGTATATGCATTTGTTTATTGTGTGATGGTGACTTTCATTCATTCTTTTACTAATTTATTAATATTTCTCATTGTTGTCAGTAAATAAAATATAATTATTTAATTAATGCTTTATTTAATTGTTTGAATGAAAATGTAGATATGTTCACTATATACACATCTAGAGTGTATTCAATCATGCATAGCTATGTCATATGACATACATTACATTTTGTTTGTTTTATTGAATTATATAATTTTCAGTCAAAAGTAATATAATTAAGTATTGGTCAGCATTTATCGTTGTTATTATTGTATGTTTTGGGGTGGGATAGCAATGCAATTCATTCTGGGGTAATATTAATTTTTAATATTAATGATACTTAAATTTTTTAGTATAAAATCAACAGTTTTCTCCAAAGGCGAATCTTCGCACAGCTGCCCTTTGTGGAGACATTACAAACGCTGTGGAAACCTGTTGAGTTACTGATGTTATGAGGTATATATATCTCATGGGTTTGCATACATAATATGAGATTTTTTACACAGGAAAAATTAACCTACAAGGTTAAATATATTAATATATATTTTCTTAAATAATTCATTATAATACGTTTAAAAAATGCATTTTTTTGGTCATTTATAGGCCTAGGCCTGAGGAATGAAACGAGAGTTAAATTCAACAAGAAAAAGAGGAAAACATAAAGCAGCCACTTTTGCTTGTGGATGAAAATGTTTGGATATAAAATAAAGAAATTAACAACATATTCAAGAGATGACAATTTTGGGATTTCGTAATAAAAATAAATAATATCGTTAAGGATAAAACGATGGGTCACATTAGTAGGGTTAAATAAGAACTTAAATCAACCCTAAATGTAATCACAAAATAAATGGGCAGCAGTTTCTTCAAAAAGACCACAAAATTAGTTTAATCAATAAGATATTTACAAACAGATAAATTAAACGTGTCGTTCAAATCTTTTAAGTTGTTGCGCGTGTGATAACGCGTCGTAGGTCACATGATAACGTCAACATGGCAGATGTCCGGTTCTCATTCATACTCAACGAAATCTGGCTATAAAGTACCTACTCTTTTAGTGCTCGTTAAGTAAGTACTTATTGAAATTAAGTACCTACTCATTGAGTATGCGGTTTCGAACGCAGCCATAATGAGCATTTGACAGAAATGGCGGCCATCTTGAAAAAATGGCCGCCATTTCTGTCAAATGCTCATTATGTCAATTGTTCAAACAGTGATGTAGGCATAACATTTTGTGAAAATACTCTCTTCAGAATGTTTTTTTGGAAAACGGTGCTTGTCCCTCAAAAATTCAAGATGGCTACCATTTTTCAAGATGCCCACCATTTCTCTTGAATCCTTACATCTTTTTTTCAAATGGTGATGCTATCATGAAATTTGGTACAAATATTCTTCAAAGAAAATTATCATGGAAAAAGGTGATGCTATCATGACATTTGGTACAAATATTCTTCAAAGAACATTATCATGGAAAAAAGTGTGCGCCGCTCAAATTCAAGATGGCGACCATTTTCAAGATGGCCACCATTTCTGTCAGAGCTCAATTTAATGTGTTAAGGAAGGTTTTGTTTAATAGAGTGAACGTCATTACACAACCAGGGCACACTGGTGACTTCACTGCTGTGGAACTCAGCATGGGGTTCAGTGTCAGCTGATCTAGTTTTACTTACACTGTTGTTCTTGACTAGTAGTAATAGTATAGCTAAGTTTAGTGTCCCAAATGCTGCCTAACAGCCCCTCATCAATTAGCTAGTAATAGACGTAGTTAGATAGCCGCACCTGAATTGACAGGTTGTGCCAGCGCGGGAGAGCCGAGCCAAGGGTAAGTGGGGAAATACATGACTTGTTCATGTATGCTTACCTGGAAGGTGTACAGATCACACAGGACTTAAATGGCACTGGATGAATGATCGGGCTAGGTGTAGGTGACCCGTACCTAGTTGTATCCCATACCTGAATAACCCCTCTGCCTTAATCATACAAAAAAAAAAAAAAAAATGGCAAATGAAAATCCCATGTCAGCCAAGAGGCCAACTGATTGGATGAAATGTTGTCTTTGTCAGACAGACACAAAGGAACCCCTCCAATTACCACCTACCCATCATGTTTCTCAACATGATGGCTATAAAATGATTGCCATCAACATTCCACTCTTTCACAAGATGAACAAAATGCCAATGACCCTGGACCTGGAACGACTGGATGAAGGTGGGGGTATAGAAGCTACTTTGAGAAGGAACCAAGCGAAGTATCACTACAATTGTCGACTTCGGTTCAACAACACAAAGTTACTTCGTGCCCAGAAGCAACAATCCAATGCTCAATGTAGTGAGACAGATGAAGGCCAAACAAAGCATCGCAGAACCATGATGCAGAAAAGTCTAGATGATCAGGTTTCATTTCTTTGTGATAACATATCTCCTGAATCTGACCTACGTCAGGTAGGTGCAGACACTGCAACTGAATGACAGACTACATGAATGTGCACAAACACTGAATGATGCTAAATTATTGTCTCAACTAAGTGGTGCTGTTGAATTTGTGTCTCATTCATCTTTACAACAGAGAGAAACTCCACCTCAGAAGGCTTGAGAAAGAGTCACAAAGTGAAACGATTCAACCAGCCATCTTTCCTATGGCTCTTTCTGAACTGGTGACCTATATTGTTGAAAGCAGTCTCAATTCTGATGGTCCTTCCGCCTTCCGTCTCGCAGATACAGTGGGGAGAACAAGTATTTGATACACTGCTGATTTTGCAGGTTTTCCCACTTACAAAGCATGTAGAAGTCTGTAATTTTTATCATAGGTACTCTTCAACCATGAGTGACGGAATCTAAAACAAAAATTCAGAAAATCACATTGTATGATTTTTAAGTAATTAATTTGCATTTTATTGCAAGACATAAGTATTTGATACATCAGAAAAGCAGAACTTAAAGGGCACCTATTATGCAAAATTCACTTTTACATGGTGTTTGAACATAAATGTGTGTTGGCAGTGTCTGAGCAAAACCACCCTAGAATGATAAAAATTCACCCAGTGTTTTTTTTACAATCTCAATAAATCATAAGCACTGTCTCAGAATGAGCTGTTCTCAGATTCGGTGCAATGTGATGTAGAATTGCACAAGCCCCTCCCACGACGGTTGATTGACACTGCAGTTTGAGCATAGACCAGCCCTGAGTGAGCTGGACACAGAGTCCGCCATTGTTTCGATGCTTGAGCAGCTGTAGACAAGAATGTCTCCTAAGCGATTGAGGTGTGTTGTTGTTGGATGTAAGAATGAACATATCAGTCTTCATGTACTCTCGTTGTTACTCGTGGATGGATCAGTACTGTTCGTGATCAAGCTTACACTCTCTGGAGCGACAGGCCTAACGTTACTGACCACAGAAGAAATGAAAGTGAGAGCGCGCACTTTATCACAGCTCATCGAGTCATTTTACGGATATAAAGTTTACCAGTTTATTTAGCACCCACTGAAAAGGTGTGTATATTTGTTTACTGTTAGTTGAAACGCGAGTGTTCTGTGTACTTCGCTGTGTATGTTGATGATAATGAAAGGGAGCGAGAGAGAGAGTTTATGTATAAGACTTTAATGCTCACTTCTTATACTATGTTTATTCAGCTCTTACTGTGATTCTCTGGAGTAAAACTAACGCTTCATCTTTTGTGTGATGTACAATAAACTTCAGTGAACTCATCAGTATATTTTGGTCATCATTCGGATGGGGTTTGCTACACCAGGCTTGTATTAATAGTGGATAAAAGCAGATGACAAATAAATTCTAACCATAATTAAACTAAACTACCTGTTCTATCTCCATACAGCATGTATTCTCTGGCTCTGTGGGCATTATTGTCTGACTCCAAGTCGAAATGAACACCGCAACTGAGAGTTTCTGTTCTGATATTATCAGATGAGATTGTCCTTCTGGTTCTGAGCGGGAGCTCGAGAGGCTCTGCCCCCTTGGCCGGCAGCAGCAGTTAATTTGCATTTAAAGGGATACACACTAAAACAGCGCTTTTTTCTGAGCCCCCAAAAATGATAATTTAAGCATGCTGTAAAAAATGATCTGTTGGGTATTTTGAGCTAAAACTTCACATACATACTCTGGGGACATCAGAGACTTATTTTACATCTTGTGAAAAGAGTCATAATAGGTGCCCTTTAATATTTGGTACAGAAACCTTTGTTTGCAATTACAGAGATCATACGTTTCCTGTAGTTCTTGACCAGGTTTGCACACACTGCAGCAGGGATTTTTGCACACTCCTCCATACAGACCTTCTCCAGATCCTTCAGGTTTCGGGGCTGGGCAATACGGACTTTCAGGTCCCTCCAAAGATTTTCTATTGGGTTCAGGTCTGGAGACTGGCTAGGCCACTCCAGGACCTTGAGATGCTTCTTACGCAGCCACTCCTTAGTTGCCCTGGCTGTGTGTTTCGGGTCGTTGTCATGCTGGAAGACCCAGCCACGACCCATCTTCAATGCTCTTACTGAGGGAAGGAGGTTGTTGGCCAAGATCTCGCGATACATGGCCCCATCCATCCTCCCCTCAATACGGTGCAGTCGTCCTGTCCCCTTTGCAGAAAAGCATCCCCAAAGAATGATGTTTCCACCTCCATGCTTCACGGTTGGGATGGTGTTCTTGGGGTTGTACTCATCCTTCTTCTTCCTCCAAACACGGCGAGTGGAGTTTAGACCAAAAAGCTCTATTTTTGTCTCATCAGACCACATGACCTTCTCCCATTCCTCCTCTGGATCATCCAGATGGTCATTGGCAAAATTCAGACGGGCCTGGACATGCGCTGGCTTGAGCAGGGGGACCTTGCGTGCGCTGCAGGATTTTAATCCATGACGGCGTAGTGTGTTACTAATGGTTTTCTTTGAGACTGTGGTCCCAGCTCTCTTCAGGTTGACCAGGTCCTGCCGTGTAGTTCTGGGCTGATCCCTCACCTTCCTCATGATCATTGATGCCCCACGAGGTGAGATCTTGCATGGTGCCCCAGACCGAGGGAGATTGACCGTCATCTTGAACTTCTTCCATTTTCTAATAATTGCGCCAACAGTTGTTGCCTTCTCACCAAGCTGCTTGCCTATTGTCCTGTAGCCCATCCAGCCTTGTGCACTACAATTTTATCCCTGATGTCCTTACACAGCTCTCTGGTCTTGGCCATTGTGGAGAGGTTGGAGTCTGTTTGATTGAGTGTGTGGACAGGTGTCTTTTATACAGCTAACAAGTTCAAACAGGTGCAGTTAATACAGGTAATGAGTGGAAAACATGAGGGCTTCTTAAATAAAAACTAACAGGTCTGTGAGAGCCGGAATTCTTACTGGTTGGTAGGTGATCAAATACTTATGTCATGCAATAAAATGCAAATTAATTATTTAAAAATCATACAATGTGATTTTCTGGATTTTTGTTTTAGATTCCGTCTCTCACAGTTGAAATGTACCTATGATAAAAATTACAGACCTCTACATGCTTTGTAAGTAGGAAAACCTTCAAAATCAGCAGTGTATCAAATACTTGTTCTCCCCACTGTATGTGCAACCTGTACCAGCAGCGTATCCTTTTTCTAACAGTGGCACTTCCTCTCTGTGGACTACACCTTGCCGTGGTGGAGAGGCTTGTGTACTCTAATGAACCTGAGACTTATGCCAGCGGGGATTTTATATCCCTGGCAAGTTTAACTAAGCTGGACAGGTCAAAGGAGAGGAGGCAGACAAAGCAGACATTATGACTATTTGACAGAAATGGTGGCCATCTTGAAAATGGTGACCATCCTGAATTTTTGAGTGATACATACCTTTTTCCAAAAGAGTGTTCCTTGAAGAGTATTTCTGCCTAATTTTATGCTTGCATCACCATTTGAACACTTGAAATAATGAATATTCGACAGGAACGGTGGCCATCTTTAAAAATGGCGGCCATCTTGAATTTTTGAGGGACAAGCATCTTTTTCTATGAGACATATCCAGCTGCAGACCCGCAGCACCACCAGTTTCAGAACCCCAGCGCCAGAACCCCAGCGCCAGGACCGGAAGTGAGGGCGGAGTTATAATTGACAACGACGACACAGACATGGCGGGAAGCACGGTGAGGAGTTGTCTAATGTTTTAGACAAAATGTGGTGAAAAAGTATCGCATATTAAGTTCAGCGTTTATCTGCTAAATATTTCATTTGTGCTTGGCTTTATCATCTTATTGAAGCTTGAATATGTTGTAATACTTTATTGTATTAACCATTTTTTCTACGGATGGTTCGATTAATTTTTGTGTGTTGTAAATGGGCCTTGCGGTGACGTTTTAACCCTTGTCACGTTATGGTGTTCGGGTCTGTTGGACGGCCTAGGACCCGTTTTCATTTTTCATCAAAAGAAAAATTGTACGATCAATTATTTTTTTCATACACAGACTCGTTGGCCTTGGCTTATTTTCTGTGAAGAATATATATCAGAACACATTTTCAATGACCACGCCCTTCACATTTACATTACACACAGGATGTTTTGTGTTTGTGTTCATGTATATGGTTTATGGGGACACTAATGTGCATAATCACATCGCTATTACAACGTAAACATGGTTTATGAGGACATCCGTGTCCTCATATACCAAACGGCTTGAAAAAACATAATAAACGGTGTCGTGTGTGTGTGCGCGTGCGTGCATGTGAGAGATTTTGTCTAAGTGTGAGAGAGAGTTTGAGTGTGGGTTTTGTGTTTTTATCCCTGCCGTTCCCACAAAAGGTTGCAACTTGCAATTCTTAAATGTGATCTAACAAAGGTAAAAAGAAATATTAACCATATATGCTGTTTATATTGCTTGTAAGTGGGATTAAGTAAACATTATATAGTGTAGTATTTTAAAATAGATTTTTTGATTGTGTTGAATTAAAAACACTCGCTGAATATCAAAAATATGAACACCACACAAGGGTTAAAGTAGTTTATCTTGTGAAGGTGTTAAAGTGTTTGCTCCACGTTCCTCTGTTGTATTGTTTGTGAGTTACTGTTACCTTATAGTTGAGTTTTTAAATATTAAACCCCATTTGTCAATGTTGAGATAATTGTGTGTTGTTTTCATCTCTTGTAGAAACATATAACAATTCAGAGAGGGGATTCATTACCTGAGCTGCAGCAGTGCAACAAGTGTTGCAGCTATTACCACTGCCCTTTTTGCTCGGCCAGTGTATTTAAGCCAGCCAAACTAGTAAAATTAAAAAGTCATCTTCAAATCCACTTCAACAAGGCAGTTGTCTATGGAGGTATGAATATCTTGAGTTATTTATTTAACATAAGTACACCCAATATATTAGCATAACAGTTTACCAGTATACTAATTTTTTTTAGGCTTCACTATAGTCAGATGTGGACTGGGATGTAGAACAGCACTGCATCACCACTGCCCATACTGTGATACCACAGTTTTAAGGAGAAGGGATTTTGAGACTCATGTTCAGGTTTGCAAAAAAAACCCGCTTTCAACTTCAGCCACAATTTTATCTCCAGCCACCGCAGCGCTGAGCACACCATCTCCAGCCACTGCAGCGCTGAGCACACCATCTCCAGCCACCGCAGCGCTGAGCACACCATCTCCAGCCACTGCAGCGCTGAGCACACCATCTCCAGCCACCGCAGCGCTGAGCACACCATCTCCAGCCACCGCAGCGCTGAGCACACCATCTCCAGCCACTGCAGCGCTGAGCACACCATCTCCAGCCACTCCTCCAGCCACCGCAGCGCTGAGCACACCATCTCCAGCCACCGCAGCGCTGAGCACACCATCTCCAGCCACTGCAGCGCTGAGCACACCATCTCCAGCCACTGCAGCGCTGAGCACACCATCTCCAGCCACTCCTCCAGCCACTGCAGCGCTGAGCACACCATCTCCAGCCACCGCAGCGCTGAGCACACCATCTCCAGCCACCGCAGCGCTGAGCACACCATCTCCAGCCACCGCAGCGCTGAGCACACCATCTCCAGCCACTGCAGCGCTGAGCACACCATCTCCAGCCACTCCTCCAGCCACTGCAGCGCTGAGCACACCATCTCCAGCCACCGCAGCGCTGAGCACACCATCTCCAGCCACCGCAGCGCTGAGCACACCATCTCCAGCCACCGCAGCGCTGAGCACACCATCTCCAGCCACTGCAGCGCTGAGCACACCATCTCCAGCCACTCCTCCAGCCACTGCAGCGCTGAGCACACCATCTCCAGCCACCGCAGCGCTGAGCACACCATCTCCAGCCACCGCAGCGCTGAGCACACCATCTCCAGCCACTGCAGCGCTGAGCACACCATCTCCAGCCACTCCTCCAGCCACTGCAGCGCTGAGCACACCATCTCCAGCCACCGCAGCGCTGAGCACACCATCTCCAGCCACTGCAGCGCTGAGCACACCATCTCCAGCCACCGCAGCGCTGAGCACACCATCTCCAGCCACCGCAGCGCTGAGCACACCATCTCCAGCCACCGCAGCGCTGAGCACACCATCTCCAGCCACTGCAGCGCTGAGCACACCATCTCCAGCCACCGCAGCGCTGAGCACACCATCTCCAGCCACTGCAGCGCTGAGCACACCATCTCCAGCCACCGCAGCGCTGAGCACACCATCTCCAGCCACTGCAGCGCTGAGCACACCATCTCCAGCCACTCCTCCAGCCACCGCAGCGCTGAGCACACCATCTCCAGCCACTGCAGCGCTGAGCACACCATCTCCAGCCACCGCAGCGCTGAGCACACCATCTCCAGCCACCGCAGCGCTGAGCACACCATCTCCAGCCACTGCAGCGCTGAGCACACCATCTCCAGCCACCGCAGCGCTGAGCACACCATCTCCAGCCACTCCTCCAGCCACCGCAGCGCTGAGCACACCATCTCCAGCCACTGCAGCGCTGAGCACACCATCTCCAGCCACCGCAGCGCTGAGCACACCATCTCCAGCCACTGCAACATTCTCCTCAGGAAGGGTTCGTGTGCAGCCTGTGATAAAAAAAAAATGCCCAGTTTGCAATATCCTCATTAATAGAAAAAACTTAAAAAAACACATTGACCGCAAACACACAGAACAGCCAATACAGGACATTAATGCCACATTCCATCTTGCTAGCCAGTGCATTGACAAGACAAATGGCGTATTTACAGTCCTTAAAGTTACCAAGGGTCACAGTGTTCCTCTTCATATTCAGCTCAAGACATGGGGAGAACACCATAGGGTCATCTGTGAATCACATGAATGTCAGGTCAACATGGAAGTTGCACAGAGGAGTGGCCTGTCATCATATCAGTGCAAACACATCCGCTCTGTAACTTACTGCACATCTTCTGCAGAATTAGTCTCCCTAAAAGAGGAGATTTTAACCGAGATGGTAGAAGCAAAGTGGTTTAGTAATGAAAAGAAGAAGATATGCCTTACTCGGCAGCAGCTTGCCAACAGCAATTGCATTCCACTCTCTGTTCAAACTTCGATTGGCACCCCTGAAACAAAGAAGTTGATTTCAGTATTTGAACCCAGTGTCTCCTATTACAGCCGGTTGGGACGTGTAATGGTTGTGTATGACTCAAAATTAAACACATGGCATTGTCCCTGTGCCAAATTACGGCGTTCATGTGTGCACAAATGTATTGCAAAATGGCACCTTTTTCAGACACAACGTGAGTTATTTCGAACAGTCTTCAGCAGAGAAGAATCACCACACAAAGAGCCACATGCACAGTCTGAGGAGAAGGATTTCAGAGAAGACAGTCCTGTTTATCCTCCAAAAGATCTGGGGCTAAATAATATGGTATGTTACATTCTTCAGCACAAGAAGATACCTGTTGATCTACCAGACGATGTGCATGTACCATCACCAGAAAAAGACTACCCAAGGAACCTTTGTCCAGATGAAAGCATCTGTCAGAGTTGTCCAGGTGTCGTTCCCCTCAGTGATCCCATCCTGATTACAAAGACGGCTAAAATACTCACAAACTGGTCCATTATTGAAGGTATGATTTGGTGTTATGTAATTTTGTGTGTGATATTCAGCTAGATTGTCCTCTGATGTATTACTTGTTTACATTTTAGACGTTGCCACCTACTGTAAGCAGTGCCCACTTTGTGGAATGTTCTACCGTTACCAGGAGTGGAAAGACTACTTACATAACTTCAATGACCACATCATCCTTGCCATACCCTTATGCCTAACCTTGAGAAGCCTTCTCCAGGTAACTTTTAATTTAACACTATGGTGTAGCCACCAACCTTTTTAACCCATCTCCGTGTCCATCACTCTGGGGATTACGCCATTTTACAGAGAGTAAATTGCGATTTATTTTACTAGTCATGGAATGGGAAAGGTGACATTAACCTGTTAACAGTGGTTTTCTGTGATGATATATCCCATTTATTTACGCATCTTATTTTTGCATTTGTATTTGCACTTGATTTTTTTTTTTGTTCAAATCTGCTATCAGCTTGACTTGACCACTTGCTGGGGATATTTAATTTAATTTAATCAATCAATAATACTATTGATCAGCCTTACCAAATGTGGACGTTTTTTCCACTAGAAACAAACCTTGTTGTGTTATTTTGATTTAATACTTTGAAGCTGCTTTGATACAATCTGTATTGTGAAAAGCGCTATACAAATATACTTGACTTGACGCCAGCGCAACAGGTTTAAGAGCTTTTCAGTTCTTCAGGAAACATTCAGAGAGTGTTTCGCTTCAATTTGAAACCAGATAAACTTCACATGCTTGTCTTCCTTCATAAAAATTTGCCATAGACGGAGTATACAAGAAGTAATGCATGTGCCTTGTGTTTATCAGTTTCGCGATATGTCAATATCGTGAAATCTTTTGGCCAAAATAACTGTGGTGTGAAAAATCTAACATCGTGACAGCCCTAATATGCATGCTACTTAAAACAGATTTTGTTTATTCCAGGTGCATACTTCTGTGAGCAGAGCCGTTGATTTTTTGCAAGATTTGACCGGTTTAAAGTTTCCGTCAGCAGACACCGTGCTGCATGCCTATTTACACTTTGAGGCACTTACAAAACATGAGTACAATTATTCATGTGTTACCTGTGGTGATTATCCCCCTGTTGTAATAATGGATCTACACAGAAAGGGTGTTTTCCAGTTTTCTGGTATGTTTATTGTAATAATATTCATTTCCAAGTTTGTTTTATTTATTTTCTATTTATTTTTTCTTCATGTTATTGTCATATAGTGACTTTTTGTACACTTTTGTTTTCTTCCAGTAAGTGACATAGAGGAACCTCCAGAAAACTTTCAAGGGGAAGTCAATCTGGAAACATTCTGGGAGGCATTGTCCAAAGAGATGATATGTCGTGGATTTGTTACAAGTATGTGCAAACATAGTTTTTTTTTTTTTTACTATATTGCAAAGAAATTAAAAGAATCACACAGCTTAAGTTTTAAATGCTGCTTTTGTAGGTGGTGCACAAAATCCATTTGTTGTTAAACCAATGTATCACTTCTGGGCTCCGTGGATTGGCAAGAACACACGCCGTTCAGATAGTGTGCTAAATACAGAGTATGAAAAACTTCATTCTTCAAAGTCTACCTCAGAGACTGCAGAAATTACGGTGACAGAGGAGAGGCTGAAGGAAGAACTTCAAAAGCAAAAGGTTTGTTTGTAAAAGTACTACTGTTTTTTCCAATATACTACACTATATTCAAATATATATATTTTTTTGTAGGTTAATGTTATTCGTAAACTATGCAAAGAATGTGGCTAACATATGACAAGGCTAACATATGACAAAATCTTTGAAAAAATCGGGGGTGCCTCTGGTGAGCTTAATTTCTAATAATGTTTTGTCTGGTGTAACAAATAGGACTTGACATTAACTTTTTTGCTCACTAGCCAATGTAAAACCATGTATTATGTATTATATGTCGCCATATAGCTCCACCGGCATACGACGTAACTCCAGCAGGGCATCTAACTTAGCTGTCTCTCAGTTTCTGTGTTGTCGGTCACTAGCGCGCAAGCGCAAGACAACACTGTGTGCATAATTAATACTTATTAGGGCTGTCAAAATTGTTCAAAAATGACGTTTGAATATTTCCTCTAAAAAAAACATATTGCCTGTATAGGTCCTTCTCAATAAATTAGCATATTGTGATAAAGTTCATTATTTTCCATAATGTAATGATAAAAATTAAACTTTCATATATTTTAGATTCATTGCACACTAACTGAAATATTTCAGATCTTTTATTGTTTTAATACTGATGATTTTGGCATACAGCTCATGAAAACCCAAAATTCCTATTTTAATAAATTAGCATATTTCATCCGACCAATAAAAAAAAAGTGTTTTTAATACAAAAAAAGTCAACCTTCAAATAATTATGTTCAGTTATGCACTCAATGCTTGGTCGGGAATCCTTTTGTATAAATGACTGCTTCAATGCGGCGTGGCATCGAGGCAATCAGCCTGTGGCACTGCTGAGGTGTTATGGAGGCCCAGGATGCTTCGATAACGTATGGAACCTTTCTTTGACATGAAACGGATAAATAATCAAACCAGTGGAAGCCTGCAATGCATGAAACTGCCTTATCTAACATACCTTATTCATGCAATATCTATTCAGTCAGTACAGTAGCCTACACTTTAGTAATGTTTCTGTTTAGCGTTAATGTTTCTTCCTGTTACCTGTCCCTGATCCCTCAGGCAGCGCGCCCACTTGCAAAGCAGACAGCCACACCTCTGCGGGCATTTTTCCACATTCGAATATTAATTTTCGCCTTAGAAATTCAGTTTTTTATAACTATTCGAATATATATTCGAATTTAGAATATTTGTTGACAGCCCTAATACTCATGGGAGTTGTAGTGTCGTAGTGTCACACTTATTTCAGATGCCTTTTGAAAAGACTACAATTATTCAACCCGCCAAAGTGGCTAGTTAGATTGACTGTTACCCGCCACGAGCAAAATCCACCCGCATTTGGCGGGTTGGCGGGTGTTAATGTCAAGCCCTGGTTACAAATATAACCTTTGATTATTACAGTCGATATAGTGGCAATACATTTATGTTTAAGGAAAAAAAAAGAAGAATTTTTTTGAAGAATGTCTTTTTTTGTGTTATACTAGGAGGCTGGGGAGTCATCATGTGCCCATGTGGCATAGTTTACAGTCTAAAATGCAATCTTCGAGCAGAAAGCCCTCGCGATTTTGCTGATCTTCTGTTCTCATGGAAGCATCTGCCGAACATCATTATTTATGACTTTGCACGTGGTTTAGCAACACATGCCAATCTAAGGGCACCAGAAAGCATACCTATTCGTCCATATGAAGGACGCTTAGCAGAACCCAATGAAAAAAACATTAAACTTGCCAAATCTGGAAATCTGAAAGTGTCCCTCCCTTGGCTGGAAGAAAAAATGAGTGTGAGCAATCCTCAAGGACACCCAGTGACAGGGTCTTCGGATCATTACATATTGTCTGACCGTTTTCACGAGAGCAATACCAAAGACAGTAGAGATGTTCTGAGGAAGATCACTATTGTGCCTCAACTAGCTGGCAAAATAAATAGCCAGGTTGCGGAGCAACTGTTCGCAAAGATGAGAAAAAATAACTATTTTTTGAACATGTCTCAGCCATCAACACATCTGTTTCAAATGAGGACCATCATTCACCACTACAACGAAAACAAGAACAACAAAGTGAGAACTAAATTAATGAAGACTTTTGGATCAAAGTTGGTGAAGAATATGCATGGACAGGTTGTGCTGGGTAAATTAATTTCTTTATCTATATATGTATGTATGTATGTATGAATGAATTAATTAGTGGAAATGCTAGGCCACCATTCAGTGTGTGTGTGTTTAAAGGAAATAGCTCTTGTTGGCTGTTTGTATTGTTATAGAAAATTCTGACATCTCCACTGCGGAGCCAGTCCCCATAGACACTGAGATGGAGGACATAGACACTGGGATGGAGGACATAGACACTGAGATGGAGGACATAGACACTGAGATGGAGGACATAGACATTGAGTTGAAGGACATAGACATTGAGATGGAAGACATAGACAGTGAGATGGAGGACATAGACTTTGAGATGGCGGACACAATCTCGACCTCAATGATGGTCCCAACCAGTAGTAAGTGTTAATATATCTTGTATTAAAGGGATAGTTCACCCAAAAATGAAAATTATATCATTGTTTACTCACCCTCAAGTTGTTCCAAACCTGTATGCGTTTCTTTGTTCTGCTGAACACAAAGGAAGATATTTGGAAGAATGTTTGTAACCAAACAGATCTCGGTCACCATTGACTACTATAGTATATTTTTTTCCTACTATGGAAGTCAATGGTGACCGAGATCTGTTGATTACAAACATTCTTCCAAATATCTTCCTTTGTGTTCAGCAGAACAAAGAAATTCATACAGGTTTGGAACAACTTGAGGGTGAGTAAACAATGATATAATTTTCATTTTTGGGTGAACTATCCCTTTAAGTCTTAATATATCCTGATGCAAGTTGTATGTAATTATACACTTTTACTATTACAGCAGAAAATGGAATTGTGTGTAACATCAAACACCTCTCTGCCAGTAGAGTGTGTTGGGATTGTCTGCCAAGTCATAGGCAATCAGCAATGGTATGTGAATGACAGTTTTCAGTGCAGAAATGCAGAATGCAAAATATTTTAATATATACTATGCAATTTCTTCTCTCATTTGTGTTAAGCTTGAATGGGCTTTGGGGACAGACAACCCAGATGAGACAATTGCCAAAGTTGGAAACTTGGTTCTGAAAAGGAAAGATTTCTGTACTCTAGGTCTCAATGAGCTGTTGGAGGCAACAGTGAGTTGACTTACAATAACATACAATAACAATAAGAAATGTTTGTGACCGTTAACAGTTCTCTTTTTAAAATTGCAGATTGCAAACAGTTGTCTTGAGGTAATCACATTGGTGGCTAAGGAACGAGTAAGTTTTTGTAAAGCTGCGAATCTCAAATAGTCAGAGACATAGCTTGTGTCAGTCTTTAATTGGCATGTTATGTTGTAGGGGATGGATGTGTGGACAGCCAACGCATATGTTGTGGTGACCTGGTTGCCTCCAAATAATTTGGACCCATCCTTGTCATTTCCAGTGAGGCCACAAAGTTACATAACATTCACAGCAGTGACCAATTTTATTTTAAATATTTTATATGAATTTCTTTTGAATTTCATTTAATGAATTTTTTTTGATCATCTATAGGATTGCATTGCACTGAAAGATTGCATTGTCTTCCCTGCTTGGAAGCCAGCACACTGGATGTTGTGTGTAAGTTATTTGTAATCTGGCTATTTAATGTAACTTTGCAGTGTTGTCTGAAAATTGCCTGCTTTTGTCTCATAATTCAGAAATACCATTTCATGATTCAGAAGTACTAACACTATTTTTTTGCAGGTCATGAAGCCAAAAGATAGGCACATGTACTTCCTAGATTCAACCAATCCATATGGGTTGGGTGATGAGAGATATGTGAAAGTTTTCAGGTTGCAAAAATAAATATAGAAAATGTTCATGGTTCTCAGTTCAGATTTGCTTTTCAAGGTTCACTGTTCAATATGTGTGTTCCAAGTTCAATGTGTGTGTTCCAAGTTCAATGTGTGTGTTCCAAGTTCAATGTGTGTGTTCCAAGTTTTGCCATTCAGAGTGTCCCGCTCAAGAGTTTATTAAGTTAGGGATAATGTAGAGCGAGGCGGTTGTTATAGCGAATACAACCAGGCTGATCAGCATCTTGAATCAGCCTGAAGGGGTTGTTTTCGTTATAACAACCGCCTCGCTCTACATTATCATGCTTATTACATGGCTACCTACCAAATAAATCAGTAATTTGACACAAAATATTAATTTAAAAAGAAGTTTATTGATTTAAAAACGATTGTATTGCTTCCGCTAAACAAAACAGTCTGTTCCGTTTCTACGGTTAGAATCCTGCGTTCATAGCAACTCTCTGCTTTGCATGGCAACGGTGTGTTATACTTAGTAGTGGTCTGTTATCAAGAAATAACAGACCGCATTCTACATTAGAATTCAACCAAGCCATGTAATAAACTTGCTTAATGGTTACTTGCATGATGTTCTGATTCTGTATGCTGTGATAGTTTTTACAAAAAAATATATTCAGAACTTTAAACTGTATGTGCTGCACAATGTAACTTCATATTGACAAATCTGTTTTATTATGTTTATTTTTTGTTGCAGTAAACTGACAGCCAAAATTTCACCTGGCAAATGGGTGCTACTGAAAAACAAGGTTGGTTATAAAGAAGTCGGCTAAAGTTGGGACTGAAGTTTCAAACCCTTAATAACCTCATGCTGCTTTTTTTTTTTTTTTAGGATATCCCACAACAGATTGGTGGTGTAGACTGTGGAGTCTTCATGTTGATGGTGAGATAATTATGTTTTGATATAAATCAATGATTGGTGTGGTGTTTTTTTTTTGTTTTGTTTTTTAAGTTGTTAAATAAGGAACATGAAAACATTTTTTTTTAATTTGACGATAATGTTCCTTAACTTTTCTGTTTTCCAGTACGCTCTACATCTTGTCACAGGAGCACCCTTTGATTTTACATCTGTAAGTAATTACCAGGTCAAGTAATTGACCTTTACGATGTAGTAGCAGTTGAAATATCAAGATTTCTCTATTTTTGTCTTCCAGTACGACTTTCCAAACATACGGAGATGGTGGGCTCTTATTCTTCTGGAAAACTTTGGAGTTTTCTCTGAAAGGTAGATACTGGACATTTACTCCAGCCCACTGTTACATTTTTACCCTCTTCTGATCAGTGTTAAATTAACCAAGATATGTATATTCCAGTGCAGAAACCTCTACAAGAGTCAAAAGAGAACAAGCTATGCTTAGCAGCAGCAGTGAGACAGTGTGTATACATATTTATATAATTATAATTTATTTTTATAATTATAATATATCTTAACATACATTTATAAGAAATATTAAAGTCACATTTTCCTTTAATATTCTGTAATGAAGGAGCTCCCAATAATCTGGCACATGAAAGAAGCTGTGCAGTGGCTCCATTCCAACAGCCATCTGCTTAAGGGTCCAGTGGAGGAGCCTCTTTTCATTCGAATGGATGAAGAAGATAAGGAAAAGGCCGTCAACAATCTCCGGGGACAGTCAGAAGATTCCAGAGAGCCCTTTGTATTTCGTTTTGTGCTCAGGGATGACATGGAGGTTTTTTTGCAAGAATGTATGGACAAAATGGGCCTGAGAGTGAATACCTCATTTGAAAGATTTTGAAGTTTATTTACATTTTTGTTTCTTTTAAAACTATGCCTCTTTTTTTTCAATTTCTTTTTTTAGATTTTTGACATGTTTTAGTTCACATAAAGAGAAGTGTAACAGTGTTACAGAGCCACCTCTTCATCACCGGAGGGAATATTAACTTTACCCATTGAACTCCACTTCCCATAACAGTACCGATAACCTGGGACTGATTGCGTTACGCACATGCACTTCATTTACACACACTCACATAAACCACTTCCACACACACATCCAACACACATTCCCTTGTTTGATTTTTGTTATTGACCTTGGATTGTTTATCGTTTCTGATTCTCTGCTGCCTGCCCTGACCTGGATTGTTTATTGATTCCTGATTCTTGCTGCCTGCCTCGACCCTTGCCTGTTCACCTGGTTTGTCTCTGCCTAGCCTGCTTTGCCCTGTCTGCTGTGTTTGACCCTGCCTGTCTTGACTACTCTAAAGCTGCAAATGAATTCCACTGTCTTTTCCTCATCACAACAAAAAGTCACATGTTCTTGTGAAATAAAAGATATTTTATATAAATTACCCATAAGTTTCAAGCATTATTTTTTCAACATAGTGATCAGGAAGTAACTCATAATACAATGAAACGGTTATAATACCTATATAATTATATTACACAAGATTAATGTTTTAAAATGCATATTGTACTGTAAATGTATAATTATAAAACGTATAAAGAATTCGTGTGTGTAATAAAAGCTAATTAGGCTCCAAAACCTTAAGTGGCGCTACTCGCTACGCGGCGGTAAACTCCGCCCTCACTTCCGGTCCTGACGCTGGGGTTCTGGCGCTGGGGTTCTGAAACTGGTGGTGCTGCGGGTCTGCAGCTGGATACTATTGTTTTCTATTGACATGTCCTTTAGAGAGTATTTGTATCAAATGTTATGCTTGGATCACTGTTTGAATAATTGATAAGCATTGAATAGCAATGGTGGCCATTTTGAAAAATGGCCGCCATATTGAATTTTTGAGTGGCCAACGCCTTTTTCCAAAATAATGGCCCTTAGAGAGTATCTGTGCCAAATTTCATGCTTCTATACCAAAGTGAAAGATTTTTTTACTAATCTGCTGCACTAAAAAGGAGCACATGCGTGTTATGTTCACCCTCTCCTTTGAAAAAGCTAATGATAGTACCAAATCAATATGACCATGTGCACTGTGCCAGATTTGGTTCGCGATATTGTAACAGTCAAGCTGGACAAATAACTCCATACTGCCCAGCGGAATGTTTGGCAATGTTGGGGAATCATTATTACAAAAAGTTTTACAATCAGAGAGGGTGGGGGAGTGAATGCAAAAAACTTGATGTAAGAATAGACCCAACCAAACGAGAAACCCCAAATAACTACATACTAGATAGATCATTGGAATATGAATGCTTTAACAAAACTATAGGCCAACGAGATATGGGGACATTCCGAGGTAAATGTGCCATAATATGGCATCTAGACAAAGAAATGTATTATGACCTGAATGTGTAGAAGTCCTCTAGCATAATATATGCAACAGTGAACAATAATATGACAGTAACGACTGTTCAAGAGAATTGTGAAAATGCCACCTTGACCTTTCCTCTGATAGGACCATTAGAAAATCAAACTGAAGCAATAGCTGACTATTTCTGGTTATGCGGAGGAAAGAGATTAAGAGCCACCCTAGTAGACTGGAAGGGACTTTGTGTCAGAGTAAGATTAGCCCAGGAGGTGGGAATTGTAGACTGGGATCCTAATGACACAGGGACACTGGCGGAACTTGATAGACAAAAACACAGAGTTAAAAGAGCCTATGTCCCAGACACCAAAGTAACGATAGACTCAATTGGACAACCAAAGGGGATACCCCATGAATATAAAGCTAGAAATGAGATAACAGGATGGGAGTCAATACTTGTATGGATATTACCAAATAAGAATCTAGAGTGGATCAACTATATTTATTATAATCAGCAGAGATTTATTAACTACACAGATCAAGCAATGGATGCCTTAGGCCATCAACTAAAATACACTAGCAAAATGACATGGCAAAACAGACAAGCTCTGAATTGGCTATTGGCAGAAAAAGGAGGGGTTTGTGTGATGTTTGGAACTGACTGTTGTACCTTATTCTGAATAATACAGCCCCTGATGGAGCTTTTACTAGAGCCATGAAGAAGCTGAAGGATCTGAGACAAGAAGTTGCTGAAAATGCGGGGAAAGACAAAGAAGTTGGATACTGGTTTGATTCTGTGTTTGGGTCTTGGAAAGAATGGTTCATTAAGGTGGGAATAATAATAGCTGTGGCTGTTGTCATGTTTCTTTTGCTGTTCTGCTGTGTTGTGCCTTTTCTCAGATCCATGCTAGCCAACGTGGCCGCCAAACAGATGATTAATGTGTCAGTCAAACCATCGGGAGTTGACATCGGGTGCACAAACACAAGAGTGCACCAAATTGGGCCAGGACTGGACGAGCTAGATGACTTCCTGTAAAAAGTCCTGGTGGAGGAGTAAGGAAGAGGGTGCCTTGTTATTCTTGTTTTTTCTTTTTCTTTTTTACTTTACTATTATTGGGTTTAACAATTTGACACTGTTTCTGATAGAGAGGGAGGTAGCCACACTGTGTATTTTATTTTTGGGGTAAAATTAGACAGATCATTAGAACATGAGTAGAGTAGGGAGTTAGTTAGAGGGGTTTTAATTGTTTTCTTTGATTTTTATAAAGGACCCCTTCCTGAGTGTTTTCTTTTTTACACTTATAATCCTACTGAGAATATTTTTACATATAATCACACTAACTGTCACAAATATGAATATGTGAATGAGAGGGGACGATACAAGGTTTGAAGCAGGTCATTGCCCGTGGTACAAGGTAATGCAACCAGATATAAAGGGAAAAGATACGAATATTTTTACTACTTTTATCACTTACTAATCATTTTACTCGCTATAAAAGAGTTATTTTAATATTTTAAAGCTTTTTTGAATCAAAAGTGAAGTACATGCATTAGACTACTGGTAGATGTTTCCACGAGGTAAAAAGAGAAATTAATTACAAGCGTGGTCGCCAATTGCCGGACCAGCAAGGGCAGACTCAACTGGTGGTTTAAAAACTCGCTGTCTGCTCCAACACCAGATAGTGCCCAGGGCACCTCTGGCAACGATGGAGCAACCCAGATAGCACTCCAGGCCACCGGAAGCACCTGTGCAGTTCCTCTGGCACCGTGGGATAATCCTAACTTCAAGTCTGTACACTGAGATATGTTGATTATGCTGAAAACAATCTTAATTTTAAGTCTATACGGCGAGATATGCTGATTATGCTGAAAAATCAAATGTTTGAAGTAATCTATCCCTTCAAGACTGATAATAGAAAAGGAAGGTGGGATCTTTTACTCCGCTCTAGTCAAGTGGGGGCGGAGATGTTTGGTCTCACTATTCCTCCAGGGTGTACCTTCGTGAGTGGGCTTATTGATAAGAGAGATGGATGGTCCATATTGGCCATGACTGAAAGATAATGGAGAGAAGCCTGGTCATGAAGATACATTCTGGGACAGAAAGGAAGGTGGGACTAGGATTAGTCCCAAAGAGGGGATATGTTGGAGAATTTTCCCTTGATTCATGTCTAAGTATGATGCAATGAAAATGACAAGCATGAAAAATAGGTCTGAAAAGGATGAGAGAATGGAAAAGTACCCAGTATGCATAATAAATGCAAAGTGTTAAAATACTGTATGAAACAAAGCACCATTATGTGAGGTTTGACCAATAGAGAAGACATGTCTAACTGTGTCAGGGTCACCAGGCGTGACAGAGGGGAAGAGATAGCTTTGAGGGTACCCATTGGAGACTTGATGATATGAAAAAGGTATAAAAAAATGAGTGCTGGATATTATAACTTCAGAATGACCAGCTGGCTTCTCCTTTATTGTTTGTACAATAAAGTTAATTCTTCTGACCTGGAACCTCGACTCTGAGACACTTTTGAGACCTGAACCAAAAAGAACTTTGATTTGCCACAACAAACGTAGCTCCTTTTTCCGTATTTTCTTGTCTACCTCACTGATTTTAAAATGATCTACAAGTTCCCATAATTGTTGTTTTACAAAATAATTTTATATCTCCTCTGAAGGATCTTTAATAAATTCTTCTTAAAGATGACATTCTGTTCTCACAAAATTTTACACTTTTAAACAAAAAGCAAGTGCATTTATTTCCCTTTCGGAGTAAAACAGGTGAAACAATTATTCACTCTCCCCCTTCTAAACTGCCTACTAACCCACTAAGCTAACCTATGCTTAGTCTTCATGCAGCTTTCAAGAGTAAAGCGACTTTAAACACCAAAATACCGATGGTTTAAAAATTGAACAAAAAGCTCAATCAGAAACCACGACGGTGTACTTCACCCAAAAGCCTGCATAAAAGTAAAAAAGGCAAAATAACAAATCAACGCCAAGCATTGCTAATTCCTGTAAAAAACAAAAATGCACTTACCTTTAATGATGACTACTTTAGAACTCACGAGTCAGTTTAAACACAATATCTACAGTGCTATGCATAAGTTTAGACACCCATACTAAAGTTGACTAAAAAGAGGAATAAAAAATCATCTTTTGGAAATTTAACTTAATGCCTTAATTTAAAAAAATAGGAAAAATCCAACCTTTAAGGACACCAATTTTCTTTGTGAATGAATAATGTATCGTAAATAAATAAATGTTCTTCCTTAAAATACAGGGTGCATAAGTTTGGACACCCCTATGTTAAATTCCCATAGAGGCAGGCAGATTTTTATTTTTAATTTTTTTTTTTTTTTTTTTTTTTTTAGGATACTATGCATCCTGATAAAGTTCCCTTGGCCTTTGGAATTAAAATAGCCCCACATCATCACATAGCCTTCACCATACCTAGAGATTGGCATGGTTTTATTTCAGTTAGCCTAATAGCTAGTTTGATTTGCATTGAGAGATGATCTTATTGAAAGTACCCCATGCCAAACTCTAGGTATGGTGAAGGCTATGTGATGATGTGGGGCTATTTTAATAAATAAATAAAGTTGGTTCTTTGAATAAGTACAGCATTTTCTTTGCTTAAGAAACACACAAATTTGTCTTTGCCCATGTCACAATATGAGGTAAATCCGGCCATAAGCGAGAAGCTATGAGAAAGAGTAATGTACAGTCAAGTGAAACCAGTGACTATGAGATCAATGAGTTACCTGCTCAACATCCTATTAAACAGAGAACTAACTGGAATTCTGTTAGCAATCCCCTTACTGTAAGCTCTCCAAGAGAACCCTAACACTATAGTGAACAGCCACATGGTGCAAGATTCCAGCATAATTATTTCCAGTCCAGTCAGTGGCAAGCAAACCCTTCAACTACGATGGACCTACGGCATGAAATGGTAAGCTCAGGCTTAATTACTGGGCTTGGAAGGCATCCTTTCTTAGTGCCACTGAAGATTTGAAAATCACAACCACACAGGAGCCTGATTTGCTTTTGTAAATGGCTTGGACCATCATCCTCTGAACAAGCTAGGAGAATCAGAGCAGTTTACATTCACAAAACCAATGCGGGCCATAGAATGGTATGGCAAAGACTAGAAGACATTTATGGTTCAGCTGAAGTAATAGAAAATGCCTTACTCAAAAAGGTTGAACAATTTCCTGGAATCTCAAACTGAGACAACCTTACATTTACATTTATGCATTTGGCAGACACTTTTATCCAAAGCGACTAACATTGCATTTTAAGGTACACATTTAAATTCTTATCAGTTCTTGCTTTCCCTGGGAATCAAACCCATGACCTTGGCATTGCAAGCACCAACGCTCTACTGTTTGAGCTACAGGAAAGATCCAACCTTAAACTTCAGAAACTGTATAAAGAACAAAATAACGTGCCTTACCCTCCATTTTCAGTCTTTGTGAAGTTTATTCTGTGATCAGGCTAAAGTCCATAACGATTCAAGTTTCACTGATATAGCATATGGAAGTTCAAGCGCTGTTAAGACAGAGAGAGGTCACCCATTTAATTAATATTGTAAAACCTACAGTAGCCACCAGGAAAACAGAAGTCTCTGCAGATCTTGGAAAGACTTATTCAAAGGCTTCAGAGAAAAAGGTCAATGACTCTGAAAAGCAATATCCTCTGCATAACAAACCCCATCCATTAAGGAAATGTCGAAGTTTCAGAGGCAAAACTTTAGATGAGAGGAAAACTTACCTCAGACATAAACATCTGTTTCAAATGCTGTGCGTCATCCAGCCATTTTGCCAAAGACTGCGATATACCTTTACAGTGTAAAGAATGTAACAGCACTCAGCATCCCACTGCCTTACATCCAGGTCCAGCACCATCGAAAGTTAGCAAATGTGCCTCGACTGAAGACTAAGGCGGGGAGCAATAAACAATTGATTCCTTGTCAGTGACATCCAAATGCACTGAAATATGTGGAAATGGTATAAGCTCAAGATCATGCTCCAAAATTTCTCGTCAGAGTATGTCCAACAGGAGAAAAAGAGAAGGCTATCAAAGCTTATGCTGTCCTTGACGAACAAAGCAAAAAGTCTTTGGCCAAAACCCAATTCTTTGGGAAAATGGAATGCCATACACTTTGAAAACATGCTCTGGAGTGATGAAAACAGTAGGCAGACATACAAGTAACTTTGTTATGGAGCCATTTGATGGTAAAACCCAAATCTCCTTACCCAGCTTAATTGATTGTGACATGCTTCCATGACAGGTCTGAGATACCGTTACCAGAGATTGCTAGACACCATCCGCACCTCAAAGATGTGGTAGACGAGATCCCAGCGCAGCTATACTCTTGCTCCATGGCCAAGACATATTGCGAGTGCATAAGTTTCTACAACAGCGCAGTGGACCGTCAGTGTTTTCAGAACCAACATTCTGAGCAACGGAAGGACTTCAATCTCTTCAACACACTCTGGAAGGAAAACCAGATATGAAAGAACACTTCTTCAAGTTCATGCAGACAATGTTATTAGGTAGATGAGGCCTATTTGGCTTGAAGGGCAATGGTGCTACCCATGAATTAGAGTTATTCATGTAGACCTCCCTGTCCATAATGTCAAGGAACACTGTCCACGATTGACATTCCTGATTTGTCATTATGGAAAGTACTTTGGAACACATTGCTGCCAAGGTCTACTGCATCAGAAACAGTTGTAGAAAACTCTATTTTCTATCTTTCCTGCCATTTATATTGCTCTATATAATTTAATCATCACAGTATGTCTGATATTATCTAATTTTGTCTGTCACATTGATCTGACATCATTAGCTTTAATCTAAATTGCTCACCCAATCTCCCTTCCTGGTTCCAAAACAGGAGAAGAGAGTTCAACAAAAATGGCACCCAGCCTTTAAATAAACAAACAAAATAAGCATCCAATAAGTTAACTAATACACTTGATTTTAACAGCAACAACAATATAACAAAGAAAAAAACTGATAAAGGTAAATAAAAGTAACTTCCACACTTAAACTGTAAAGGGTAAATGTTGGAGACACAACAATAAAATAAAAATACAATACCACAGAGTTGAAAGTTAAGCAGTTATCATGTTCAACCAACACGGTCTCACCCCTATTCGTCACATACTGCCGTTTGGTCATTTCCCCCTCACGTCCAAAAGCCGACGTTGAGGGTACCCCCTATTCGTCGCTTGACAACGGAGAGGGTCGTCCGATAGATTTGAGTGCAAATCCCTCATCTTTGAATTCTGACGAAATGGGGTTACACATCCAGTGGTTTGCCTGCGCTGCGCTTTAATTGCACCAAATTAAATTTGCAGGAGTCTGCACAATATAGGCCAACCTTTAAAATAAAGATTGCTGTTGGCATGAGGTACTGTAAATCAAACTTAAGTTTTGTGAGGAATGTCAGTATTCAAAGATGGTTTATGACTACAGGAAAGCAAATAGCTCGCTTGGCGACTTTGTTTCACACCTTTTCTGCACTTAAATAATTTGCCAGCTTGCAAGCATCCAGATCTAGTATTGCCTTTGATAATGTTAGAAAAGTGATACGTTAAGCATAGCCTACTGCTGTATGACACGTGCTAATAGATTGACTAGCTCTGTCTTTCTTGTACTTACTGTATGTGTGTTTGGATCCCTGTATGATATTTAATATTTATATTTTTTGTATGTGTGTACATTTTAGAATGACAAAGCCAAAATTCAGGCCTTGCCCAAGCTGCCAGGTCTGTCAGCAGGCCAACCGCAAAACCTGCAGTGCTTGTTTTGCCACACTGCCAAGCAAGCGGTTATTCAAAAAAATTAATGATGACTGGGGCCAGAGGGTCAACAAAAACAAAAATGCATCTCGGGTGGTGGCCTCTGCCCAAATAGCTGTAAGTAAAAATGCTTATGCTTCATTAATTGAGTGGTAATCAATATTAAGCCCAAAGTACATACAGTATTTGGTATCATGTTTGTTGATGGACAGAAGACATAGCAGCCATGCTGTGTGCTGTGTACCAGGATTCACATTCGTGCCTGGATGTTGGAAGTTGGCACATCTTGTCAGTATGAAATTTGAGTATGAACAGCATGAACAGACAATCGTTTAAAAACCACACCATACTGTACATCCCTATTAAATTGCTTTGGCAGCACACATGATGCTCAAGTGATAAATGTACATCACATACAAGTTGCTCTGATAAACAGTTTGTCAAAAAGCTCTCCTTACACAATATGTAACTATACTTTCATTTTATGCAGGTGTACTTCTGTTGTGAAAAAAAAAATCTTGAAAATACATTGGTGTATGTACATAAGATGGAAATATTCTAGACTACACTTATCTTTAAAATACTTGTGTAACTGATGGCAGGGATAGCAGGGATAGGGATGAACTATGAATCAAATAGTAGCTAGTTTATACACCAAGTAAACTGCCCTCTGTTTCTGATTCAAAGTCAGTGTGGAGTAGACGCCATCTTCATTACTGTAACAACATCTGATTAATTATCTTCAAACAAAATCGAGCACTGACAGTTGCAATTTAAGAAATACTCATGAATTAATATTTCTGTGTATTAATTTTACAACATGTCTTTAATAATACTTAACACTTGTTGAAAGTGTGAACAAATATTTTTTGCCAGATTAGGTCTTTAAATTGTAGACGGACTGCCATATATGTAGTAATGTAGCAATATAATATATTGGAAATGTGTTAATTATTTTGTTTCATTTCAGGTCCAAAAACTTTCTGCCTTGGGCTATATGCCCATATTATTTATAAGCCAGAGGCGCAAGGGCACAGGCAAGTTGATGGCAGATGTAGTCACGCATCTGCCACCAATGCAAAAACACACGCCTTTCTTAACCAGCATGAAGAGGGCATATGACTTCATAATCAAACTGAATGGTAAGATAATTTTATGTATAGTTCATTAGTGTTTGTTGTTGATTTCCTTGACAATGTGTACTGAATTTATATTTTTGCAAACTTCACAACAGATGTGCCCCAGCCCCAGCAAGACCAGCCCCAGCAAGACCAGCCCCTGCACCTAGACCAGCCCCAGCAAGACCAGCCCCTGCACCTAGACCAGCCCCAGCAAGACCAGCCCCAGCCCCTCCATCCCCAGCAAGACCAGCCCCTGCCCCTCCAGCCCCAGCAAGACCAGCCCCTCCACCAAGACCAGCCCCAGCAAGACCAGCCCCTGCCCCTCCAGCCCCAGCAAGACCAGCCCCTCCACCAAGACCAGCCCCAGCAAGACCAGCCCCAGCAAGACCAGGCCCTGCCCCTCCAGCCCCAGCAAGACCAGCCCCTCCAGCAAGACCAGCCCCTCCCCATAGACCAGCTAATCCCACAAGACCAGCAAATTATTACACTTGAACTGTTTACGATCGACTCTCAGGCTCAGCAGCCTGTGGAGCCTCTACCACCCAGGAACAGACAAAGTAAGTAATCTTGCATTGCACCACATCTGTAAATTTATCCTATGTTTTTTTTTTGCAATCTGCATAATATAAAACAAGTTACACAGGGGGAATTTCACCTCTTTTAATTAATTAAGCCACTCCTCCAAGATACTGAATATAAAATGCTTAACCTTTTTCCCTTGCACCTTAAGCCCCACTATCCAAACCAAGCCAAGGCAGACGAGCCCCACCATCCATTCAACGTCAACTAAAGAAAAGACAAAGTAAGTAATCTTGCCTTGCACCGCATCTGTAAATAGGCTCCATGGTTTTGTAATCATTGTATTAATATAAAGTTAACCAATGTGAATTTCACCCCCTTCTATTAATTAAGCAACTTCCCCAAGATACTGAATATATAATTCTTAATCTTTTCCCCTTGCACCCCTAAGCCACAGGTACAGGAGCCACACAAGCCCCACCCGCTACCCTGGCCAAAAAGAAGAAAACAAAAAGCAAGAAGACATTCTTATATTTGTTAAGTGTTGTGTATATTTGTTTCTATTCTTTGCACCCCATGTGTATATCAGCAGCCATGTGTTGGGTGTAAAGGTGTTTTTGCATGTAGCCCCCTTTAATTGGACCAAACTCAGGGTGTATTCACACTTGGTCTCTTTCAGCCCTCAAAGTGAACTAAGAACAGTGACTCAGTGATATATGAACACCTCAAGCAAACTCAGACCCATTTGAAGTGAACCAAACTTTTTTTTGCCTTTGTCATTTAAGGTTGCAAATGCAGTCGACAGACAATGTATCTATACGATAAGATATTGGAAAGACGGATGAATGGGGTAAGATGTAGAACCACATTTTTCATTAGGCTGTCTGATTATCTCTTGACTCATGTCTGTCTCATCTTTCAATCCACATGAGACAAAACGGTAACACTGAGCAGTAGTTATCAACCCTCTCACAAGTGCTACCCCTTACGAAAAAGAAGTATACTTCAAGTTAATTTTATGAAGTATACTTAAGTAATGTTCAAGTATATTTGTAAGTATACTTTATGTAGTAAGTATACTAATATCAATGTGTACTTGTAGTAGATTTGTAAGTGTACTATTTCAATACTGCTTGGGACTAAATTGGCCCACTTTTAGTATATAAAAGTATACGTTTAAGTGTACTCCAAGTGTAAACTAAGTACACAACTAGGTTTCTTATTTTTAATGCATCTTTACTACAAGTGAATTTATAAGTATACTAGTAGTTTACTATTTTAATACCAGCAGTACATTTTTTAGTTAATGAAAGTACGCACTGAAGTGTACTCTCAGTAAACTACTAGTTTAGCAGTTTATACTGCAAGTATACTTGTACGTTTTCTTTAAGTGAAGATAACATTATACTATTTATATATTATTTTGCACTTGCAGTATACTACTATGTTCAAATGTAGATATTTTTTATACTTGAAAAATACATTTAACTGTACTTCATGCTTTCTTTTTTATCAACACTTGAATGTCGGTAAGTTTCATAAAGGCAACATTTTAAACAAAGAATTTGAGAAAATCACATTTTTGTTAAAGACTGCGCCTTAATCAGATTCAGAATGATGATCAAAACAGGAAAACACAAATGGAGTAGATCGAGTCCAACAACCCCAAAGCTTCACAGTCATGTGTTACGCTTCATTTCATTTGGTAATATTAAGCAGTTTTGATTTACAAGCTTTTTAATGTTTGATGATCACGTTATTTTACATTTGAGTGAATAATCTACTATCACTTGGTTCAGCTTCTTCTTCTCCTGTGTTTTGATCCAGAGTTTCTGTATTAGAAGATGTGTCATAGCGCATTCTACCGTATAACAGTCCTATCCTAACATGGATAGCTGGAAAATTCAGTCAATGGTGGTGAAAGAGTAAAGTAGAATTAAAGTAAATCCCGATGTACCGATGCCAGTGGACTAGCCAACACAAAATTTCAGATATGCAGAATTAGAAACATATGGTTTATGTCAATATTCTAAACAATATTTTCGCAAGTTTCATAAGACTATATATGAAAACTATGTTAAAAAAAAGTTTGTTTATTTATTAGGCTACTCGATCAAAACTGTTAACAAAACTACAAGCCAAGTATACTTTGAATACTTAATTATACTTTTAAGTATATCTCGATAAAAAGATAGAGTACAAGTACAGGCCAAATATAATTGGACTTTTCTCTCAGTATAAGTCAAGTGCACCTAAGTGTAATTAAGTGTATTTCTACGAAGTACATAAAGTGTATTTATAATTATATAAAATTTAGACTAAAAGTATACTTTCTTATTGTTTAAGGGACATACTGTAAATCCTAAACAAAAACAACAATGCAAATGGAATGCGACAACAGATTCTTATTTTTTATTGAGCTTACAAAAAAGTACTCTTGTTAACTAAATGATGTTCCAAGTAAGAACGCCAGTATAGAGAGCTAAGTACAACATCATTATTTGAATGATAAAATCATTACAGTAACTTCACTGAACTGATTTTGTGTGTGTTTGTGTGTGTGTGTGTGTGTGTGTGTGTGTGTGTGTGTGTGTGTGTGTGTGTGTGTGTGTGTGTGTGTGTGTGTGTGTGTGTGTGTTTTTCTGCAGGGGAAGGCAGCAGAGGTCAAAGTGCGCTGGCTACCTTGCTCTTCCTGGTAAGTGATGGCTGATGTCACTTAATCCATAACCACACACGGTATTAGTGTTTTAAAATCTGGTCCCTTTCAGCCTTCAAATTGAACTTTGAAGTGAAAGTGGGACTGATAATTGTTTTGGGCCCAAGGAACTATCTAAGCATACTCGGATCCCTTTTAAAGTAAACTGAACTGAGACCACATGAGAACATGTGCACACCAGCCTTCAAGTAGTCATCTGGCTCAAGTTTGGTCATATGACATCTGAAACAAATGCATTCTAACCTGTTTGCCCTATACATTTGCTAATTCTATTTTGTTTATTTGGGTTGTTTTATACGGTGTTTGCCAAACAGCAGTTATATTTCCCATTACGAACCAAATGTAGTCCAATTAAAATGGCCTGTGAGGTCAAATGAACCAAGAACATTTGTGTTCTTTGTGTTCACATTATGAGTTCACTTAAAGATGATGCAGATCACTTTCTAGTCCACTTCAGCTCTGATGGGGTCTTAAGCCCAATTCATAGTTACATGTAGATGTGACGCAGATGCCTTTGTGGTGCCATTGCGTCTTTGCTGACCCCCTCTGCGACCAACATAGAGACCTTTAACCACATAATTTCTGATGTGGTTAACCCAATGCAGAACTTCAAAGGGTTGATTGTAGGGATGACTGTGTCCAAGCGACTGAGTCCAGTAGTTTTCACTTGGAACAAAATGACTGCTGTTTGACAAACGCCATTTAAAATAAACCAAAATAAATTATCCAACAGAAAAAGGGTAAACCTTTATTTTTCAGCTTCAGATGACATATCTTCCAACTTGAGCCTGAAGACTAGTTGTGAGCTGTAGGCTGTACTGTATGCTGTGTGTAAGATGACTTGTGGACTATTTACAGTGGCAGAGTCTGGGAGGACACCTGGGAGCCGGCCAGCAAATTCGCCTGATGACCTGTACTATTACTAATACTATTACTACTACTTATACTGTTGTACTATTTGTTTTGTATATATTTGTCGATAATTAAATTCACAATTGTTACATTTTATGATTGGTCTGTCCAATTCATTGACTGCACTGAATAATTAATGTGTCATGACTTTGTACTGCATTTGATGGGAAAAGTAAGATAGTGGAAAGTTGCATGTAGTGACAGTCAAGTCAAGTCACCTTTATTTGTATAGCACTTTTTACAATACAGATTGTATCAAAGCAGCTTCACATTGATAACATGAAAATAATACAACAAAGTTTCTTTCTAAAAGAAAATTACGTCCTCGTCCACCTTAAGGCAGATTAGCAAGCCAAAAGCCAATGGCCTAAGGCAACCAGAACAAGTACCACATTGACATTATACTAACTGATCATGTACATTTTAGTCAGTATTTATGGTAATTTTGGAGCAAAGTAAATGGGCTCCTATCCCTGGTGATAGATGCCTCCGTCATCAGGATGTATTACTGAAAGACTGCATCCTTTTTTACCTCTGATCGCTTGCACACAGTACTGTTTTTTTTTATCATGGTTGTCTGTTCAGAACAATTATGAGAGTTATTAAGACATTTCAAACATTCCCAATGAAGAGAAGAGGCACATTTATCAATTTTCATCAATGGTACATGGGTCAGCAATGATTTTTCAGGTCAAGAAAGAACTATGACAATTAATATGAAAATGAATTGAAATCACACAAATATTTTTTTTCCTCCTCTTTGTCATCAATCAACATACATTATGTGCATGACATAAGGTACATCTGAAGTCTGATGTGCATAAGGACATCAGACTTCAGAGACCAGAAAGACTGGAGACATGAGCCTGAGAAATCGTTAAAGCCAGGAACATTTCCAGCTTGGCCATCAATATAATTTTAAAGTCTAATGTTTTCTTGTCATAAAAACCAGGGAGAGGTAGGTTTCCTATGTTTCCCTGACAATATGGAACGTGCCAGGACACTGAGGACATCAATCTGGTCACCCTGGAGTGACTTGACTGTGGGCGGTTTGTAGGCCTATGACAGTGGTAGGAAATCTAAGGCCTGGCTGTGCAAGGTGGGCCACATGTGGACTGATGTGCTGTTTAATCTGGCCTATGTCTTCATGATCAAAGGCCTCTGGTCTTAATTCTCAGGAAAATGTTGCATTATTCATGAAATACCCTCAGTCCCCACTTATTCTAACCTTAACCAGAGGTGGACAGTACCAAAGTACATTTACTTGAGTACTGTACTTAAGTACACTTTTTGAGTATCTGTACTTTACTTGATTATTATTTTTTTCTGGAAACTTTTTACTTTAACTTCACTACATTTGAAAAACAAATATCATACTTTTTACTCCACTACAATTCTGTCAAGGTCCATGAGTAGAAAGTAACATAAGTCAGTGGATGATTTTGGTTGCAGGGGTTGCATTGTGGTTGGAAATGAAAGTCGGGTTGACTGATGTTGGTTTCTGACGTGAACCTGATTTTCATTTTCAACCACAATACAACGTCTTTCCAACGTTGGAGATCAACGTCAATCTTACATTGGATTCTGACATAAACCTGACATAGATTCTGACATAAATTTTAATTTTCAACGTTGGGTTTGGTCTTCTAAATGTGACTTTTGTCACTTTTTTGGAGCACACTAGCTTATAGATAACAGCAAGGTTAACATATTCATACTAAAAGCCAAAAAAATGTAAATAGGGCAATATTTGAGGGAACAGCCATTTGGGTGTCTGAAACCATTGTGGACGTTGAGTGCACTTATCCAATCTTACATTCAATCCCACTACTGGAACTGTGTTCAAGAAATAAATGTGATATTGGTATGAGGGTAGGCAGACGTAGATTCAGAGGCATACAGTACTTTAAGTATTACATACAACAATAATAAAACAATGCATTGACATTTACTTTTTACTTTTTACTTTTGATACTTAAGTATTTTTAAAAACGAGTACTTCTGTACTTTTAAAAATAGGTCTTTACAACTTTTACTTGTAACAGAGTAATATTTGACCAGTAGTATCTATACTTTCACTCAAGTAAGGAAGTTGTGTATTTCATCCACCACCAAGTATGAGCTCTTATCCTTAGGCATAAGATATAGGGGATCCCAATGTAAACTAAATATTTCTAAACTATAGGCCTAATTTAAACCTACCTCAACTACAAATTTTAATAATGTTGCTTGAGGCTGCAGCAGTTGTGCAATAGCTTCATGATATAATGCATATAGGGTGTGTAGGTTGTGGATAGGTTGAAAGATGAGCAATAGACTGTGGCTTTGATGTGCTTCAGTCTGGCTACATATCACTTTGTTTATGTTTTTTTTATTGTAAGTATATGTCATATGTATGATAAAATAATATGTTAAGTTTTATGTGTGAAGTATGTGAACTCAAGGCAAATATCCCTCTGGGGACAATAAAGGAGGCTATCGCCTGCAAAATGGGCTTCATGATATGTAAAAATGTAAACGTTGTCGTAAGACTATAGCAAGCACATCATTGGAAAGGTCTCAAACCTCAACAGTAACATATGTCAGTCTGAAGAGGATACATTACTCCTGATTTGAATTATTGACCTCTGCTCTGAACCTTGAACCCAGTACATGTTTGTGCAGGCTTGTCATTTAGCAACAGTAAGTGCTGCACACATAGGACCAGCTGTTATAGAAAGCTCTGGACCTTAGCTGTCATGCAGATATGGTCTCCAATGTTTAATCACTGTCAAATATGGTAATAAGCTAGTTTGACCTATTTAACAATTCAATTTTTAAAATCTGATGAGACCAGTGTGTTCCCCATCCCCCCCAAAATTCTACACTGCCAACTTCTACTTATGAGAAATATACCAATATATTTCAAAACTACAACTTCACACAGAACAAAGTTACAACGCTAGTGTTACTTGTAGTTCTTCCGGGCTGGGTGGTTGGACTTGTTCGACGACTCTGTTTTTCTGCTGTCTGCTGTGAATGGGCTCCAACTACACTCGAAAAGTTTAAAACTGAGCAAAGTGTTGTTGCTGGTGATAAAACCACTGATTAAATATGTACATTGAAGCTATACTGGTGTTAAAAACCCCCTGACCTGCATTGAGGGATATGGGATTCATAGAGTATGTGACCCGCTCAGCCCACATTGTAGTGTTCTGTCTTACAGCATACTGTAATGTTTCACCAATAATAATACTGGAATGACATTATTAAAATAATGTAATGAATACCATGATAACATCTAAAATGTTGATAAATGTAGCATTATAGTTTTAAAAATATCAATAATCAAATCAATCCAGCTTCCCTGGCAATAAGACAGAAATAATAACATTAAAAGAAATACATATAAACCATATGATCTCATGAATAAATGTTATCTATGTATCCATGTAAGATGTATCTAGGAGATGGAGGAAACTGTCATGATGAAATGTCTTCCCCCTAGTATAAACACTGTACTTAAGACGACACACCACATTTTAGGCTTTTATTAGCTTATACAACCACAAAACAACACACATAGCTCAGACACATAACAAAAATCACAAATGCAAAAAGTGAAGAGCATGTCAAGTGATTACAAAGGCCTGGTAGGGACTGACCCTGTGATACATGATGGGCAGCTATGGAGTGATTTGCAGTGGTGGTAGTGCAAAAGTAAACATTGCAGGGATTTAATCAGTGCAAAGCTGTTTAATATTACTAAGGAAAAAAAGAGTGTAATAGTATTGCTTAACAAAAGCAATACAAAGAAGATCAAATAAATAGAACAACAGAAACTTAGGCTACGTTTACACGGAAACGATCTGAAGAGAAAACGCAAAAGTGATCACTTTTTATTCTGCGTTTAGACGAGCGTTATGAGGGGGAAATCTGCGTGCATACGGTGACGCAAAAGTGTGTGAAATTCAATGTAGTATGCACTCCAGGCGGCTAGGTGGCAATGTGAAGCACTGATCGGTGCCTTCACTGTCTAGCAGACTTTTGCATTTTTACCGTTTAGACGGAAACGCGACGGTGGAGCGTTTTTAAGATTTCCACTCTGGAGGGTGGTTTCACTTTTTTGCGTTTTTAAGCCCCAAAAACGCCGTCGCCGTCTAAACGAAAGGCACATCTGATAAAATATTTTTACGTTTTCACCCGCGAGCGTTCTCGTGTAAACAGGGCCCTAAATATATTTATAAAAAAGAAAAAAAGATTATACAAGCCAACAGGGGTAAATGTTGGGACCACGGCCCAGAATGTGTGGAGGGGCCAATGTAGCCTGTAAGACAGTGAAATGGATAGTGGATACTAGACAATAGAGAAAGTGATGTGATGGCTGGCGCAGGGTGAGACTCATGCTGAAAAGTCCATTTCTCCCCTAACCTTTTCTGTGACATTGAGTTGCTGGTTTGCCCTGGGGACAAATGACCTCCTCGTTGTTGAGCATGACAGAAGACTGCTACTGCAAATTATCCTCAGTTTGTTAAATGATTAACCTCAGCTCCATGCCAAACACAGAGCCAGCTTTCCTTACCAACCTGTCCCAGCTGCCCTCTTCTTAATGCTGCCTCCCCAGCACACAACAGCATAAAAATAGGACTCTGGCCATGTTTAGTCTTGCTCAGAGTCACTGCTGGAATGGTACTCCTCAGAATCACTTTCAAAGTTAATTTCGGTTTCAGTCAGAACTTGAACATAACATTTCTTCGCATGCTTTGCCAGGCTTTTGCTTGCTTCTTTGTTCTTCATTGTCAAGCTCTGTAGACCTCGGATACCATCTTGAAGCAGACCCCACGTCTTACCTTACGTTAAAACACATTGAGCCTTTATTAATTAGAAACATTCAGAAACATTGTAATGTATGCCAAGTATAACAAATACATACCTGATGTCACATTAGAAAGCTGGGATGACTTCAGGGTGTCTGCACGGGTGCAAAGAGACTTCCAATGTTTGTTCATCTCAGCTATAAGAATCCTCTTCTCCTCCTCAAGTCTCCTTACTGCCATCACAATGTCGAACGCTTTCCTCTTTGTCCTTAGATCTACAGAGTCTGAAATACATAGATGAAACATAAGTCAGTTGTAATTAAGATTAGCCTTTCAATATTTTCTGGGGTTACAATCGAGCCATGACAGATTTTGTCCTACTATGTGACTATTTCACAAAGTCAATGGAATTGTGTACATACCACCGTGTGTAAGCTGCCATGGCCAAACAATCTCGTCAGAAAGAATGGTGTCCAATGTCAGTTGTTCTGCATTAGGAACCAAGGTGTTGTACTTTTCCACTACAGAAGTTAAGATTTTTTTTTCCTCCCTGATCTTTCGGCGGATTCGGGCACGTCCTTTGCATCCGTCACTATCCTTATAAAGACGCTGGGACCTCCTCTTAACACTTGCCACCAGCTCCTCTATGCGGTTGGCAACAGCGGCAACATCAGCATCATTTGGGGATGTTGTTGCTGAGAGGAAGAAATTAAGAGATAAGAAATATGCTTCTTGATTCCATGAAAAAATATTTTTGGTGTATGAGCAAAATAAAGCCTCAACAATCTTTTCATATTTCTCTGTAACTGAGAGGCTACACTTGTAGCTAAGTTTGAGTATAGTTAGGTTAGCTAGGTTCTTTATTGTCCCCATGGGGATAATCTTGTCCACACGTCATCAGCAATCAGAGTATGTGCTCTTTGACTACGATTACAATGAGCCTCTTTGGAATTGCAGCCAAGCTTAGTCAGAAGTGATACATCAAGCACCATATCAAACAGTATAAAACAGTATATCCTACCTTCTGCCCACTCATTGACATCAAAGATCCACTTCTCCAGTTGACTGTCTGAGATGTCCATTACCGTTTTCATGGCCTCCAGGTTATGCAACTGGCCTTGCAGGGCTATTTTGGCCTTCAAACATAAATGACAATGAGGGAAACGCCTACAACTTTGACAATTGTTTATAAGGATTGTGAAGTACCTTCACTATTAGAAAACCACATACAATACTGATTAAATATACAGTATATTCGTATATATGTGGACTATGAATATATGTGGTATGAACATTTAATATTTTATTTTACAATATCGCTATGCATTTTGCATAAGGGAAAACTGGTGTCTTTACCTTCCGATATCGGCGGGCAAGGGTAGAAGCCAAGTTGTCAAACTTTTGTTGGTTCCAGCGCATGGCCATGATCGTCAGCATGTCTATGCGTCCTGCAAAAATAAAAAAATATGAGATTATCACCTTTCTTTCCAGTAGCAGTAGGAGAAGAAACTGTGCAGACAATAATAACTTACAGTACTTTGGAACTATTAATCTGCTGTCTTGTGCCAGTTGATTACTGTCCCATGAAAGGGTTGC
Source organism: Scardinius erythrophthalmus (assembly GCF_964197995.2). Taxonomy (NCBI): domain Eukaryota; kingdom Metazoa; phylum Chordata; class Actinopteri; order Cypriniformes; family Leuciscidae; genus Scardinius; species Scardinius erythrophthalmus. The sequence continues at coordinate 72,813 of NW_028296528.1, read as the reverse complement.
ACAGGATAGTGAAGAAATAGCATGAAACAGTGGCGCAGGACAGTAGTCAAATGGCTTAGAGCACTATGGCAGGACAGTAGGTGAATGGTACTCTGATGTGTATTTTTTATATCGCACTGCCCTTCCTTATTATCCTCACGTCAAATAAAATAGGATGATGGTATTGTAATCGATCCATCCATTTATGTTGAATATTCTGAGCTTTATATTTTCAGAGTCAGCATATATGCATGAGCTCAAAGTGGCTCACCATTGTCATCAGGATAAAAATTTACTGGTTACCTTACCTGCTTTTGACATGTGCTTTGTCGTAACAGCAATCCTTGAGAGGAAGGCGTTACACTGCTCCACCTCTTCCCCAAGAGTCGAACCAGCCCCCTCCTGATATGCTCCACTCCATTTTACCTTTAAAAAAAAAAAAAAAAAAAAAAAAACTAAGTGGCAACAATATTATGCAGGAATTCAGGGAAAGAAAATGTCATGGACAATCATTTTTTCTTACCTCACATTTGAAATCATGAGCTTTGGCATGAAAAACAGAAAGAAATGGCCTCATGGTGAGGAGATCCTGAAGCTCAGGGCATTTCTCTGCCACTCTCTGGAGGTAAGGCCAGTACTTGCATGCCACATCCATTGCAAAAAATGTAACTGGTTTACAGGCCATTTGCTTTTGGAGGTACAGGGGGTAGGCAAAAATCTCCCCCCTGAACATATTGAGGGCACGAAGCAGAACCCCATGACGACATACAGCGAGTTCCAGGCCCTCCTCTTCTGTTTTTCCTGAGGACTTCTGAGACGTTTCACGCGCCGCTGACCATTGCCCTCCACAGACACCTCTTCCAGAGACCTAAAACATGGAAGATGGTTAACAGTCCAAACTTGTTCAAACAAAGTCCTCTGTAGGACGTGGTGTTTTATAGGTAAATATAGTGAAGTTGTGCAAGTTTACATGACTGGTTGAGGTATGGACATAGTCCACGAATTTTGCGACGTCATCATCATTCGCGATGAACACGCCATCAAAGATGGCTTTTTCCTCCGATCTAAATAAAAGAGATACATATTAACTTTAAATATTCATATGATTTTGAATTCACAGCAGTTACTTTCAAAGTAATGGACCGTCAATGCACACACAGTACCTTGCTGCACTCTTGAATCTGTAGTGCTTACGGTTTCCATCAACGGATACTGCAAGCATGTCTGGGCTGCACGCTGGGCAGTCAAAGTGGTCCTCCTGGCATAATTTTTCCACTTCGAATCGAACAGCTTCCCACTGCAAGAAGCTTTTCCGGAAGCTGTCTGCTGTGATGTTTCCGCTCTGTTTCAAAGAAGAGTTTAGTAAAAGAGAACAAAAGACAACAGTAAAACGGATCAAATTAAACAATATACTCACTTAAGTAAAATGTTCTAAATGGATGCATTTTGGGATGTTTGTACAAACTTTGTTACCACTCCTTAGAATACATATCGAAGAAAATAAACAATGTGTAAACTTCACTCATACACTATACACTGGTGTATTTGGGGGACCTGGCCATTAAACATACAGGATAGTTTGACATTCAGTCTAAATCTAAACGCAAAGAGAGCTACAACGGCTTCCATACTGTTTAGAAGTAAGCCTGTGCAATGTTTAGCCCATTAATCCAAGGGAACACTTCTGGGATCAGGAAATGATATTGGGGAGAAGATGTCAAAGTCAGTAGCCATTGGAGTTGAATTTGAGATCTTCAGAATGACCTGTTTTTTCATAAATGTCTCAGTGCAAACTGCTGATGAGAGAACATGAGTTTATGGTTGTCTATAAAGGGTCTAATGGCTCTTTTCATGTGTGCTATCATCATCATCATGCCCTCATAGTATTATATATGGAGTTACGAAATTATTACCACAAATACTTACACGGCCAAAGCGAACAGTGCGTTGATCCAGCATTCTAAGAAATGCTTGGCTAGACATCCCTGGTGCAGCCATCTTCAGCTCTTCAAAAGAAAAAAGGACATCTGTTGCGTACACAGTTGAATAGTGAGAAGTGGCAGGCCAGTAGTCATTATGGATCAGGTCATCCACTCCAGGACTCCAAGTGGCTTCACATGCTTTGCATATAATCTGAGGCAATCTGAGATCATATCGCCCTGGAAAAAGAAGAAAATATATACACAAAGTTAATTATGACAGACCAAAATTTTGTAAGGCACTCTATTGGAAGTCACACTTTTGTCAGGAAAATGAACTATCCCCATTCAAACAAAGGTTAATTGTTTTCCTCCACATAGATGGGCCCAGCCAATCTAATCAACACAAAACCTATTGACACCTCTGGATTTCCATCCATGATAAAGAAAATCAGAGAAAAATCAAAAAGAAAATTCGACAGAAGTGACCCCCACCCAAACCCATAAAGTTCTTCTTACCATTCATTGTAACCACAACTATGGACTGTCCTGCGATGACACTGGACGATACTTGTAGACAACCGCATATTGTCTCTGGCATCTCCAAAGGAACAAGACGCTCTTGAAAAAAAAAAAAAAACACATGGATGAGAATTAAACAATAACATTTATTTACTGGAAACTATTTTAAACAAGATGCACTTGACGGCTTCATCGACCTATCAGAAAACAGCATTTCAGTCTAAGAATTTGACTTAAAAACTACAACTTACCACACTGGGTTAGAACCCTCTCCACAACACAAGTTGTGGGAGGCAATGGATGAAAAAATGCACGTGTCATCGTATCCCTGTTGTGGAACACTTGACCTTGGTGGACCCTGACATCACACTGGCCACAGAGGAATGGGTGTGGTCGGCAGTCACAACAATGGATAACGGCTGGACCATTTCCACAATGTTGGCAGATCCGAGTTGCTGCATGTTGTCGAGCCACCATGGTGTTGACCAGTCGGGGTCTCTCTTTCTCCCACCACCCTGATATGAGGCTCTTTCGAGTCGACCAGTCTGCTGAGGCTTGAAGTGCCGTTTCATCTTCATATATGTCCTCCTCACCCAGTGAGCGTTTAAGCTCTTGAAGGAAGGACTCTGTTAAAACAATGCACAATATTTAAAAACAGTAGTTTATTATAACAAAAGAGAATAGCATTGAACAATTTTATAATAAATGAACATACTGTTTTGAACCAGTGAAGTCAAAATAAATAACACACCTGCAGTAACGGAAGGAAAGTCACTGGTCATTTCCGCACTGGTTTCCGGAGCCCTGACATGAGAGACACCAGTCTTTCGACTCTGGCTTTGACTGGGACCTGCTGTAGCAAAAAAACAAAAAACAAAGCTGTTGCTTTTTACACTCAATGACACAAACTTTACCTGATGCTAGGCACAGGTACGTAATAATAACCTCAGATATATTCTAATTCAGACCCATGACTTGTGATTATGCTGTATACCTTTCCAAGTCACAAAACTAGATCTGGAGTCTACATTTTAATAAACATTAATGTAAAAAAAATCATACCTGCTTGTTTCCGGGATGATCTGGGCCTGCCGTAAATAATGTTTCCATCACTGTCCCTCTTAATCCACCTAACATCTTGCTTGCTGTTTGATGGCCGGCTGGTGGACGGATTACTGGTGGAAGGCTGACTGGTGGATGGTTCTGCTTCCTGCATGCCAATGAGCTGTTGGAGGTGAGCTTGATGTTCAGCCTGATCAACAAGGTCACTCATCTCATTCAGGAGACGGTCCATCTCATTATCAGACATGGCACAAAATATAAACACACAGGGACAAAAACAAAACAAAAAAACAACAACAAATAGAGAGACGGGGGGGGGGGGGGGTAAGACAGCAAGAGAGAGAGAGAACACAATACAACAGTAGAGAGAGGAACAAGATACAAGACAAATGTGGCTCTTAAAAGTGCCTTTTTTTTCTCGATGTAATGAGGTGCTGTTTTTTTTAAAAGGACAGGGATTAAGGAACCTGCAGAGAAAGAGAAGAACAAATCAAAAAAGAATAGATCACCAAACTACATATTACAATATGAATAACTACTAGACTAAGAGGTTAAGCAAATGCTGCTCTTGTTTATTCATGCAATCACAATATCATAAAAAATGAATGGCTTCAAAAAGAAGTATTTTGAACACATCCTTGTTCTGCTTTAATTCTATATATCCCCAATAACCTTTCCCCCAATAATCATTTACACGTCCAAAATAAAATTGCGTTTATTTCCACACAAAAAAAATGTTGTGTATAGCCTACCATATATATATATATATATATATATATATATATATATATATATATATATATATATATATATATATATATATACACACACACTGTATATATGAAGAGTTCAGATGCAAAAGCCTCTAAGTGCCAACTGAAATTTTCTTCTAGAATGATCATTTACAGTATATAAAGCTTGTATATTTAAGTTCAGTAATTTCACTTAAATGACAATTAATAGGTAATTTGCATTGCATTTAAGTGAAATTATATATTATATTATATATTATATGTAATATTAATACAATTACGAGTTTATAAAAAAAAACATGTTGTAGGCATATAGGCTAGCCTATAAACTCGTAATTTTATAAATTTTGGCCGTGTAAATGCTTATTCATTTCTCTTTCTTATGAGACTGTTGTATTTATTTCTCTTTCTTATGAGACTATTGTAAGCGACTTACCGTGGTGGAATCGCGCTGGGCAATGGTTTCTGCGATGGTCGCACACAGTGACGTGTTGCACAAAATTGCGCCAAAATATCAATCATAATTAAAAAGCACAGTCTTAATATTTTTTTATAATATTTTTTTAATATAATTTTAAAGGGGTCAGCATAAATGTCTAAGTGAAGGAAACACGGGTATATTACATTTAAACACACAACTTCCCAGAATGCATCCATCACTTTGCCAAAGGATATGTCCATATTAAGCAATAAAAACATTTCTGCAGTAGGCTGTTTAATTTATTACAACATCATAATCAGTAATGAGAAGAAAGTTCTATAAAAGTAGGCTAAGGTTTTTTTTTTTTTTTTTTTTTTTTTTTTGTCGCATAAAAAGCAAAGTTGTAGGCTATAGGATCACTATAGTATAAGCAATTGCAAATTGAAATACCATCGGCAAAATCCCACCTAAATTAAGGCATGTTTTAAGCCTACAGCAAATATGCAGTCCTGCAATTATGTCGTTTTAATGTAGCCTAAAATTATATTTTAAAAAATAAATAAATAAAAAGGATAGAGAGATAGAAAAAGTCGTGATACCGATTTAGTCAAGGATTTCTGCCCCACGAAAATGTATGGTCACCGCGCCAATTATTGTACAGTAGCCTATGCGCCACACGCTACTGTGAAATACACATTTTCAGCATAATTAATCACCTGAAACCATACTTTCCAGCTGGATGGATAACCCCCATTTCGTCAAAATCCAAAGATGAGGGATTTGCATTCAAATATCGGACGACCCTCTCCGTTGTCAAGCGACGAATAGGGGGTACCCTCAACGTCGGCATATGGACGTGAGGGGGAAATGATCAAACTATGTGATCTAAAATTATAAAATATCCCATCTAAATTAAGGCATGTGTTAAGCATACAGCAAATATAAAGTCCTGTAAATATGTAATTTTAATGTAGCCCAAAATGATATAAAAAAAAAGAGAAAGGAAAAGGTCGTGATACCCATTCAGACAAGGGTTTCTGCCTCACGAAAATGTATGCTCACCGCACCAATGAATGATTGTAACAATATGCGCTGCACGCTACTGCAAAATACACATTTGCAGCATAAAATCAGTCGCCTAAAACCATTCTTTCCAGTGCAGGCAAACCACTGGATGTGTAACCCCATTTCGTCAAAATCCAAAGATGAGGGATTTGCACTCAAATCTATCGGACGACCCTCTCCGTTGTCAAGCGACGAATAGGGGGTACCCTCAACGTCGGCATATGGACGTGAGGGGGAAATGATCAAACTATGTGATCTAAAATTATAAAATATCCCACCTAAATTAAGGCATGTGTTAAGCATACAGCAAATATAAAGTCCTGTAATTATGTAATTTTAAAGTAGCCCAAAATGATATAAAACAGAGAAAAGAAAAGGTCGTGATACCCATTCAGACAAGGGTTTCTGACCACGAAAATGTATGCTCACCGCACCAATGAATGATTGTAACAATATGCGCTGCACGCTACTGCAAAATACACATTTGCAGCATAAAATCAGTCGCCTAAAACCATTCTTTCCAGCGCAGGCAAACCACTGGATGTGTAACCCCATTTCGTCAGAATTCAAAGATGAGGGATTTGCACTCAAATCTATCGGACGACCCTCTCCGTTGTCAAGCGACGAATAGGGGGTACCCTCAACGTCGGCTTTTGGACGTGAGGGGGAAATGACCAAACGGCAGTATGTGACGAATAGGGGTGAGACCGTGTTGGTTCAACAACAAGATTGCAAACTGCAGCAACAGGCTGGACAGGACAAAGACAGCACTCTGGAGAAAGCTCTTAGAGGAACATTTCTCCCAGTCTGGCAGTTTCTTCTCTGCTTTTATGCTGGCTAACTCGTGACTGGTAAGCAGGTGCAGCCGAGGACAATCAGCTACCTGCCAGACAGATTGAGTAGGAGGAGCCAAAGGGGAAACAGATGGAGAAACAGAAAAAGCACAAAAACACATTAAAGAACACACACAGCTCTTCTGATGGACCATGACAATAATTAATACATCTCTGGATGTAACACCCCCACCCAGGTAGCAAAGAATTCTGTCCTAGATTTGGCATTAAGCCGGCACAGTTGGCATTCAGTCGGCACTGGCATGAGGCATGTGAACAGAACATGGCCCGGTTATGGGGGGGATTGAACCATCTTTAAGGCGGCAAACAGGAAATGGGCCAGTGGTTAAGTGTATTATTTGGCCCACATGTAAAATATAGAAATGCGGCCCACATATGAGTGGCCAGACTTATCCCACAGTTAAAATGTAATTTCAGATGTTTCATGATAGATAATATTTTCATACACACAGCTGTTTCCCCTATTCCTGTTTGCAGTGTGGGTTTATTGCTCTCTATCAACCATGGACTTCTTCTGCACTGAATAAAGACGTTGAACTCCTGAGGTTGTCCTTGATGCTGTTGTGGTTGAGAGAGTTCTTTCTCTCCTGAGTGAGCACATGTCTGGCTGTGAATTGAAGCCTGCTGCCCTGGGACCTGCTGAGGCCACGCAGGACAGCACGGCACCCTGAACATTATGAGAAGCCAAGAGTTGATCGTTGCAAGAGTGATGGTAAGGTTACAGTTTTCTTCTGAGTTGGATTGAAGAAAAGACAGTCTGACTCCTTTGGGAGAGAAAGGATCACAGGCGGTGGTCATGGCCTGCTGGGGCCCTTGGGCCCCAGTGGGGAGGGGGTTCCCCGCAGGTATCAACCTGAAGAAGCAGCAGAAGAGGCCAGAAGAGAAGAGAGAGGAGGGTCACTTTGGATTTGTTTCTAATAAAGCCTGAGAAAGGCCCCACCTCTCCGGGTTTGCTTGACCAATGAGAAGGGTGGAATTTCCAAGCGGGAAGATTCCTCTGTGGTTGATTTATGAATCTTTGTTCTAAGCGTGCTCATTTGCATGTGCAGCTGGATTGGTTTCTGATGATGAAACTAAGAAAGATTCTTGTAATACTAATATGTTGCGCAGCTATTGGCATATCATGTACACAAAGTTTTCAATCTTCAAAGTACCAATTTAGAGACCAAACATGGTATAGGTGAGGTTACATTGACCGTTGGTTCTATAATAAAATACATAGTATCAAAGAGGTAATAGTATCAAAAGATAATAGTATTAAAAGACACAACACAAGACAGTAAATCATTCAGAAAATGTTCTGGGATGCATGTTAATTTCATGTTAATCAGTTAATCGATAAATGAATGCAGGAGAGTCTGTTCTAATATTTGTAGGTCTTGTGGCAGAAGCCCTGTTCACATTGCTAAGAGTCATAAAACCAACTTATCTGATCGTGGTCATGGTAACTAAGACCTTCTTGCGCTGTTTTGGGGGATGGGGCCACAGATCCCAGAGTGAGTTTTAAATATAATTTGTTAAACTATTACAAATACTCGTGTCAGACTTGTCTCAGTCGTTACAGTTAGTATGAGTTAACATAATCGGAAAGTTAAATGTTAAAGATGTGCCACCATGTACAATCGTAGCTGTTATTTAAAATGTAGTAGTTCACTAAATGTTCGTCGATTACATTTAACTTTAGATGACATCAGACATCTTTATTTTGTATTACAGCCATTTATTTATTTCAATTTAAGTGTCATACACTGATGGATTGAAGGTCCCGTTCTTCGTGATCCCATGTTTCAAACTTTAGTTAGTGTGTAATGTTGTTGTTAGAGTATAAATAATATCTGTAAAATTATAAAGCTCAAAGTTCAATGCCAAGCGAGGTATTTTATTTAACAGAAGTCACCTAACATCGAACGGCCGGTTTGGACTACATCCCTCTACTTCTTTCTTTAATGACGTCACTAGAACCGTTTTTTGACTAACCTCCGGCCACAGGAATACACAAAAAAAAGGGGGCGTGGTCTTGTTGCGCTCCCACGGAGAAGAGGAAGAGTTGCGTTTGTAGAGTGTGTTTGTCGCCATGTCGTCGAGACGCTGTTATTTTCATCCCGGAGTCAAATCACCTTTTTTTGGCCTTTCCTGAGCGCATGCATCTCCAAGTTATGGTAAGAGGCGTGACCTTTCCGGGCAACGTGCGCTAAGCTGCTGTCGAATCACAACACAGGAACCGCTGGCACAATCAGAACTCGTTACGTATTTCTGAAGGAGGGACTTCGGTAACACTTTATTTTGATAGTCCGTTTGTTGAGACTATACTAGTTATTAGTAGCCATTCAGTAGCTTGTCAACAGTGCATCAGTTGACATTCAACAACACTGTTTCAACTGACAAGTAACATACGTTCAACTGACTGCCTATAGACTATAAGGTACAATTCAAGTGTTAATCTACAGATTTTTTGAAAAAGTGCCTGTTGACTGTCAATGTTATTTTGCAACAGGTTATTAACCAATTGGCGACTAACTTTCAATTGTCAACTAACTTTCTGTAGATTGAGTACCAACAACTCAAGATCAATCTGTCAGTTAAATGTCAACAGTCATGTCAGCATATGAAGTATATGATACTGTATATCCTAATCAAGGGGTCTCATGTGCATCAAATTAATGATTATTTTAGCTGATTTAAAACTGTTTTTAAACATGTTTTAACCATTTGTAGATAATCTGTTGATAGTCAACTAAAGATTACATGTAGTTGCTTATTTGTTGCTTGTCAACAAAGAAATTGTTTATGATCAGTTGACTATTAATAGACATTCTCAACTAAGCGTTAGTAGATATATTTTAGGACTATCTAATTAAAGTGAAAAACAGTTTATATCAGTAGAAAGTCTATAACCTATCAACAGATTAATATGTTTATGATCAGTTGACTATTAATAGACATTATCCACTAAGTGTTAGTAGATATCTTTTAGGACTATCTAATTAAAGTGAAAGACAGTTGATATCAGTAGAAAGTCTATAACCTATCAACAGATTGCATACTTAACCTGACTGAAGTAGAACAAACACTATGGCCAGCACATCAGAGAAAAAAAAATCACTTTTATTAAATAAAAAATAAATAAATAATACAACCCATTATTTACTAGGATATCACGATCACATCTGAACCATCTGATTATGTGAAAAAAATTATATTGAGCATTCTAAATGAGAAAACTCTCAATAGTCATCATTTCAAATACCCGAGGCCAAGATCAAAAGTTAAACAACAAATAACAATCATTATTAATTAATACATTTAGCCTTTCATGACAGTAAGTTTTACAGAAAATCGCATTTATTAAATGCAGTTTAACGTTATAACAGTTACTCATTTAAGAAATAATCTCTGTTCCTGCTGCAAACTCGCTTAATTCGGAGGATTAACAGACAAGACTATAGTTTAAACCCTTAACAATACCTTCTTTAATCGTTTAACCATTTTGTAACATTTAGTTTATTTAACGTTACGGTGAGACACAAAAGGCGTTTTCTCCTATAGAACCATAATACACAAAAACACAATATAAATTAACAAAATACATAATTTTTATTAGCTAACGTAACGTTAGATGTAATCCAAATCTTTATAATCCATACGCAAGCAAGAAACAGATCCAAATTCAGCCCTTCATCCACATCCAGCGATCTCCATCTCCATTCTCAGCAGCGACCGTAAATGTCAAATCCCGCGCTCGTGATGAATTTAAATTCAAAAATTGCGCCCTCAAGAAGCGTTACGACATGTTTTACGGCAGTGATATCAAACGCTCATTGGCTCTCGCCTGCTTCGTCACAGATTGCAGCATGCCGTGTTTCAGTTTAAACAACATTGAAATGCAGAAGGGAAGCTGGGTTAACATTTTCATGGATTAATAACTTAAATTCTGCTCTGTCCCTTATACAAAACTATTATATACTGCCAGAGAGGACTGCAACACATCGTCATTTGAGCGACTTTTGGTACCGATTTACATTTTCGCAATAAATTATTATGATTACACATCTGTTGTTTTTCTTCATAATTTTAGCCTGCATAGTTTTAAGAAATGGTTATGGGTATAGGTTTAGGGGCAGGAGTAGGATTAATGTTAGTGGCTCAATTTCAAATGCTATTAATAAAACTGGCATTTCCCTACACATCTCTGTCCATAAAGTGTTTTATTCTTTTTATATTCTGTATAAAATGAGTAATTTATATTTAGGTTTGGGAGTAGGGTTAAGGGAACTTACATTTATCTATAAAACAGTATAAGGGAAATGATACAGACATTTTTATGATTCGTAAACGTTTTGTTGCTGTGAATTCGTAATAATTCTACGTTGCAGACACGTCTGTATCATACGTTTCAGCATCTATCCAAACGTACAAAAAAGTATGTTTACAATCTGTTGATAGGTTATAGACTTTCTACTGATATAAACTGTTTTTCACTTTAATTAGCTAGTCCTAAAATATATCTACTAACACTTAGTGGATAATGTCTATTAATAGTGTACTGATCATAAACAATTTATTTGTTGACAAGCAACAGATCTAATCTTTAGTTGACTATCAACAGATTATCTACAAATGGTTAACATTTTTTTAAAAACAGTTTTAAATCAGCTAAAATAATCATTAATTTGATGCACATGAGACCCCTTGAGTAGGATATACAGTATCATATACTTCATATGCTGACATGACTGTTGACATTTAACTGACAGATTGATCTTGAGTTGTTGGTACTCAATCTACAGAAAGTTAGTTGACAATTGAAAGTTAGTCGACAATTGGTTAATAACCTGTTGCAAAATAACATTGACAGTCAACAGGCACTTTTTTCGTAAGATCTGTAGATTAACACTTGAATTGTACCTTATGGTCTATAGGCAGTCAGTTGAACGTATGTTACTTGTCAGTTGAAACAGTGTTGTTGAATGTCAACTGATGCACTGTTGACAAGCTACTGAATGGCTACTAATAACTAGTAAAGTCTCAACAAACGGACTATCAAAATAAAGTGTTACCGGGACTTCATAGAACAAGGAAGTCATCAGCCCGTTCTTAGGACAGTGAAAACAGCGGTATACAGATAAGTAAATTGTGTGAAAGATACTGTGTTTTTTTACACACGAAACATGAACACAATACTGCACACTGTAAACACAATCAAAGCTTTAACCCTCTCGGGACGGATTGGGCGGTACCACCCAAAATGGCATCCTTTTACAAATGTGTAATTATCTTAAAAACTATTTTATGAGATGCAGTCTTTTTTGCCGTCTTCCTCAGATTCCGCTGAAAACAATGGTATATGGTATTCACCTTATTTTTAACGGAAATACGGACGCAGCCAGTTGACGGTATTTTGTGCGAGACTTCCGGTCAGGCACTTCCGGTAACTGGCGCGCTGATCACTTTTCACCATATCGGTTAATTAAACAAGTGTTCCTAACAACTAACTCATCGTCATGGCTTCGGGGAAGACCGGGATTGTTTGTGCAGTTAGAGGTTGTCATAAACTGATACAAAAGAAAGGTTTACTTGGAGCAGGAGTGTTTTAATCATCGAAATCATTGACATTTTAATCAGGCGCCCTACGACCAGAGACACACTGGCTGCGTGGCGTTTCTGTTGCGTGGCGTTTTACATGTCTTTGCACACCAGAAACGTGTCTGACGCGGCACTGCTAGGTGACATATGATCCTCATTCATTGGTGATTATATTCGACATAATGGGGAGAGAGTTGTGGAAGGCCTTTAATGTTAAACATATATATAGCAGCAAAGACAACGTCGGCAGTATTGACGGCAAAACAGGCTACAGAATATTTCGTTCTGTATTGACAGGTGCAATATTAGAAAATCGATTTTTTTTCATTGCATTTATATCAGCATTTGTCAAAACCTAAAATTTCAAACATCAAAATGTAATTTATTAATATGTATTCATGTAAAATTAAATACAAAGATCTTTTCCTATTCTATTTTGTCTGGAAACGCTTCCAAAACGCTTGCGTGTCGCGTGAAAAATAGGCGTCGATTCTATTTATAGCATGCACGCGTTTTCCGCGCCTGTGAGACGCGCATGTCACGCAGGCAGTGTGCACGTTCTAACCTGTTAACATGGGAGCCGAAATAAAAACGGACACGCAGTGTGTCGCCGGCCTGAGGAATCCCTTCGCCTGTGGTTAAAAGCTTTACATTTGAAGAAACCATCGAAACGACCGTATGTTTGTTCTTTTCATTTCGTGAGCACCTATAGAAGACCACCCGATACCAGAAAAGTGGCTGGGCTATGAAGTCTCAATAAAAACCATGATAAAAACTCCAAGGAGAAACAAAATCATTATAGTAACCCCTGTATAAAATCTAGTGATCATGGCATAATGGCATGATCATGGCATTTATTTTGTATGATTTACAACTATTTATAGCCATCTACTTATTGCTATCCATCCTATGCTTTGGTTGCATTCTTATGGCATTATTAATACATTTGACATGACAAAATACCTCCATATTAGTCCAGCGTTGGCTCGACTATGTTTAGGGCGGGGCTGAAGGCGCCGGTGAAGTTTTGTCACTCTGCCAGCTAGATGCATGAGTGTTTTCAACCAGGTCCGGTACCCTAACTGAGTGAGGCGGGGCTTTAGTTCTTTGTAGTATTCATCTGCTACGGCATGTGTAACATTTTTCTATCAACTCTGCATAATCCTTCGCGATCGATATGTTATTTAGCCCAGGGAAGCGAGGAAACGGAAGTGCCGCACAAAAAACGGATATTGGACCCATGTTTACTTCCGCGTTCGAAAATAAGGTGGATACACACTTCCTTGTTGCGTAATACCACTGCGTATAAGGCCAATGAAATCGATGTTGTTAGGAGTATCCCACACACAAAGACCAATGGAAAAATTGCCGCTGGGAGGAACATTTTTCTTACCCAATCAGAAGAAGGTTACCATGACTTATTCTAGCTAATCAGAGGACTCTGTAGCCTTGCAAGGGGTGGTACTATAGTAAGTGATATGATGCAAACAGCCGCGTCGAGTGGAGGAGACAGAGAGCGAACGGAGCAGAGTATACGTGGGTTTCTCGGCGACGTCATCACTGCTTGCGCACGCAACCAAGAGGCAAAAGACCCGCGGTCTTCGTACCGGAGTAAAGGGTTTAAGCTAGTAGCAAAGTGGTTTTGTTGTCGCTAAGTCAAAATGCCAAGGAGTTGTTGCGTAATTTATTTACATGCAGGCCTATCTGTTGTGTTTTATCTGCTCATTTAAATTATACGTGTTGTAAGTAATTCCAAATCTAGGCGAATGGAAGAGTGGGACAGAAGGAGGAAGTTGTATGTTATATTCTTTCTATTCATAATTTGACGAGCTGCACATGACCACATAGCACGTATATAGTTGTATGCATCAAGGGATTTGTACGCTCTAATCATTTCTCTTGTATACACACTTGGTGTCTGAATAAGATAATTATATATATCAGGCCATACAATTGCTGGCCACCTCTTGTCATCCACAATCCAAAGATCGTCATGTATTGCGCAGGGATCCGGTAAGATCTCACCATTGCTGAGATTAAGTTTTTTAATATTTATATATAGATTATAATCGCCACGGTCGGAGGTACTAATGGCTTCTCACATAATCCATCGTCAAATCTTTGATTTACAGTAAAGTAACGTTATATGTGTCATGAAATGTTGCAGGTCGTAAAGTAACGTAAACAAAGTTCACTTATATAAAAGCAAATTCGGGGTCTAGAGATGCTGCACTGCTAACATTGGCTATTACATTACTAACTTAGTCTAACATAATAATTCATACATGCATCACATTATGTCCGGATTTTGATTCGTAAACAGTTGGACGTTTTAAATATGAGACACAAACAAACAGATCCAACTCTGAAATTGCAGTTTATTATTGAGTCAACAAGAAATTACAAACAATGCGAAATCTACGTTAATTACAATGTTCTTTTACAGAACTCGGCATAACAGATAGCGGTTTTCTGCCTCCTGGATGCGCGCGCATCCGGTATAGTTTGTATACAAGAAACCCGTGTATAGACGAATCCGGCGAAACTACCGGAAGTAAACGGGCGCCATTACTGAGCTGTTGCTGGGTAGCGTTGCGCCATTGCCTCCTATTGGTTTGGTTGCTTCCACTGGAATAAACAGCCCGCGATTTACGACTGTCACTAACGTTACATCTACAACTTTACTATTCTTCCTCTGCAGAGTTATTTGAACAGTATAAGTGTTGTTAATGGTCTGTGAAAATCGGACAGGTCCTTTAAGAACTATGTATTTATCATCTGGTAGAGTGTGCATTATTTGACCAACCCATACGGACTGAGCTTAGATAATTTTTTTGACCCTCTATCAGTGACCTGTAGTAAAGTTGGCATTTTGTTGATCATCGGATGCCAGGCGAAGGAGAAAATACTCTTGAATACCTTTAAAACAACCGAAGGGGCGCGTTGGGGCAGTAGTAGCATTAACGTTACTGTATTTGCTTGACTGTGACTCTGAGAACCAACAACGCTAGCAGTTAGCTGTACCTTACCCTTTCCTTTTGAAATGTGAAAATGAGATAAATAATGGTCACAAAATAAAAACATGAATTCGTTTATTTGATATCATTAATTAATTTATTGTTGCCATTCCAAATGGACAGATCTTTTAATAGTTTCCTCGTTAGCTTGCCTAGCTAGCATAGTTATTGCCAAGCTATTTTCATAAATAATCTGTAAGATCGTTTGTACCTTCATCTGTGACTGGAGGCCACTGTCTAACATCATCAACCCAACAAGTCATTCTGCCTGGCTGTAGCTGTCATCGAGGGTGCGTTTGCGTTATCACGGAGGTTTGTTTACATACTAGTAACAGCTCAGTAATGGCGTCGCCACAAGATGGCAGCCTACACAGAACGCTCGTCGGATTCGTCTATAGGGTATATGTCGAACGCCGCATTACGAAACCGGAAAACAGAACGCATCGCTTCCGGTTCAGGTCTTTTGTATGTGCTTCATGCATTTTTTTACTGTTTTAGTCAAGATAACTTAAAAGGAGCGAGCAAAGATGATCATAACCAATGTCCCTCGCATGTGAAGATCGATATTTAAAAGTAAAAAAAAAAAAAATCTTCACACTAACGTTTAGATATTTAAATAGAATAAAAAGCCAATAACAAAGTGAGATAGGTAGGTTAGCTGATTACCTTAAAATTCCATAGATATCAGTTCATACGGCTGTTAACACTTTCTATGACAAGCGGATGCGATGAGACCAGGTTTCCGGTTTCGTCATGCGACGTTCGACATATACCCTATTACACACAGAGATTTATATGATAGAGAGACAGAACGATTATAATATTTATTAGCAATATTTAATATTTATAGCATATTAGCAATTATAGCATTATTATTTTATTGTTTTAGCACTTGTATGATGGCAAGCAGTAAAAGATTTCAGTAAAAGAAATATCTGTCTAGCAAAGGGTTTGAAAAATATATTTTTTGTTCAAAAACTGTTCACTATTGGTGTGTGAGGTGTGATTTTCAGTAATAAATGACTAAAATAAAATTTTCGTTTTTGAAATTCTCTAGTTTATTGTACATTTTTTACTCATACTTCCTTTATAAACACATTACATGCATTCTTATGTTATCTTAGGGTCTTCTGAATCCATAGATACCAAACACATGGTGTTCTATCTCCATTACATATGGTTTATAAGCCTAAATGTAAATATAGAGAAAACGGACCAAAAAGAGCTTAGTCCTCAGAGAGTTAAAAACACACGAAAAACGGGACCTTTAACATACAAAAATGTGTAGCCGCAATTGGCACCTGAAACATCACACAAAAATATAAATATCACAAGGATATTGATTAATTTTGTTTATATTCTATTGATTAAGGATTTTAATAATTTTGTGTATGCTCTTATGATATTTCTATCTATAGAGATTATCAATTTTAAAGTTGGATCATTTTCATGCTAATTTGTGTTATATAAACGCCATAACCCCCACAAAGCCCTCTTAAAATTTAAAATACGCAGAGACACAGAGAGAGATAAAATCAGTATTGTAACAAAAACAAAAAAAAAGATTTCATATTTTTGCAATTTTGAAACAAAATTTCTATGTCTCTAGTCTCTATGTGTAGATGTAACAGAATGTCTGTCAATAGGTTTCTATGTTCAGTTTTAATGTAATTTGAATGTAAACAGCCACATTGTCTTTTGATACAGAAACTAATTTTAGACCATGTATGTTACATATATGTTTCAGCGGCTGTGAGGCATAACCGCCTGACGTATGCGGCCACAGAAAAGGAAATCGATTCCACCATTTAGAGATGGCTATATATGGCCCCGGATAGGGATGGTGGCAGAAGAGAAAAGATGAAGAGAAAAGAGCGTCAGGAGAGTACAACAGGTTAACGGACTTGCGACGTGTGTGCACAGTGCCTCTTGTTCATGAACGGAATCAGATGTTGAAGAGTTGTGTGCACAGTGGCTCTTGTTCATGAACTGAATCAGATGTTGAAGAGTTGTGTGCACAGTGGCTCTTGGTCATGAACTGAAACATATATGTTCAAGAGCTGTGTGAAACATGGCACTGACATTCAAGCACTGGTTTTGTTTAAATGTGAAACAATAAAAATGTGTTAAGAATACTGTTGTTTTTCAGACATTTTTCAGCTGGGCCAAGGGTGTGTATAAAGTGGCTAGATCAAGGTTTTATTGAGGCTGATATGTAGAATCAAATGTTTGGTCCAACAAAGGACCAGAATAGGGCCAGCTATAGTCATACACTGTAAAAAATTCTGCTGTGATTTTACAGTAAATTACTGGCTACTAATTGCATTACTTTCACAGTAATTTACAGTAAGAAATTTAATGTAAATTATAGTAAAATTACACTTGTGTACAGTGATTTCACAGTTAATTATATCACATTATTACTGTAATTTCACAGTGATTTATTGTGTTTCGGCTGTAAAAGTAATGCAATTAGTAGCCAGTAATTAACTGTAAAGTTACAATTAAATACAGCAATGCAATGTGATCACAGAAAAGTAGTAATAAAAAAAAACAAGATTAAACAATGCTTTCCTCAATTGTTTTATTTTTTACAATTGATACAATAATATCACAACAAACATGTTGCATTAAGCTGTTAGGACTACATCCCAAACTCTAACTTGACTGACACTATTCTCAGAACACAGATTCTAATTCTAATTCTTCCAAATGCAATGACACAAGAACTGGTAAAGGTGAATGTGTATGTATGTTGAATGCATGTTGGCTTGTGAATGTGTGTTTTACCTTATGAATGTGCACAGGTCAGGTAATGGGTAAGGACCCAAAAAACAAAACTGTTTATTCATTTATACTGGCAGCGACCCCAGAAGGATGAGGCAGATTAAGTGTGAGAGCAGGCAGGAGTAGGCAACGAGATTATCAGTCCAATAAACACAGGGAAAATCCAAAACAATAGCCAGGTAGAAGGTCTCAACCATAAGGGCAGTCCAAAATATTCAGTGGCAATATGGCAGGTGAAAATGAAGAGAGGCAACAATGACTGGAGCAAATGGAAAAAAAGCACAAAATCTGCTTTGCCATCCATTCAAAATCCACAAGTTTTCGTAATAGAGAACAAACTTGCTGATCGATGCCACCCTGCTTCTTTTTGGATTTAGATCCTGTATCAAGGTTGATGCCCAGGAAGCACCTAAGACGACAAGTAAAAAAGTTACATTTCAGAGTCTGATAGATTCCCTATTTATTTTTATAAATTTGAAAAAGCAGTCTAACTTCACAATATATTTTACAGTGATTATTTTTCAATAATCCATTAAGTTTTTCCACATTTGCTGATCACAACAGCACATGCAAAATACCTTAGGTAAGAGGTGCTGGTCCTGTTGCTGCGACAGATATCCAGGAACAGGAATGAGCACCCTTTAACATAAGGCGTTTTAAAAATAGTCTTAATGTTATGGACAGAAAAACAAGAGTCATGATATAGAGTGAAATAGGATTATTAAACTTCAAAAAGTGATAGTTTAATTAAAGAAATGCAATGCACGCTTGCAAAAGCGTAACGTAATGCGATTACAAGACACGTGACCAAGTGCACATCACAGAGCGATGGAAAAGGTGAGCGTTTGCAGTTAAAAACTACATAATTATCGTTTTGTTTATAAAAATTATCAATCGTTTCAGATCAGAAGACTTTTATTTGTCGACTGGAATCGTGTGGATTATTTTGATGCAGCCTAAATATGCATTTTGGACCAGCTGAATTTTAAACTGCAGATAAATAGTCACAAATGTTAAAATGTCATTCACAGAAATAAAATGACAGACACAAACTTGTACTCTTTCATTCACATTCCCAGTATACACTCAATTAGGCACTTCCAGCTTCTCAAATCTGCCATTTCAAATTGCCGCGCCTATCTCTCTTACTGCCACTGAGTTTGAAAATGCAAAAGTTAGTTACGCATCTAATACAGTATATCGCAAAAAAAGTTGCAAAAGTCAATGTGTGAAGATTTGATATTGCAATGGCAGATTTGAGAAGTGCTTAATTGAGGTTGTGCTGCGAATGTGAATGAAAGAATACAAGTTTGTGTCTGTCATTGTATTTCTGTGAATGACTTTTACATTTGTAACTATCTGCAGCTTAAAATTCAGAATGCATGTTTGTGACTATTTTCTGCAAGTGCTGATCTCAACATTCAACAAGTTTTCACATTGGAGATGTGAGTGTAAATTTTAGTGTACAAGTACAAATATTAATTGTACAAGTTCTCAAATTCACATCTAATCTCGAGTTTTGCTACTCTTTTACCTTCATAAGATCACGCTGGCAATTGGTGGGAGAGGAGTTGGCCGTTGGGTCTGTGTGGAGGACTGGTCTGGTTCTCGTGGATCTGATCCGATGACTGTGCCGATGACTGTTGTGTCAACAAGGTCTTGACAGGCGTTTGTTTCTAGGTCTCGTCTAGTTGTCATGGTCTCTTCTGACATTCAGGGCTCACTGTGTTCATCTTAGGGTGCAGGTCCAGCATCTGATCTGGATACGGACTAGATCCGGCTGACAACAGTAACCTCGGGATAAGAATGAGACAGAGAGACTAACATTAGCAAAAATGCCATTGTTCATTGTTATGAGAAGTGTTTCCGGTTCTGGTTGAGCTAATTTATGCGGCCTAACAATCCTTTTTGAATTATATAGGATTATAGGGATTTTAATGATATAAATGTATTATGTTTATGCTAGGTTAGAGAGGTGTGTTTTTAATATAGATTTAAACTGCCAGAGTGTGTCTGCCTCCTGATCAACACTAGGAAGACTTACCTTGTGTCTGCTCCTCGATCTACTGCCAGTTAGACGGCTGGATCCACCAGTCCATGATCCCTCGACCTCCATTTCAGCAGCATTAGCTGTCAGGGTTTCTCTGAACTGCATCTTTTAAATAAAGGAATACATATTGTGAAGTCATTATTAAATCTTAAGCATTCGTTTTTTATGTGCATAGGTTTGATAAATGTTGTTGTCAGAGTTCACGCAGCAGTATATGCAAAATATCGGTAACAGTTTACAATAAGGTCTCATTTGTTAACATTAATGTGTTAACTAATATTACCAATACATTTGTTACAGTATTTGTTAACATTAGTTAATACAAATACAACTGTTCAATGTTTGTTCTTGTAGTTCACAGTGCTAATGTTAACAAATACTGTTTTATTTTAAATGTCAAAATGAAAATGAACTAAGATTAATACATTTTGAAGTATTACGCATGGTTACTCTGTTAACTAATGTTGAAAACTAATATTAACAAATAAAACCTTATTATAAAGTGTAACCAAGACTGCAAAAACTGTTGGTGTCAGATTCCAAACAGTGCGATCAGATAAACATGAATTAAGTTAGTATGTTCGCTCATAATCATCATATATCCCCACTGCAGTAAAATGTTAAACCATTTTAATCGCATTATACAGTGATATATAGCCTACTCTTTCATTTTTTCTTTCACTCTAAAGTGCACCTGCTCTAAAGCAAATTACGTTGACGTTAACGTAACATTCAATAACAAAAGTCGAGCAAAAGACAAAGAATTAATAAGCTGCACTTATCTATAACGCTTTCCCGTTTCGGAGCTCCCCACAGAAGTGTTAGCTACAACAAAATAAGTCTTTTTTAATTTCAGATTGTACATATAATGAGTTGTCTCCGCGGGTGTTATGCAGCAGCGTGGTGGTCAGTGTAGTAGTTCGATTCACAAGTAAATGACTCTTTTGAAATGTTAGTGAATCAAATCTATGCACCGAAAGCATAGTCCGACTCCTATGATTCGATAATCACTCGTTGAAAAAGACGAAATAACTGACTAAATTTTAGCAAACAAAATGGAATATAACTACTAAATATAATTTCATTAGCCAACATTACAGTGCACTGGATCCAGCTCAGCAGTTTTTCTAATAAAACAAATACACAATCATCCTAAAATGAAACCGTAACGTTAGGCCTTTTCATCAACACTCCGTATCTCCGCGACCGAATGGGTATTCTGATGTTACGAAGGCCTAATTACCATCGCAAACCATCTCAATTAAAACATCAAACAATAGAACAATAAATGAATTAAATTACTTACCCGTTTTTTTCAGCTGAATGATTCCTCTCGGAAACGAAATGGTCTGCGACGCGTCTGTTGGATCATCCTCAGGATTTAACCGCCAAAATCTTTTTTTTTTTCAGTTTTTTCGTGGCCCGCTTGTGACAAAACGAACTCGGGTCGAAGGTACACACAGCTACACCGAGTATGGACCTGACACCATTACAACTGATTTCAGCCGAGGCTCAGGCTGGCCCATACAGAAAAAGCCGTTGGCCCAACTGTGCTTGCTATCTGGGTGGGGTCTTCGTTCTCAGCTGAACAGCCTATTTTTTTTACAGTAATTTGCTGTCATATCACAGCAGATAGTAAAAAGTCAGTGAGCGAATCCACATTACTGTGAAATTACAATTGTTTACAGTAAATCAATTAAAACAGTATTTTACTGTAAAAAAACACAGTTAAATATTGTGAAAGTCTGGAAATATTTTACAGTGTACATTTGGCTGAGATATGGCTATGACATGGGCCATATGTGGCCCGAGTTCTTGCAACAAGACCTGGTCCAGTCATGTTCCGTAATTCATTGCTGAATTTGGGCCAAGTGAAAGTGGGTTGTGTGGCCCATTACTGGGCCAAACCAATTTTACTATGTGGGCACCCGTAGATACTGTACAAACTGAACTTGCCAAAATCTTAGTTTGTAAAGAAAAAGAAAAAACGTACCGAATGTTTTACATGAGTGGGTTAGTCATCGCAATGAGCTCTTGACAAAGCATCCGCTACTACATTGTCCACTCCTTTTTAGCGCAATTTTCCACCGGACAAAATTGCGATTGTTAACTCATGATTTCTGTTCTGTCTGTGCGCACCAAACTTGTACTTCTATCTACTCCTCAACCAGACCACCTAGAGACTTCGGGTTTTCGGCATTATGTTAAGGAAGGTCTAATCTCGGGAATGCACAAAAAAAATCCAGGAAAAGATTTACTATCTCTTACGCCGCCTTCACACTGGCAGTTGAAATCAGCTCCGTAATACGGAATACGCCCCCAGCGGACGTCGTACACAACGGTGAAAAGCGTCGGAAGCACTGATCTATATAGAATGACATTATATATATATATATATATATATATATATATATATATATATATATCATTATATAGATCAGTGGTCGGAAGCCTCGGAAGCGAGTATATTTAAATATTAAATTATTTAATTGTATTAACTGCCCTAATAACGTTAAAACATCATGAAAATAAAAAAATGACATGACAACTAATCGTTATAAAATCATTATTTATTTTATTAAAAGTTAAGAATCCAGGTTTGTTTATCAGTACCATAGCAACGCTAACTTCCGTTGGGATTTTCAGATAGAAACCGTCCGTAGCCTTTCGCAAGAGTTAAATTTTTTTAACGCATCCGGATGGCCAACGGACACGATTTTTTTCGCACCGCACTCGTTCGCACCTGGTTCGACCCATTCGCATGCGGTCTGCGAATCTCCATAGGAAATGAATGACTTACGGTCGTTTCGCTGCCGTATCGGAGCTGATTTCAACTGCCAGTGTGAAGGCGGCGTTAGTGTTGTGATCCCATGACGTCAGAAAATTGCGCTAAAACACTCACTTTTTTATTACTTGTTTATACCTTATATCAAGAACAAACTCTTGCAGAATTAGTGACCATCTCATTAATCTCTAGTTTGAGTTTGCCAGCCAATCATTGAAGAGATGTAAATTGCGTGTTATTAATTTGAACTGCTACCGCTGATGTAACTACGTATGGAGAGTAGAGATATTGAATATTTGATCACAAACAAATTTATCAAACTACCATTCAAACAACAGCTACAAATTAAAAATGAAGGAAGACCCCACGTCTATTCACCTTATTTTCCACGACAACAAGGGTGACGCCATTACGTTCCTTTTGTCATCTTACTTAGCTGAGAGTGACTTCAACTTAGCTGAGAGGGACTTCAACTTCCGGCTGAAAGGACCTACGCTAATTTCTAGACGTAATTCTATAGTTGTAACGGTAAAATATGTAAAATATTATATGCTCAGTTAGGGGCTGCCATAACATTTGGATTAAGAGGATAGAAAAATTTAACCAACGGTGTTACGGACACAATGTAAAGCGATCAGAATGTTGTGGTGTACTTTACGATTTACACCCACCACCACCTAAAGACGAGGAGCACCTGAGGCAATGGCGGAAGGTGCTAAACTTGAAGTGCCCACCCAAGCGCTCTTATGTGTGTTCGTACCATTTTATAGATGGGAAGCCAACTGACGAACACCCTTACCCCGAGTAAAGGCTCAGCTACGATGTTCTGGTAAAAAAAAGTCCCGCCGGGTGCTGAACAGGTTGTCAGATTCAGGTAAACTAACTTACCTAACTGTTGTTACTTAACTCACCTATCTATGTGCTTGTCAGCCTAACGTTAGATTTGTGAAGTCCGTTCTATGAATACATTTAAGATTAGTAACGAGCCGTTAACAAAATACAACGAATCTTGCATGATTACCATTGGTCACCTATATATGTCATATTTCTTATATTTCGTTTACTTTGTGATATGGCCTAAGGGTCTGAAATAAAGAATGAATGAATGAATATTCACGATAGTACAATATATTATGGTACTTTACAGTCTTACAATAGCTCACATTATTCCTGTAAGGAGGCCAGCTAGCTACTTCTCTCATTCAGATATTGATATTGACCTACGTAGAGATACTGTATGAGATGCGTATGAGTGCCATCATAAATTAATTCTCATGATCTATTTTAAGTACTAACGTAAAAATGTTTATGGTTATTTTATTTACTTAGATCATCGATAAGTGTCAGTGTTGCAGTGGACAACTGTGAGGATGATCACAGCCACATGCCCCAGACCTGTGATGCAGAAACACAATGGGAGGATCCATCTGTCTCTGACCACAACTACGCTTCAAGTCAAGTCAAGTCATCTTCATTTATATAGCGCTTTTAACAATGTAGATTGTTTCAAAACAGCTTTACAGAGATAAACGTATAATTTAAGGTAACAGAGATTGTTTTGGCTTTATAGCGGTTCTTTAATAAAGTTATTTTCCAGCTAAAGTTAGTTTTGATTGACTCGCTTCCGTCGCAACGATCATTTGTTATTAAATTAGGGGCCGCTAAGACGACACCATTCTCTCTACACAGACTTTAAACGCGAACCTGTGATAAACGCTGATGGAGTTCACATGCGCATTAAGAATTGGTTCTATAGTTATGTGCATTTGAATATATTTGCGCAGGTTTGTAATTCCCTACAAACCAAGCCTAAAAGTACTGGGCTTTCCTTATAAATTTTGATACAGAATTTTATTTTATTTTATCACTTCGGGGTAGGTACGCGAAACGAATTTCCCGACAACGCTTTATCTGGAGTGGTAAAGGGATCCTCCATAGGGAGAGACTAGTTGGCACTTCAGCACTGCGTTGTTATCGGGTCCAGGCGAAGGTCCTTCGTCAGATCTGGATACGGCCTGGATCCGGCAGGCTGTGGGTAAACCTCGGGATAAACAAAGACACTAAAATTAGTGTAGATGCCATTCTTCTTATGATGTAACGAGTACATCAGGACTTATGGGAAGTGTTCCCGGTTCTGGCTGACCTAATCTATGCAGCCAAACATTAAATTATAGAAGTCTATAATGTATTATGTGAATGCTAGGTCAAAGAGATGTGTATTTAATCTTGCTTTGAATTGACAGAGTGTGTCTGCTTCCCGGACAATGGTAGGAAGACTGTTCCAAAGTTTTGGTGCTAAATAGGAAAAGGATCTACCGCCAGCAGTCGATTTTGATATTCTAGGTTTAAAAGAATGTTGTGGCCAATAGTATCAAATGCAGCACTAAGATCCAGTAACACTAATAGCGAGATACAACCACGATCGGATGATAAGAGCAAATCATTTGTGACTCTAATGAGAGCTGTCTCAGTACTATGGTACGGTCTAAATCCGGATTGAAAATCCTCACAGATATCATTTCTTTCTAAAAAGGAACATAGTTGTGAGGACACTTTTCTTCAAAATCTCAACTCAACCTGAAGCCACCTACATCTGAAATGGGAACAAAATGCGTTGAGCCAGTGCCATAGTACATAACTCTGCTGAGAAATGACCATTTTTGTCAGCTCTACACAGGGTTGACATTGGATGCATTCCATTCAGTTGCCGAGCACCTTACCAATTCATACACCAACAGCTTTCAGCTACCCACTTGGGATCAGCTCCTGATGACTCTGATGAATCTGCATCTTAATTTATTGCAGGGTGATCTTGCTGAAAGGTTTGGAGTTTCTCAGTCCATTGTAAGCAAGGTGATTTCGCGTTGGCTTGACATCATGGAGGAGAACACAACATGTAGGGCTGCACAATATATCAAAATATCGCAAATGTAAAACTTTTTTAGCTTTAATAAGAATCAGTATATATACTGTATTTAATTCATACAGTGAAAACTAAGCAGTGTTTTATTTTTACATTTGATTATTCAGTTTCTGTTGTTAACTAGACCTAATGTAGGATAACCTGAACCCCTTAACCCCGTGGTTTACACTGATGTTTAAATAACACTTCTTATGCTACAGTAAAACACTGCTGTTCACTTTCACAAGTTGAAGGGATGTTTTCTTGTCACAAAAAGAATGTGAAACACGTATGTAGATTATATAATTTTAAATCTAATTTAAGTTAATTTTATACACTTTAAGCATTATCGTATCGCATATCGAATATCACATTGTTTAATGAGTTATCGCATTTTTCTTCAATATCGTGCACTTAATAACTTCGTCCAGGCAATGAAGTAATGGCAGACAGAGGCTTCACCATTACCGATCTCCTCTATGAAAGGAAGGTGAAACTTGTCCTTCCTGTAAACCTTTACAATGTGACAAGATTTTACCTGTTATGAATAGTTATTTTTATAAACCTTTATAATGTGAGCAGATGTTACCTGTTATGAAGTTATTTTTATAAACCTTTACAATGTGAGCAGATGTTACCTGTTATGAAGTTATTTTTATAAACCTTTACAGTGTGCGCAGATGTTACCTGTCAGTCATTTATTATTAAACCATATAATGTGAGCTCTGTAGATTCCCCTTAAAACTTAAATGAATTAAGTCTTCTAGTTAGAAGGAATAAGTCACGTCAAGTTTGCAAATGAATACCATCTTGGTTTATTACTTATGAAATTTAAATGGTGAAATGTATCTACATGAAGGTCAGTAGAAGGTGTCTCTAGCTTCCTGAAAATATCAAACACTTCTTACAACTGATTTTATACAACTTATTTAATAATTTATATTTAACCAATTACCTAATCTCCTATCCTTAACCCTAAATATTCTCATTCCATCTTATTTACAAATAATTTTTCATTGCTGCTCCATCAACTCCTTCTTACAGGACGAAGTAGTTAAATATGTCCCCATAGGTCACCTCTGGCCACATTAACAATGACGATGGATGAAACAATGTGAGACCAACTGATCGTCGTACGAAGTTTTCTCCGTGCTCCCAGTTTAAAACATTTACGGTATTAACGTTATTTGTCATTTTGCTAAAGTTTTGGCTAACTATAAACAATCTTCTAACTACTGAACTAGCTAACGGATGTGCCGTGCCAGTTTAGCGGAAGTCGGATGACTAAATGCGGAAGCGCAAAGTATTAAAAGTGGGCGGGGTGGAATAAGGCCAGTGATCTCAAACTCAATTCCTGGAGGGCCACAGCTCTGCACAGTTTTGCTCCAACCCTAATCAAACACACCTGATCCAGCTAATCAAGTCTTCAGGATTACTAGAAACTTCCTTGCAGGTGTGAGTTGGAGCTGGTTGGAGCTAAACTGTGCAGAGCTGTGGCCCTCCAGGAATTGAGTTTGAGACCACTGGGCTAAAGTACAGGCTACAGCCATATATATATTACACTAGATGTCACCTTGGGGTTCTAAGCATGCGTCAAAACCGCCGCCATCTTGGAACAAGGGTCTTGTCATAGGAAGTAGCTAGGTAACGCTGCTATCTCTGCCTGTACTTCGAATTCATTGATGATGCCAGACTTTTGTGCTGCGAATGGATGTTCACACGAACAAAATCTAAAAACAGACAGCAAGGGATTACATTTCACAAGTGAGAATGTGTTTTATGATATTGAATGATACGAAAACGAAATTGATTTTGTACAGTTAAAGTAACCCCATTCACACAAAACATGGCTTAAAGAAATATGATCAGTCTAGTTACTGTGTGGATGGTAGTAGTCAAGTTGTTTTTTATAAGTTAAGTGTACATTTCTCTGCTTGGAGGAAGAAAATGAACTGTGAATGTGATGTACTCTTTAGATATTATTTGAAATAACCCATGTGTTTAAAATGTACAATATGCAGGAGTTGATCCTCAATACCCACTTTTGGCTGTGTTGTTAACTTTGATTTTTACCCCGATTGTACTCAAACCTTTTAATGGAAAAAAACAGTGTGGCACTTGTAACCTGTAAGTACAGTCCTAATAGTATGCTTGTCCTCTCCCTGTCAATCTTCAAACAGTACATCCATGATTACTATACATAGAATTCCACAAATCTTATATACGTGTGAGTTTTGCACAAGGATGGGCTCAAGGGCTTGTTTCTTCCTTGCAAACTGGGGATGGAGGTGTGGAAGGACACTGGAATTTGTGAAAATGTCAACTGTTTAGCTATTTAAGATGTATTTACTACTTTAGTACATACTTATTTAATGTGGCAAAAGTATTGCGGGACAGGAATAAAGAAAATATTAAACGGTCTTTGGCACCTCAACTATCTAACTTTCACATTATGTTCCTCTCAAATTTTTGATTTGCTTCCACCTGCAAATTGCTTTGTGTATCATATAAACCAATACAATTTAAATGTTTAAATTAACATGTATAGTCACACCATTGTAGCCATTTTGCATGCAGTAAGCTATAGGTAAGGTAAGTAGCGATAGTTCATTCTAAGTTTACTCAAGTGGAAGAATGTGACTAATAAACTTAGGCCTACTAGCACTATGCATTATATTTTGAAAAAGAAATAGATTATCTTAATATCAAAACCTTACGTTTTCTCTGGACTCAATGATAAATACATGTCTGACCGTTAGAATTAACCAAAAAAACTAGAAAATCGCATTCATGACGATTTATGGTGATTTTATTTCCGTTAGACCTTTGCCTACATTGACATGCATTAAAGAGGAGGGGCTCCCCTGTTCCAAGATGGCGGCTCTATTGACGCATTCATTCCAATGAACTGCCGTAGCCAAGGCGACATCTAGTGTAAATGTCTATGGGCTACAGCAATCAGAAATTGCTTTTATAGCTTCACTAAACGGCATTTAAAGGACAGAAGGGTGGAGTTTTGCTTCAAGTGATAGGCTGGGTGAGTGAAATTATATTTATATTGTCTTGCTGTATATGTGTCGTTTTCTGTAAAAACAAAATTGTCTAAAAGGGACCAAAAAAAACATTTTAAAGCATTTTAAAAAATCCTTGGGAGGGGATCCAACTGCAAAAATTGTGTGTGCCTCCTCTACTTTAAAACCCACCAGCCGCCACTGGCAGAGTGCTCCCTTTATAATTTCAAATGCACTGAGCCCATCACTCATCTCAGTTCATCAGTTCAGCGGCTACACTGTTAACACTGTAAACACACGTAAGTAGAAACACCTGACACTCTCCAGAACACAAACGCAAATATGCACAGAAGCATTTGCCCATTGTTACAGTTTCAACTAAGGTTGCTCTTGCTATTTTTTTTGAGAGAGAGTGTTTAGATCCCTAAACTGGGCCTGATACGGGATAAACTGACGTATTGGGGTCTCGCCTGGGACTCTCCATGTAATCCTTGGCTGCCCCACCATCGAGGGTAGTGAGAGCGAAGGAAGCAGCGAAGTGGCTTCTGCCAGTAAAAGGTGCCTTCCACGACTTCGTGACCTCCTCATGCACCTCCGTGAATAAAAGGAACGGGTGCAGGGGAGGTGCTGCTCAGGCCCTTACCCTGCCCTGAATATTCGCAGTTGGATGATTGGTATCTTGGTACGGGGTGTGCATCTTTAATATTATGCATTTTATGTACTAATTTCATTTATATTTAGACTTTTCCTTACAAAACGTTTGTTTGTAGCAGCAAAAAAACGGATTTGTTGTCTACAACATGGAGTAACATCCGTGAATGTCACTCACAAACATTACTAGGCAACCAGTAATGGGAACGCCCACTAGCAACCTCACCGCAAGCCACTGGCGGCATGCAGCGACAAAGTCGCTTGTAGTGTGAACGCAGCTTGAGAGAATCGGCGATGCGTCGCTGACATTCGTGAGATATTTGGCATGCTAAATATCTGGACCTGTCTGTGATTCAAAACCCTGCTGTGTAAAATGTGTTCTGACTGAAAATTACATTGGTGATGACCTACAGCCAATGAGAGAGCAAGATACAGGGCAGCGGGAAGTTCGGGGAGGAGTTATAGACCAGAATATCATTATTACATATAAGTTTTTCAATTATATCAAACAGAAACAAAGCACAAACATTTGCTTAACCAGCAGCAACCGCAGCACATTGCAAAATGATGTATTAACCTCCTACTCTTTTTGCAGAACACACAATCCTTGCTCCCAGCATCTCTCCAACCATTTCTTCCAACCTTTTTTTCTTTTTCTCCTTTTCGCTGGAAATCAGCACACAGACAATTTGGATTGCAAGGTTCTTATTTTAATTTAGCTATCATTTTTAATAACAATTCCAGTCTCGTGCGAGAACTCCCTTATCACTTCTAGCGTGTGTTTAGTTGTGAAACGTAGTTTCTGAGTTGTTGGCAATTCTTTCTATTGTAAAGTCATGCAATGTGTAACCCCCTGTTGCCAATCCATCGTGCAATGTGCACACAGCAGCAACTGAATGCTACCCCAGATAGTCATGCAGTGTGAAAAGAACAGTGATCTGACGACTTTGAAAATTGTGCAATATGAACTCGGCATAAGTTGCACGACACAATTGCGCGCCACATAGGATGTCCTGTTTTGAGGAGAGAATGCCACCCCCTGTAAATTTTGTTATCTAGTTAGTCAGCATAGTTTAGTTAGGGTGTTGACGCTAAAGTCTTTTTCTTTCTGTGTTTTCTTTGGACAGTTAATTTAGCTGATTAAACCTAGTTAGCTTCATTTTGTTTTATTTATTTGATTTGGCATCTCTCGTGCTCGCCTTCCCACCTTGTTTTTGTTATTGTTATTTGTTGTGTTATTTGGTCCTTTGTAAATATTGTTTTCTTTTCACCTTGTCACTTTGGCACTGTACAATTAACACTTTTGAGTGGAGTTGTTCCTTTTTCTTTTATTGCCCTACCTTTATATTGAGTAACCCATTTCATTAAATGGTATACTCCCGTTTACCCCATGCCAAACATCAAGTTACATCTAATGGACGAATATATATCATTATGCATTAATACTGATCAGACTCGTTAGTTTGGTGTGTCTAAAAAGAAAAGGCAAAAAAAAAAAAGCACCTGAACAAACCATTCTGGTTTTGCTGCAACATGAATCTCATCCAAAGCTGAAACGCCTCAGAGAGTGACTATTTTGACTTTCAGAGGCCAAGGGGCATCCTGATACAACAAGGATAATTGATATGGAAATAGATTTTTTTTGTGAAGATTAGATGGGAAGCCCCTCATGTGATGATTCTTAGAGGTGCTGTTGTTGTAGATTTCACAGTGACTGAAGGAGGAGGGATCCTGTTGGAAATTAAACAGAGAGACTCTTTCATGGCATAATTTGCCACGCATTATGATCATTTAAAGAAGGGGGAGCTGGTCATGAGAAAAAGGTTCCTCAGAACATATCACATGATGTCCTTTAGTCATGCTCTTATGTACCATGTGATCTTGTTTTAGAGGAGGCTATTCACAAGACTACTATTGTCATTTAGGTTCATTCCTACATTTCAGATATTGCCATGTTTGGTTTTAATTGGTAAAGGGTAACCGTAAAGAAGAAAAAATATGAAAATGAAAATTACCCTTCAAGAAAGTGTTCAAGTTTAACTGTTATCTGAGACTATTTACTTAATACTACACATGACCAGAATGCAACAAGTAATTATAAAATACAGCCAACTAAATAATGGACAAGACTTAGAATGAGGGTCTAATCTAACAGACAGAGCTGCTGCTTCTCCATTCAGCTAGGTTTGTCAACCATAACTCCATCCAGGATGGCCAGGAACCTTGGAATAGTGATTTATGGTCAGTTAAACTTCACAGACCACATTGCTAAAACTGCTCGGTCCTGCAGATTTGCCTTATACAACATTAGGAGGATCAGGCCCTTCCTATCGGAGCATGCTACACAACTCCTTGTCAAAGCTTTAGTTCTATCCAGAGTGGACTATTGCACTGGTTTCTTGGCAGGGCTTCCAGCATTTACTGTCAAACCTCTGCAACTGATCCAGAATGTTTGCCTACAGAACAACCACTGGCTCTGCACCTTGAATGACCTGCCTAGCTCAACCCGAGCTGCTGAGCCATTTTCAAGAAACTGCTGAAGATGCATCTAAAAAAAAAACAACAACAACAAAAAAACTTTGCTTCGAGTACTGTGCTAGACTAACTGGGACTTTAAAAGTGAATTACACAGCACATTGCAATTCACTTTGGATAAAAGCATCTGCCAATCAGGAACCTACACTGTAAGAAATATACTGTGAAATTCACAGTAATTAACTGGCAGCAAGTGACAAGTAACTTACTGCAAAATATTCAGAGTAATTAGACAGGAATAGAAAAACATTATTTTTTGCTGTTTTCATTTACAGTAGCAACCATGTTACTGTAAAGTAAAACACACTAATTTTCCACTATAACTAACCAGTTTTTTTCACACTGATTTTTACTGTAGAAAGTTTAATTCTGTATTTTTAGGTTAAAGTGCCAGTAATGTAACTAGCAAAAAAAAAAAACATATTTTCTTAAACCATTTTAGGATTCAACAATAAGTAAAGACAGACAGCAAACAATACTATATATTCTTAATTGTTGAACAGTAACAAGTATAAACATTTTTCTTGTCCTTAATGGGTGAGCAGCATACCCTGGCTACCATACACAGTAGGCTATGGGGAGTGACACACCTCCAAGGCAAAGAAGTTGCCTCAAAACAAGACCACTAGAGATGGCAGAATATGGTTAACAAAAATCTTTAATTTAGACAAAAAACGTGAGAAGTATGCCATTTATAGGTTTACATAGGCTTCACTCTCTTCAGTCAGTCACACTCTGAGCCATCCTCATCTTCACCACCTCGGTCTAGGACCTCCGTGAAGTTGGCACACCTTAAAACGAAAATATCTCCAAAACTATGCCATTAGTTTGTGCTGCATTTGTGCTGATTTGTGCCGCAAAAACTAACGTTTGTGCTGGTTTGGTGTTTGAGATATTGAACATTATTTTTTTGGTTGTGTGACGTCACTCTCCACCCCATGTCGTTCAAATGCTCCAAACCGGTGTCATTCGTTTGTGCTCGGTTTGTGCTGGTTTGTGCTGTTAAAACAAACACTATCTATTTTCCTTTCGCAGATATAACAAATTTAATTCGGGAGCTGTGACGTCACTCTCCACCCCATTTCGTCTAAATCGCACAAAAACTGTGTCGTTCGTTTGTGCTTGGTTTGTGCTGTTTTGTGCCATAGAAAGAACATCATAAATTATTATTAAATTAAATTATTCCATTCTTTAGACATCACAAAATCTTTGGAGGAGTAGTGACGTCACGCAAGCAAGCCGCGCTCTCCATGGGTGCTTCTCAATATCGCTCCTCGTCTCCTCTCTCCTCCATCCTCCATCCTATGACCCGGAAACCGATCGAGCTCAGCCATCTTGAAGGACATCTCAATTCTCTGATTGCACCGCGAGGATGCGAGGATCGAGGAGTGAGGAGGCTTCCTGAGGAGTCATGAGCGAGGATACACAGGTGTATCCTATGCGGAAGAGTTTTATCGACTAAACGTGACGCACAAATAAATTCTCCTCCCCCATCACATCTGTTACAATAATTTTAATTTATACTTTACCTTTGCAGTTTATACAAACCACACATCTCACATATTTCAACAGGACATCTTGCTTTATTATTATTTATTATGAATTTCTTAAATAACCAAACTTTAACAACATAAGGGCAGATCCTTTGAGCACAGTTGATGACGCTGTGGAGTGACGCTCGAGTGATCAAGTATTCCAATATATAAATAAGCTTTCCTTCGATTCCTCCGTCCTCGCTTCTTTTCCTTGCAACCTTCCCTCGCATCCTACAGGGGGTGGAGCTGAGACGCGAGGAAAGGAAGCAAGGAAAGGAAACGAGGATGCACAAATAAGAATTGAGAAGCACCCTATCTTGTCTACAAACCTGTCTGGTTCGTTTGTGCTCGCACAGGTCCACTGCTGTCATTGTTCTTTTCTTTAGTTATGGGAATGTTTTATTGCCAGTGACTTCATCAAGCTCCAGATTAAAAAAAAAAAAAAAACGGTGTGTGATTGTTTGAAGCGTAGCCTATCACTTGTTTTAAAATTCAGGTTGTGTGTCACAGCTTTTTGTAGCATGTCGGAACATTGCGACGCACGCCCGACTTTTGTTTGTGTTCTTGTCCGTCGCCTAATCTCCTTTGTTATTATTATGTTTTTTATTCAAATCGAGGCTAATTTATCAAATGAAAGTTTAGGCTGCTGTGTAGTTTGTTTTAAATGTGTAGGCTATTGCACTATATAGGCCTATATTAGATGATAAAATAATCTGAGCATTTTATCTTTCTCTGAAGGAGAAAGTGAACCAAGGACAGGTAAGCAGTGTTTCTGTTTGTTTAAAATATTTTTAAAGCAACTAATTGAGGACTGTAACTTAAGTTTGTAAACTTAAGTAAACTTAAGTTTGCTGTTCTTAGCTTGGTCTTCCCACTTTTGACCAGTTTAGGATTCTGTCATTTCGTTCTTGTCCAAACAAAGAAAGTCATAAAGATTTTATTCATTGATGGGTGAAGTATTCCTTTAAGACCAGCAAACCACCTGGTTAAAGTTTTTCTCTCTCTCACTCTCTCTCAGCTGAACAGACAACATATCCCAAACTTGTTTCCTTTTAAATGCAAAGATAAATGTAAAAATAACAGAGCAATTTCTGTGGAGAATTTACAAATATTTTTTTAAAGAACCATAAAATAAGATAACTACAAAAAAATGTTGACTTCATGTAAGAGAAGTGTTAAAATGAATAGATCTGGGTACAAATAACATAACAGAACAATTACTAAAGAAAAATAGAACTTCTGTTAAAAAAATCATGGAACTGTTAAAAAAGGCATAAAGTGAATAATGCAGATTAACAACAATAGAAAAACAATATAGACTATTCTCTTATTGATTATGAACTAATTTCTGCAGAGACCAGTCAAAGAAATTCATTTATCAATGGTTTTAGTCCTCCTTTGTGAACAACATGACATGGGGTTGTATTTTGTTTTTTGCTGAGACTGTTGTGACATGGTCACACAGGTCATCATATTTCTCCCAGGCAAAAGAGTTTCTTCTGCAGTAAGCCACGTAATGTCCAAGAGATTCCCTTGTTGGTCCTGGAATGAATGCAACAACCCCTCGCAAAGTGAACAGCTGATTGTCCAGTTCCATGTCGACAGGGATTTCAGACAGTGGATGGTTATTATCCACACTTGTTTCAATACACAATAGTTGTCCAGGTATGCATCTGTGTGTGACAGAGCTATTGCAGAGGAATTTCATTGTTGGATCATCCTTAATTTTCCAGTTTCCAGGACACTCTTGGGGTGATTTCAGTGGCTTCAGACACTTGGACCTGTTGAGGTGTAGCCCATCTTCCAGTGCTGCTTGGAGGCTTTTCAGTCCACCAGTTTGTAGAATATCTATGTTGACTGGTGGGAGATAGATGGTCCTTGAAGATTTTGTATTTCGGCTACAGTATGGAGAAGAGCACTGAGCTGTAAGTGTTGCACTTGGCATTTGTTTCATTGTTGATGCGATAATGTTAGCAACATTGCAATCCGCATTGACCTGCAAAGCCAAGGAGAAATCACAGATTGCCTCTTTGGGCACAGAAGCACCTTCTCGTTGCCATTAAGTGAGCCAGTTGGCAATAGAATTGATGGTCTGGCTCTCTGATAGCATTTGCACTACTGGAATATGATCTCCATGTGAACACAAAACTTGTTGATACAGGAAGACATGTCCAGAATTGCCACAGTGTCTTCTCAGTCTTTTCACAACTGTACCTGTTGCATCAAAATTCACAAATGAGCCAGAGTACTTGGATTTCATTTGATAAACTTGCATCTGAGATGGGGTCCAGTAATGGCAAAAAAAAAAAACTTATCAAGGCCTGTCATGAATTTTTCCATTGTGGGGTACACTGTATTTTAGTAGATGCAATGACATGATTGGGTCTTTGTCTCTGAGCTTTTTGTCACCCATCTCTTGTTTGGCTTTTCTTAATGTTGCCAGATTTGGCTGGTGGCTGGGCTCTGGGTCACCAACATCCATCATTTGTAAGCCTCAGTTGTTTGCCATACATGTGCTGGTTTTCGGGCCTTCACAGAGTTCTTTAGACACACGTGTTCTCAGATCCCCTGATAACTTCCGTTTTGCTTTGCCAGTTGCTATTATAGACAATTGTGCGTCACACTCTGTGCAGTGCCCAATTATGTCTATGTAGTGAGATGCAACATTTGGAAAAAACAGGACGTGTGTCCATGCACCACGTTTCAGGATGGTGTACTGTATTCGCTTTTACATGTGTTGAGTGATTTGTCATAATCAACCTTTTCAGGCCAGATTTCTACCCATCTCTGATGAGAGAGACTGATCTCAAATTTAATGTCGTAGCATTGACTTTGCTGATTTGTGTCTGCCTTTGACACTGCTGAATGAAAATCAGCTGAGCTTTCTTGTGAGCTGTCACTGTTTGGACCTTGATCTTTGGTGAAACTTTGTCAATAGTTGTTTGCTTAAATCTGCCCACACCTTTTCTGTGGGAACTGCTATGTTTGTTCCTGTCATAATCTGTTCCTTTGCAGCACTGATGACTTTGATGATGTCATCACATCCACAGGCTGGTTTCCTAGGCATCTGGTCAAAACAGGAATTATTTTGAATGTAGTTTTTAATAAAGTAGTTGAGCCAAATGAAGTAAATCGTTACCAACAGGTTACAGGCTTATTCATACCATGGTTATATATATAATTGTGGTTCGAATAAGCATGTAACCTGTTGGTAACGAGTGTGTGTGTGTGTGTGTGTGTGTGTGTGTGTGTGTGTGTGTGTGTGTGTATGTATATATACATATATACTTTCTTCCATGGAATCGAGATGTTGGGCAAAATGATAGGGAATGATATACTTAGTCGCCATTCTCTTAAACTGCACATTTTTTTCCAAATCAGTTCAAGTAAATGATGGCTGAAATAAAAGCATGTGGGCTATACAACTTATATGCACTATAGTCCAATTGTTCTGTGGTCATTTACCTCAGAAAATCTTGTCATCCATCCTATATTGGCCGTGTTTAAATATTGGCTCCCTATTAAACATCGTATAAATTTTTAAATATTGCTGATTACTTACAAAGCACTAAATGGTTTATCTCCGCAGTACTTAAGTAAGCTCTTAACGCATTATACTCCTTCACGTCTATTGCGATCTCAAAATTCCGGCCAGTTAATAATACCTAGAATATCAAAATAAACTGCTGGCGGTAGATTCTTTTCCTATTTAGCACCAAAACTTTGGAACAGTCCTCCTACCATTGTCCGGGAAGCAGACACACTCTGTCAGTTCAAAGCAAGATTAGAGACACATCTCTTTGACCTAGCATTCACATAATACATTATAGACTTCTATAATTAAATGTTAGGCTGCATAGATTAGGTCAGCCGGAACCGGGAACACTTCCCATAAATCCTGATGTACTCGTTACATCATAAGAAGAATGGCATCTATGCTAATTTTAGTGTCTTTGTTTATCCCGAGGTTTTCCCGCAGCCTGCCTGATCCAGGCCGTATCCAGATCTGACAAAGGGCCTTCGCCTGGACCCGATGACAACGCAGTGCTGAAGTGCCAATTAGTCTCTCCCTATGGAGGATCCCTTTATCACTCCAGATAAAGCATTTTCGAGAAATTCGTTTCGCGTACCTACCCCGAAGTGATAAAATAAAATTCTGTATCGAAATTTATAAGGAAAGCCCAGTACTTTGTTTAGGCTTGGTCTGTAGGGAATTCCAAACCTGCGCACATATATTCAAACGCACATAACTATAGAACTAATTCTTAATGCGCATGTGAATGCCATCAGCGTTTATCACAGGTTCGCATTTAAAGTCTGTGTAGAGAGGATGGTGTCATCTTAACGGCCCCTAATTTAATAACAAATGATTGTTGCGACGGAAGCGAATCAATCAAAACTAACTTTAGCTGGAAAATAACTTTATTAAAGAACCGCTATAAAACCAAAACAATCTCTGTTACCTTAAATTATACGTTTATCTCTGTAAAGCTGCTTTGAAACAATCTACATTGTTAAAAGCGCTATATAAATGAAGATGACTTGACTTGACTTGACTACTTTTTTATGACTAGAGAATCCGTCATTTGGTGGCTTAAAAGAACAGACTGAATTTTCAATATTTCAGTAAAAATCTCATCTCAAAGTCATTGTTTTCTGTTAATCTTTCATTCCAGTGATATGGATAACCAAGTCAATGGTTTCAGAAAAAAATAAACAAATATATGAGTCAGATTAAGATTTACTAAGAAACCTTTTGTGAACTAAATCAACTAATTCATTACAAAAGAGCTCGAAAAGACAACACATTTTCCAGTTATAAGAAAAGTAGCAATAACTGAACTTGGCCAGTACAGGATGGGTGACAATCTTTTCTGTGAATTAGTTCAATTTTAGTCTGTTCACATTGTAAAGTTAATTATATGACTTCAGAGGATTAAATGGAACACATATGCCACTTGTATATTGCTTTCTGTCATTTCCTCTGCATTGCATTTCAAGCTTTTTGGCATGAAATGTACATTGCTGTACAAAACTAATAACTTAATGTATTTTATGGCATGGCATAAGAATGTCATAGGTCTACTCTTATTAATGCGACCAATGGACGATCATTTGGACATGATACATTTACCTAAATGCCCAAAATTAATAAAAAGTTTTTCTTTGACATCTTTGACGTGTCTATCAAATTCTTATTTGTTAAAATTATCCTGTAAATTGTATTGACCTGCACACATGATTTTAGTACTTTAGTATTTTATCTCAGAGCACATGCTTACCTTTTTCACAGCCAGATGCCCTTTCCTGTTTTGTTTTCCCACTATGCAGTGCTTAGGGTAAACAAATGTTTTTAAGGGGGCAGATTGACTTTAAATGACTGTAAACTGTTAAAAGTATTCAGAAAAAGACACTACACATTTTTTTTTTTTTTATAATTTTTTTTTATTGGTTATTTTATTTTATTTTAATACAAAATTAAGCATCAGTCACACGTAGCTTACAGCCAGAGTAGTGACAGTACATTACATATCATAGTAGGCTACATTACATATCATAGTGCATTGGTGATTATATAAAGACCAATTGTCAATATCTAGCACAAATCCAAATAAAACATTCCCATATCTGAAGAAAAGAACAATGACAGCAGCAGCCCTGTGCGAGCACAAACGAATCAGACAGGTTTGTAGACGAGATAGATGGAGAGCGCGGCTTGCTTGCGTGATGTCACTACTCCTCCAAAGATTTTGTGATGTCTAAAGAATGGAATAATTTATGATGGTTCTTTTTGGTTCTTTTTACGACACAAACCAGCACAAATCGAGCACAAACGAGCGGCACAGTTTTGCAATGATTTGGACCATATGGGGTGGACAGTAACTGTACTTAAAAAGTTTTTTTTTATGTTTAAGAGGGGATCGTAGTTGCAATGTTCCTTTCAACGGCACAAATCGAGCACAAACGAACGACACCGGTTTGGTGCGATTTAGATGAGGAGGTGGGGTGGCGAGTGACATCTGCCCCAAATTATATTTGTTATTTCTAAAGTAGGTGATATAGATACAATGTTATTTTTAACGGCACAAATCGGCACAAACCGAGCACAATCAAACCACACAGTTTTTGTGCAATTTAGACAAAATGGTGTGGAGAGTGACGTCACAGCTCCCGAATTAAATTTGTTATATCTGCGAAAGTAAAATAGAAAGAGTGTTTGTTTTAACAGCACAAACCGAGCACAAATGAATGACACCGGTTTGGAGCGATTTGAACGACATGGGGTGGAGAGTGACGTCACACAACCAAAAAAATAATGTTCAATATTTCAAACACCAAATCAGTACAAATGTTCGTTTTTGCAGCACAACTCAGCACAAACACAGCACAAACGAATGGCATAGTTTTAGAAATTATTTTGTTTTATGGTGTGCCAACTTCACGGAGGCCATACTAGGCCTATGCCATCTGTTCCTAGAACATACCAACCTTGAGTGCAACAGGGTTCCTGGTTTTATAGTGATCTTCATAGGCTATCATTGGCCACAGCTGTGGGTGGTTCCATGTTTGGAAGGTGAGCAGGTGGAAGTACTCATGATTGATGTTTTCTCCCAGCCAAGACCTACTCCTATTGAGGCTAGGAAGTTTATGAATAAAATGTAACACTTTGTGTTGCAGCTGAGCATGGGCAAACCATTGTTTCTCATTTTGCTGCTGTAGGATATTGTTAAACATATGCAATGGGCACATACTAGTGGTTACATTTGTGATTACTTATGTTTATTCAAACTAAAAACTAATATCATAGCACCACAATCCAAAGTGTAATCTGTCAGCTTGGATTTGAAAATACAGTTAAGCCAAATTCTCTGCCCCTCCCTATTTGTGACATTATAGGCTAGACTCAGAGGTATAATTCATAACTGCTAACAGGCCAATTATAAATATCAGAGCACTGGCTAACTGTACACTGTAAAAACTAAAGGAGCCTCAAATATCCTGTCGGATACTCAAGGAACTTCAAAATGTCATTTAAGTGCCTCAAAGCTCTTTCTCCTATAGTAGGGTTACTGGAGGAGCATTGGAAATATTTTAGGTTCTTGCTGGAACTTATGGGATCCTTTAAGCACTTTGTATTTAGTTCAGAGGTTCTGGAGTCACCTTTTTATTACCATGAGACCTCGAAGTGCTTTGGGGGAAAATAGAGGAACTTGAATGCGATAAAAGGGTTATTGGAAGATCATTTAACATTTATGTGGTTCCTGGAAGATCTCTTATGTTAAAGCCAGCATCTGGAGCAACCCAATGGTTCAGTGAGGCCAGAATACAATTATTATTATCCTATTATTATTATTATAGGCTACTTAAGTTTGATTCAGTATACATACCCAGGTGAAAAAGACATACTATTTAATGTATTAAAAATGTACTTGAGTGTGTTTTTAGTAGACCTACAATACAAATTTACTGTAATGCATTTTTAATACATTTGACAGTAGCCTAAGTCTTTTTCACCTGGGTAGCTTACATTTATTTAGTATAGGCATATTTTATTGGTTAATTTAAACCTTAAACAACAACACTAAATAATAATAATATTAATAATATGAAGAAGAAGAACCAGGAGGAGAAAAGTTGTATTCTGTCACGAAACTGCTGCTATTCCTCTGCTGTCGTCGCTTCAGTGATGCTCGCACGCAACAAAGCTCAGCTGATCGGCATCGGGTTTGAAAGTAACGGCTCCTCTCATCAAAGCTTCCACCGTTTGTTCGGCTCTCCGTTACAAGGTTTGTAAACTCGCCAAATAAATATAAATACAGAGTCTACTCACTATATATTCAAACGTACATATATATAAACTAAATTTATTATACATAACTACGTTTTTACAGTGTTTACCACTCGTTTATTGCACAGTATCTGGTATGAAGGTTTTAGCCGCGATGCTGACTACGTTGATCTAATGAACAAGTGGAAATTATTAACTTATTGTCTTAGATTGATTTAGTCATTCAATTCAACATATTCTGTACAACTGTGTCTTCAAATTGCTGATATAGCCTAACTAATTTAGCTGATTCCTGCTGTTGTCATTGGCGTTTGTTATGAATTACAAAAGCAGGTTAATATAGTTTGGTCTGTTTTTGTTTAGCCTAAATTTACCTGTGCCCTCATTCTCTCAAATACCATTTTAAACTGGTCAATAAATATTATGTTGTGAATAATCAGCTTTGTTCTTTTGTTTCCCCAGAACTACCAGTACATTTCTAAAATAATTTGAACATTTCAGTGGCAACATTGAATTACAGTAAGTTACCTGCACCCAGGGGTTAAATTGGGATTTATTATGTGGGGGGGCTCTCCCTAGGGGGTCCGGGGTTATGCCTCCATTTTCTGGAGAGTTTTGTGCAAAGAAATGGAGAAATTGAGTCTTACATGATATGTGAAAAACTGCAAGGTTAAGAGCATATACTTTGCATTGTTGTAGTATCAACAGGTATTAGGACATTTAGCATTTACATTACTGTTAATCAGCAGTGGTAGAATGTAACGAAGTACAAATACTTCGTTACTTTACTTAAGTACATTTTTCACGTACCTGTAGGCTACTTTACTTAACCCCCTGGGGTCGGCGGTATCGCCGGCGATACCAGCTCGCTTTTTTTCTTATCAGTTCAAAAGAAATTCATTTTGCTCTGTTGACTTTGATATTACAAACAAGTTTCATACATCAATCGATTGTTAAATGTGTATTATTTTTGTGTATACTCACAATAAAACAAAGTGTTGTGCTTTTTGCCAAATAAAGAAAAATAAATGTGATGCGAGTTCTGCCTTCTTTCTGTCAGTTAAGTCCATTCTGAAATGCGTCCGAAAATGAACTGTTACTCAGCGAATACTCAGTCAAACAGGCATACAGACGCACAGGCATGAAGCTTGAATTCTCTTCTTTTAAATGAAGTAATTTATATAAAAAACAAATATTCTCAGCTTGTGAAATCTGTATTAAAAGAGAGCTATTCCAGTCGAGCTCATTAGAGCTCATTCAAATGTAATGTGACCACGCCCCGGAGAGCGCGCGCTATTGAAACGCAAATTCTGATAACCATTTCAGTCTGTGAAACGCCCATCAGCTGTAAACACAGCGCGCTGCGCGTGAGGCATAATATAGCCTACCTAATAATCCTGGAGAAAAGTTTCCTCAGAACAGTGCTGATATGAGGAGCAATAGATCCCGCTGAGGAGTGAGGTAGGCTGAGTTCCCTTTCGTTGTCACTCCGAGTTACGTCGGATGACGACGAATGGGGTTTCGCTTAGAAATCCTATCATCTTCGAGTATATAAAACGAGCCAATGGCAATGAAATGCCATGGGTCTGCGGAATTTGCATAGCGTAACTCCGCCCCACCCTGGGGGTATATAAGGAAGTGCGCTGGCAACATGCAGATATGTTTTCGCTTCGGAGCCAAGTTGATGTACTTCACTCCACAGCCAATCCTGAGATTCATCTCTTCACTTCTCTTCTCTTCGAGACGAGCCTCTCTCCAAGTGTTGGTGTGACAGCGAGTTCCAGCGAGTGCACATTCCCTGCTTATCTGTGCAGTGATTTGCCAGTGTTTGTGTGTTCTCTCCCTGGTCGCTTCAGCATTTGTGGAGAAATCTCCTTTCTAAAAGAGCTTGCACGTGGCACGTCTTTTTAAAGATGCCTCGCCCGTGCACTTCTGGTTGCGGCCTTCTCGTTTCTGACTCTGATGGGCACAATCGCTGTCTTGTGTGTCTGGGCATCGAGCACGCTAAGGCAACGTTTGTGGATGAGTCATGTTCCCATTGCGGGAACATGCCCATCGCACGGTTGCGGTCTAGACTCAATGACCCTCATGGTAGAGTCCCCTCATCCGCACCCCGATCTACGGGCTCCGCGAGAGCTAGTACTTCGGCTGGCGGCCAGGGTGACCTGAGGATTACGGTGTGGGATAAAGCGCTGACTATTCCACACTCCACACCGTCCTCTAACGCCGTGCAACCCGCGAGTGGTTCAAATGAGCCCGCAGTACAGTCCTCTGACTTGCCGCGGGTCTCATTTGGCGCTCCAGAGGAAGATTCGATGTCGATCGCTGCATCACAGGGTGGGCAAGAGTCCTTGGGAAGTGAGGATTCGGCTGTGCTGCCACCTTCGGGTGTGCCAGCATTGCCCGAGTCTGATCCCGAGATGACTGCCATGCTTTCCCGGGCAGCCGCGGCCATTGGGCTTGAGTGGTCCTCGCCACCTGGTCCGGTGCGCTCGCGGCTGGATGATTGGTTTTTGGGTGCCGCCA
The DNA here is from genome assembly GCF_964197995.2 of Scardinius erythrophthalmus. Classification (NCBI taxonomy): domain Eukaryota; kingdom Metazoa; phylum Chordata; class Actinopteri; order Cypriniformes; family Leuciscidae; genus Scardinius; species Scardinius erythrophthalmus. The sequence goes on along the minus strand of NW_028296528.1, from coordinate 29,068 downwards.
CTGATCCTCGTCAGCGCGCGTCCCCAATGCCTTTCTTCCCGGATGTGCATGAGGAGGTCACGAGGTCCTGGAAGGCACCATTGTCTTCCCGTGATCGCTCGGCGACCTCCTCCGCCCTGCCTCCTCTCGATCAGCCGGCCGCCAAAGGGTACACTAGGGTTCCCCAGTTTGAACGCTCTGTTGCGATGCAACTGTGTCCTCAGAGTGCTTCTTCCCGTGGTGACCCAAAGCACCCCTCCAAAGCCTGTAGGTTCTCTTCCACGCTTGTGGCGAAGGCCTATAGAACTGCGGGGCTGGCGGCCTCCTCACTGCATGCCATGGCGACACTCCAGGTCTACCAGGCCCAGATGTTGCGTGACATGCACGAGGGGAGGACTGACCCAGCGCTCTTTGATGAGCTGCGTGCCGCCACCGACCTTGCTCTCCGAGCGACGAAGGTGACCGCACGATCCCTGGGTCAGGTGATGTCCACTTGCGTGGTCCAGGAGAGACATCTGTGGCTCAACCTGGCCGATATGCGTGAGGCCGAGCGGACCCGGTTCCTCGACACTCCCATATCCCAGGCTGGCCTCTTCGGCGGAGCGGTTGAGGACTTTGCCCAGCAGTTCTCGACCGCCCAGAAGCAGACTGAGGCTCTCAGACATGTCCTGCCCCGACGGCCAGCTGCTGCCTCCACCCAGCCGTCGGCACAGGTGCCTCAGTCTGCTCGCTGCCGAGGGCGCCCTTCTACGGCTCCCGTCCCTCCCGCACGGCCCCAGCAGCAGCCTTCATCCAGGTCGCGTCGTGGAGGACCCCGTAGGAAGGCGCCACAACCCTCTCCTGCCCCGTGCCCCGCTAAACGCCAGGCCAAGCGGCGCTCCTGAGACGGGCTGCTCAGAGATGGCGTTGAGTTCTTCCCAGGAGCCGGTAGCAGGGCCGCTCCTTCCCCTGGTGGAGGGCCGGGGGAGAATCCTTGGTTTTTCCCACCCCGCTGCTCGTCCCACGACGAGCAGCACCCTTTTGTGGTTAAAGAAAGAACTCACTCCCCCATCTCTGAGCACACAGAGTGTCCGGATGACAGTACGCGCCGCTCACGAGCCTCGCCACTCTCGTCCCCCTCTGTTGCCAGTTCCTTGCCAGAGCACGCCCCAGTGGGACGCTGGTCCTCCCCTGGCCTCCTCTGGCAGGACGCGGCTTATGACCGTGCCCCCGCACCGGGCCGCTATGCCACCCACGCCTGGGCCGGTCATTCCGCCTCGCTGCACCACCGAGGGTACGTCTGTGGTCCGTAGGTCCCCGCTGGTACAGTTCCTGGAAGCCTGGTTAGAGCTTCCCAGGCTGTCCCGCTGGGTCGCGAGGACCATCAGGCTCGGCTACGCGTTTCAGTTCGCGCGGTCTCCTCCCCGCTTCAGGGGAGTCCGCTTCACTATGGTCGGTGGCAATGCCCCGGTTATGAGAGCGGAGGTCGCTACCTTACTGGCGAAGGGTGCGATCGAGACTGTCCCTCCAGCCGAAATGAGGTCCGGCTTTTACAGCCCTTACTTCATTGTACCGAAGAAATCCGGTGGGTTACGGCCAATCCTCGACTTGCGCGTCTTGAACCGCTCCCTTCACAGGATGCCATTCAAGATGCTCACGGCCAAGCGCATTTTCGAGTGCATACGGCCGCAGGATTGGTTTGCAGCGATCGACCTGAAGGACGCCTACTTTCATGTCTCCATTCTTTGCTTTCGAGGGGCAGGCATACCAGTACGTGGTTCTCCCTTTCGGGCTAGCCCTGTCTCCTTGCGTCTTTACGAAGGTCGTCGAGGCAGCCCTTGTTCCCCTTCGGGAACACGGGGTTCGCATCCTGAACTATCTCGACGACTGGCTGATCCTAGCTCACTCTCGAGACCAGGTTTGCGAACACAGGGACCTTGTGCTCCGGCACCTAGCTCGTCTGGGCCTTCGGGTCAACTGGGAGAAGAGCAAACTCTGCCCCGTGCAGAGGATCTCTTTTCTCGGTATGGAGATCGACTCGGTCGCCATGTGCGCGCAGCTTACAAGCGAGCGCGCGCGCAGCTTACGAGTGAGCGCGCGCGCGCAATCACTGCTGACTTGCCTTCGTCAGTTCGAGGGCAAGAGTGTGGTCCCACTGAAACTATTTCAGAGGCTCCTGGGGCATATGGCATCCGCAGCGGCTGTCACGCCGCTCGGGTTGCTTCATATGAGACCACTTCAGCTTTGGCTTCGCGATCGAGTCCCGAGGTGGGCATGGCACCACGGCACGCTCAGAGTTCCAGTGACTCCGACCTACAGGCTTTGGAGGGGTGCTTTGGGTCACCACGGGAAGAAGCACTCTGAGGACACAGTTGCATCGCAACAGAGCGTTCAACCTGGGGAACCCTAGTGTACCCTTTGGCGGCCGCCTGATCGAGAGGAGGCAGGGCGGAGGAGGTCGCCGAGCGATCACGGGAAGACAATGGTGCCTTCCAGGACCTCGTGACCTCCTCATGCACATCCGGGAAGAAAGGCATTGGGGACGCGCGCTGACGAGGATCAGTGGCGGCACCCAAAAACCAATCAGGCTGGCCTCTTCGGCGGAGCGGTTGAGGACTTTGCCCAGCAGTTCTCGACCGCCCAGAAGCAGACTGAGGCTCTCAGACATGTCCTGCCCCGACGGCCAGCTGCTGCCTCCACCCAGCCGTCGGCACAGGTGCCTCAGTCTGCTCACCGCCGAGGGCGCCCTTCTACGGCTCCCGTCCCTCCCGCACGGCCCCAGCAGCAGCCTCCATCCAGGTCGCGTCGTGGAGGACGCCGTAGGAAGGCGCCACAACCCTCTCCCGCCCCGTGCCCCGCTAAACGCCAGGCCAAGCGGCGCTCCTGAGACGGGCTGCTCAGAGATGGCGTTGAGTTCTTCCCAGGAGCCGGTAGCAGGGCCGCTCCTTCCCCCGGTGGAGGGCCGGGGGAGAATCCTTGGTTTTTCCCACCCTGCTGCTCGTCCCACGACGAGCAGCACCCTTTTGTGGTTAAAGAAAGAACTCACTCCCCCATCTCTGAGCACACAGAGTGTCCGGATGACAGTGCGCGCCGCTCACGAGCCTCGCCACTCTCCTCCCCCTCTGTCACCAGTTCCCTGCCAGAGCACGCCCCAGTGGGACGCTGGTCCTCCCCTGGCCTCCTCTGGCAGGACGCGGCTTATGACCGTGCCCCCGCACCGGGCCGCTATGCCACCCACACCTGGGCCGGTCATTCCGCCTCGCTGCACCACCGAGGGTACGTCTGTGGTCCGTAGGACCCCGCTGGTACAGTTCCTGGAAGCCTGGTTAGAGCTTCCCAGGCTGTCCCGCTGGGTCGCGAGGACCATCAGGCTCGGCTACGCGATTCAGTTCGCGCGGTCTCCTCCCCGCTTCAGGGGAGTCCGCTTCACTATGGTCGGTGGCAATGCCCCGGTTATGAGAGCGGAGGTCGCTACCTTACTGCCGAAGGGTGCGATCGAGACTGTCCCTCCAGCCGAAATGAGGTCCGGCTTTTACAGCCCTTACTTCATTGTACCGAAGAAATCCGGTGGGTTACGGCCAATCCTCGACTTGCGTGTCTTGAACCGCTCCCTTCACAGGATGCCGTTCAAGATGCTCACGGCCAAGCGCATTTTCGAGTGCATACGCCCGCAGGATTGGTTTGCAGCGATCGACCTGAAGGACGCCTTCTTTCATGTCTCCATTCTTCCTCGACACAGACCGTTTCTACGTTTTGCTTTCGAGGGGCAGGCATACCAGTACATGGTTCTCCCTTTCGGGCTAGCCCTGTCTCCTTGCGTCTTTACGAAGGTCGTCGAGGCAGCCCTTGTTCCCCTTCGGGAACACGGGGTTCGCATCCTGAACTATCTTGACGACTGGCTGATCCTAGCTCACTCTCGAGACCAGGTTTGTGAACACAGGGACCTTGTGCTCCGGCACCTAGCTCGTCTGGGCCTTCGGGTCAACTGGGAGAAGAGCAAACTCTGCCCCGTGCAGAGGATCTCTTTTCCCGGTATGGAGATCGACTCGGTCGCCATGTGCGCGCAGCTTACGAGCGAGCGCGTGCGCGCAATCACTGCTGACTTGCCTTCGTTTGCCTTCGACAAGAGTGTGGTTCCACTGAAACTATTTCAGAGGCTCCTGGGGCATATGGCATCCGCAACGGCTGTCACGCCGCTCGGGTTGCTTCATATGAGACCACTTCAGCTTTGGCTTCGCGATCGAGTCCCGAGGTGGGCATGGCACCACGGCACGCTCCGAGTTCCAGTGACTCCAGCTTGCCGTCAGACCTTCACCCCGTGGTCGAACCTCAGTTTTCTTCGGGCCGGAGTGCCCTTGGAACGAGTGTCCAGGCATGTTGTTGTGTCAACAGATGCCTCCACCACGGGCTGTGGCGCCATGTGCAATGGACATGCTGCCGCGGGCTCCTGGACAGGACCCCAGCGCCTTTGGCATGTCAATTGCCTCGAGTTGTTGGCTGTACGTCTTGCCCTGCACCGCTTCCATGCCTTGCTCAGGGGTCAACACGTACTAGTCCGATCGGACAATACCGCGACTGTAGCGTACATCAACCGTCAAGGTGGTCTGCGCTCCCGCCGTATGTCACAACTCGCCCGCCACCTCCTCATATGGAGTCAGAAGCATCTGAGGTCGCTTCGTGCCATTTATATCCCGGGAGACCTGAACCAGGCGGCCGACGAGCTGTCTCGGCTTCGGCCTCTCGCTGGAGATTGGCGACTCCATCCCCAGACGCTTCAGCTGATTTGGGATCAGTTCGGGGACGCACAGGTAGACCTGTTTGCCTCCCACGACTCGTCCCACTGCGACCTGTATTGTTCCCTGACCGAGGGCACGCTCAGCACGGATGCACTGGCGCACAGCTGGCCGCGGGGCCTCCGCAAGTATGCGTTTCCCCCAGTGAGCCTTCTTGCGCAGACCTTGCGCAAGATCAGGGAGGACGAGGAGCAGGTAATTTTGGTTGCCCCGTATTGGCCCAACCGCACCTGGTTCTCAGAACTAGTACTCCTCGCGACAGCACCTCCCTGGCCAATTCCTCTGAGGAAGGACCTGCTTTCTCAGGGACGGGGCACCTTATGGCACCCTCGTCCCGATCTTTGGAACCTCCACGTGTGGCTCCTGGACGGGATGAGGCAGGTTTGAGTACCCTACCACCAGCGGTGGTGGCTACCATCACTTCCGCTAGAGCATTGTCCACGAGACATGCCTATGCGTTGAAGAGGAACCTCTTCGTCAACTGGTGTTCTTCTAAAAATCTAGAACCCACGAAATGCCCCATCAGTGTCGTGCTTTCCTTCCTGCAAGAAGGGTTGGAGCGAAGGCTGTCTCCCTCCACCCTGAAAGTGTATGTTGCCGCCATTGCCGCACATCACGACGCAGTTGATGGTAAGTCCTTAGGAAAGCACGACCTGATCGTCAGGTTCCTGAGGAGGGCCAGGAGACTGAATCCTCCTCGTCCTCCCCTCGTACCCTCTTGGGACCTCTCACTGGTTTTAACTGCCCTCCAGAGTGCTCCCTTTGAGCCTCTGCAATCAGTGGAGCTTAAGTTCCTGTCAATGAAGACAGCGCTCCTGGTTGCATTGGCCTCCATCAAGAGGGTAGGGGACCTGCAGGCATTTTCGGTTGACGAAGCGTGCCTGGAATTCGGACCGGCTAACTCTCACGTGATCCTGAGACCCTGGCCCGGATATGTGCCCAAGGTTCCCACCACACCCTTTCGAGACCAGGTGGTGAACCTGCAAGCGCTGCCTTTGGAGGAGGCAGACCCAGCCTTGGCACTGCTCTGTCCAGTACGCGCACTCCGTGCTTACGTAGACAGAACGCAGTGTTTCAGGACCTCAGACCAGCTCTTTGTCTGTCATGGTGGGAAGCTGAAGGGAAAGGCTCTCTCCAAGCAAAGGTTGTCTCACTGGATAGTGGACGCCATTGCTTTGGCATACCAGCAGCAAGGTCGACCATGCCCCCTTGGTGTGACGGCCCACTCCACCCGGAGTGTGGCATCCTCTTGGGCTCTAGCGCATGGCGCCTCGCTAACAGACATCTGCAGAGCTGCAGGCTGGGCGACACCTAACACATTCGCGAGATTCTATAATCTCAGAGTGGAGCCAGTTTCTTCTCATGTACTCGCTTCAACTAGCCGGTAAGAGATTCTGCTCAGGTGTCTTCGCTTGCTCGCCATTCCTCTCCATGGACGGGATACGTGCGATATTTTCCTCAGGTGGGCCTGATAAGCCCTGAGTCTCCTCCAGTGGAATTATGACCAAAAAGTTCTATTTTGGTCTCATCTGACCACATGACTTTCTCCCATGACTCCTCTGGATCATCCAAATGGTCATTGGCAAACTTAAGACGGGCCTTGACATGTGCTGGTTTAAGCAGGGGAACCTTCCGTGCCATGCATGATTTCAAACCATGACGTCTTAGTGTATTACCAACAGTAACCTTGGAAACGGTGGTCCCAGCTCTTTTCAGGTCATTGACCAGCTCCTCACGTGTAGTTCTGGGCTGATTTCTCACCTTTCTTAGGATCATTGAGACCCCACGAGGTGAGATCTTGCATGGAGCCCCAGTCCGAGGGAGATTGACAGTCATGTTTAGCTTCTTCCATTTTCTAATGATTGCTCCAACAGTGGACCTTTTTTCACCAAGCTGCTTGGCAATTTCCCCGTAGCCCTTTCCAGCCTTGTGGAGGTGTACAATTTTGTCTCTAGTGTCTTTGGACAGCTGTTTGGTCTTGGCCAGGTTAGTAGTTGGATTCTTACTGATTGTATGGGGTGGACAGGTGTCTTTATGCAGCTAACGACCTCAAACAGGTGCATCTAATTTAGGATAATAAATGGAGTGAAGGTGGACATTTTAAAGGCAGACTAACAGGTCTTTGAGGGTCAAAATTCTAGGTGATAGACAGGTGTACAAATACTTATTTGCAGCTGTATCATACAAATAAATAGTAAAAAAATCATATATTGTGATTTCTGGATTTTTTTTTTTTTAGATTATGTCTCTCACAGTGGACATGCACCTACGATGACAATTTCAGACCCCTCCATGATTTCCAAGTGGGAGAACTTGCAAAATAGCAGGGTGTTCAAATACTTATTTTCCTCACTGTATATGCCCTAATATTTCATAAAAACAACGTTACAGTCAGGCGAAATATGAAAAACAACATTTTGTTGACTAGATTTGGGTACAGTTTTTACTGTAGAATATACTGCCACATCAAATAAGCTTTTGTTTAGCAATTTCTGCTCATATGTTCTATATATATATACACTACCGGTCAAAAGTTTTAGATCGGTAAGATTTTTAATGTTTTTAAAAGAAGTCTCTTCTGCTCACCAAGGCTGCATTTATTTGATTAAAAATACAAACAAAAACAGTCATATTGTGAAATATTATTACAATTTAAAGCTGTTTTCTATGTGAATATATAGTAAAGTGTAATTTATTCCTGTGATCAAAGCTGAATTTTCAGCATCATTACTCCAGTCTTCAGTGTCACATGATCCTTCAGAAATCACTCTAATATGATGATTTGAGGATCAAGAAACATTTATAATGTTAGAAAATATTCTATTTTAAATAAATGCTGTTCTTTTGAACTTTCTATTTTTCAAAGAATTTTGAAAAAAAAAATGGTACACAACTGTTTTCAACATCAAAAATAATAATGAATGTTTTTTGAGCATCAAAACATCATATCAGAATGATTTCTGAAGGATCATGTGACACTGAAGACTGGAGTAATGATGCTGAAAATTCAGCTTTGATCACAGGAATAAATTACACTTTAAAATATATTAAAATAGAAAACAGTCATTTTAAATTGTCATAATATTTCACAATAATACTGTTTTGTTTTATTGTTTTTTTTTTATCAAATAAATGCAGCTTTGGTGAGCAGAAGAGACTTCTTTTAAAAACATAAAAAATCTAAAAAATCTAAAACTTTTGACCAGTAGTGTATATATATATATATATATATATATATATATATATATATATATATATATATATATATATATATATATAATACTATTTTTGTCAAAAATAAAGTCATAAACTAAGATGTTAGATGTTCCAATGTTGGCTATATTCAAACTAATGAATACAGAATCAATATAGAATCAATATAGAATCAATAGTGCATAGGTTACTTTTGACTTTTACTTCGTTACATTTTGCAGCAATTATTATACTTTCTACTCCACTACATTTCTACAACGTTTCGTTACATTTCCGTTACATTTTCTGATCAGTTTTTTCCCCTGCCAAAACAGGGATTGAAAAAAATCTCCTGTTTTCGGTGCTAATTCGGTGGTGTCGCGTTCATGTAACATGTAAGGGTGGCGCTGCCAATAAAGCACCTAAAATCTGTCACAAAGAACCGGCAAAAGTAATGATTATGAATATGTAAAATATAGCAAGGAGGCATTTTTATTGTTTATTAATAAACAAGTGTTTTCTGTGTCAGTGCCCTGCATAGATGTAGTTGACGATGCTGACTAGCGATCTTCGCAGTAGTGAACGCGCCAGAGAGAAATGCACATTTCATACGGATTACATAAGCAGAGAACAGTCTGTTTGCTTTTGTTTTGAATTGTTCTGTTTAAAAGAAGACATTTCTAGCTTTCTATAGATATATTTCTCAGGTCTATCAGGCAAGTAGGCTATACCTTACGCTGAGTTTTGGTTCTATGAGACGATCTCCAGTTCACGCGCCAGCGCCTCCGTGTCGTGATTATCTATTGTCTACTATATTTACTTAAATCTCTTATTTATTAAATCCAGGCAATTGGTTGATGAAACATTGATTAAAATTAAGATACAATTAATACAAAACGAAATTCATTTTAAAGAAAGGCTTTGTGCTTTCTGTTTGAGGTCTCAGTGAAAGTTTTAAACAGTCTTTTAGTGCCGCTTTCAGAGCGCTCACGTCCATAAAATTGTTTTTTTCCTCATAAATGCGAACATGAAAAATAAAAAAAAAATATAGCTGCGAGCAGCGATTACGGGCCCAAGCCGGTGGTAGAGGGCAGTATAGCACTATGAATGACATGATTTATTTATTTTTTGGACTAAAAAAACATTCTAGCTGTTTTTAAACTTAAACAATTATTAAATTGAAAAAAAAAAAGAATAAAATGGGTTTTATTCTGATATTTGTATACTTTTATATAGTAATAAATGGTGTATAATTAAATTTTTAGAATATATGAACCTTTTAGTGTTTCCTTTTTAGACAATACTTTAATCCCTCGCCATAGCAAAACCGTTTGAGATATTTATTATCCGTTCACAATTTAGCATCATTAATATATTTTTATCATGTTGAAAAAGTTTGGTGGGAATAAAATAAACCACTTAGATAAAGGTGGCTAAAAATTCAGAGGCTGATTTTGCAAAAAAATCCACATTCAGACCAAAATATCTGACTTCCTGATGGTCAGAGCTAATGACTTTAAATTAGAAAGTTGTCCGGGTCGATGAGATCAATATATGAACTGAGTTTTTTTTACTGTAGTTAAAACTAACCCCCCCACTTTTGTCAAAAGCATGTTGAAAGTGACACACTTCCTGCTGCCAGTTAGTGGCGCTATAACTTTGAATCACAATAGCTACATACATCTGATCGGCCTCTTACCACGAACACACTGCTGAAGTTTCATCAAGATCAGTTAATGTATGCAGAAGTTATTCCACTTCGTGTTTCTCTTTTCTCGCCATAAATTCGATTCCTCGACACGGCCAAACCGTTCGAGATATCAAAAATCCGTCCGCAATTTAGCATCCCCAATGTTTTGACTTCAAGCTGCCCGAATTTGCTGGGGATCGGATGATTTCTGTAGGAGAAGTACATTAAATTCCACAGCATGTGTTTTTCAAACAACCCTAAATAGCCAACTTCCTGTTGAGCTGGCGTAAAACTTAGAGCACGAAAGTTGTTTGGCTTGATGAGATCTATATGTGTACCGAGTTTCATATTATTACATGCAAGCGTATTTGATTTATGGACCAAGTTTTTGGATTCTATTCCAGGGGGCGCTGTCGAGTCCCCCTGCCACGCCCGGGTACCAGTTTCAGCCCGGCCCTAATGGCCGCGGGTTCTGACCCGTGTGCAAAGTTTCATGAGTTTTTGAGCACGTTAAGGACCCCAAAAGCCCCTGAAACCTTGATTAACAATATAAAAGCAATAGTCAAATCCCCCCCCCCCCACACACACACACATAGACACAGAGAGAGGGAGAGAAAATTCTTCAGAAAATCCACATTCAAACCAAAATATCTCTCTTCCTGCTGGTCGGAGATGGTTAATGTAAATTAGAAAGTTGTCCGCCTTGATGAGAACAATACACATACCAAGTTTTGTTGCTGTTGATAAAACTAACCCCCCCACTTATGACTAAAGGTGGCACTACTGAGCCCCTCACCACGCCCGTTTCTGAAACTTTGCACATGTCTACGGGCTTATAAATGTGATGTGTCTGTCGAGTTTCATGCAATTTCAAGTATGTTAACAGTCTCAAAAGCATAAAAAAAAAATATTAAAGTTTGAAGCGTTGCCATGGCAACATTATTAAAGATATCAAAAATCCTTTCACAGGTCTACATCTGCCGTGTGTCTACATTATACACAAAAAGTTTGAAGCAAATTGGGTAAAAATAAGAGGGTGATTTTAAAGCATTTTGAAAGGGACACACTTCCTGCTGCCAGTTGGTGGCGCTATAACTTTGACTCACAATAGTCACATCCATGTGATCGGCCTCTTACAACGAACACACTGCTGAAGTTGAATCAAGATCAGTTAATGTATGCAGAGGTTATAACACACTTTCTGTTTCCATTATTCGCCATAAATTCGTTTCCTCGCCACGGCCAAACCGTTCGAGATATTAAAAATCCGTCCGCAATTTAGCAACCTCAATGCCTTGACTTCACGCTGACCGAGTTTGGAGGCGAATGGATGAATTCTCTAGGAGGAGTACATTAAATTCCACAGCATGCGTTTCCAAACAACCCTAAATAGTCGACTTCCTGTTTGGCTGGCGTAAAACTTAGAGCACGAAAGTTGTTCGGCCCGATGAGATCTATATGTGTACCGAGTTTCATTTTATTACATGCAAGCGTGTTTGATTTATGGACACGTGTTCGGATCCCGTTCCAGGGGGCGCTGTCGAGCCCCCCTGCCACGCCCAGGTACCAGCTTCAGTCCGGCCCTGATGGCCGCGGGTTCTGACCCGTGTGCAAAGTTTCAAGAGTTTTCGAGCACGTTAAGGGCCCCAAAAGTGCCCGAAAGGTTGACAAAATAATAATAATAATAATTATAAAATATAGCTGCGAGCAGCGATTACGGGCCCAAGCCGGTGGTACCGCAACCCCGGTGCCTTGGCGGTACCGCCGGCTTGGGCCCGTAATCGCTGCTCGCAGCTATATTTATATATATATATATATATATATATATATATATATATATATATATATATATATATATATATATATATATACATACATACATACACACACACATACATATATATGTCATATATATGTATATATATATATATATATATATATATACATATATATATATACACATATATATACATATATATATATATATATATATACATATATATATATATATATATATATATATATATATATATATATATATATATATATATATTATTGTTCAAAAGTTTGGGGTCAGTAAGATTTTTAATGTTTTTAGGAGAAGTCTCTTCTGCTCACCAAGGCTGCATTCATTGATTAAAAATACAAACAAAAATAGTAATATTGTGAAATATTATTCCAATTTAAAACAGCTGTTTTCAATTTTTAAATATTTTACATAGTAATTCATTTCTGTGATCAAAGTTGAGTTTTCAGCATCATTACTCCAGTCTTCAGTGTCACATGATCCTTCAGAAATCATACTAATATGATTGATGCTCAATAAATATTCATTATTATTTTCAATGTTGAAAACAGTTGTGTACAGATTTTTTTTTTCCAAAATGCTTTGATGAATGTAAAGTTCAAAAGAACAGCACATATTTCAAATATATATATTTTTAACATTATAAATGTCTTTACTGTAACTGTTGATCAGTTTAACTCATCCTTCATAAATAAAAGTACTGATTTATTTTATTTATTTCCCCCAAAAATAAAATTTTAATTATTACTAACCCAAAACTTTTGAGCGGTAGTGTTTAACGTTACAAAAGCTTTAGATTTCAGATAAATGCTGTTCTTTTGAACTTTCTATTCATCAAAGACTGTACACAACTGTTTTCGACATTTAAAATAATAATGAATGTTTCTTGAGTATCAATCATCATATTAGAATAATTTCTGAAGGATCATGTGACAGTGACGACTGGAGTAATGATGCTGAAAACTCAGCTTTGATCACAGGAATAAATAACAGCTGCTTTCTATTTTAATATATTTTAAATTGGAATAATATTTTACAATATTACTGTTTTTGTTTGTATTTTTAATCAAATAAATGCAGCCTTGGTGAGCAGAAGAAACTTCTCTGTTATGTGCGCGCCACAGACTGCACGCACGTCCGCTTAGAGTTCCGCCTTTTGCCTTCCGTCAATATTACGTTATTAGAAAAATATTTTTTTAGAGAATCGATTTTTTGACATTTGTGAATCGATTCAGAATCGTCCACGTCCGCATCGCGATGCATCTAAGAATACATTTTTCTCCCACCCCTAGATTTCATACAACAGGTTAATAAACAGTTACAATTAAGTCACTTACATTTTAGATGCAATGTTGACTGTTTTTGTTCTGTTTCAGCAGCGAAAATAGTTAAACAAAGATCACGGCAGAACCATCACGCATCACGTGTTTTCTCATAACTGAACGATTCAGCATTTTTAACGAATCGGTTGACTCAAAGATTGAATGATCAATCCATAAACATCTGTCTTAATCATGATCGACTCATTCGAACGAATCGTTTGAACGAATGAATCAATGACTCGCTTATTAAGATGGATGCCTGGCGACACCTAATGGCGGTTTAGTGTTGTTTAAAAGCATCATTCTTTCCCACATGTGTGTGATTTGTGTGTGCAACATTATCATTATTTTTCTTTCACTATTATATTAGCGATTTAAAAGCACCCACTCGTGTCACACGTCGATTAACCGGTGGGAAAATATCCTCAGACACATACCTAATAAATGTATATTTAAATACAATATTGGCCTACCTGGTAAAAACTTTTATATACTATTTTGATGTCCTTTTGGACACAAGAGGGCAGTATAGCTCTATGTTTGCTTTTTTGTTGAACCAAATAGCACTAAATAGCCTGTTTTAATTTTTTTATTCTTCTTGAATTGCAAAAACAGAATAAAATGGGTTTAGTTGTGATATTTGTATTCTTTTATATAGAAATAAATGGTATATAATTACATTTTTAGAAGATTTTTAGTGTTTCCTTTTTGGACATTACTTTAATCCCTCGCCATAGCAAAACCGTTTGAGATATTTATTATCCATTCACAATTTAGCATATTTAATGTAGTTTCATCATGTTGAAAAAGTTTGGTACGAATAAAATAAATAGTTTAAGAGGAGTGGCTAAAAATTCAGAGGCTGATTTTGCAAAAAAATTCACATTCAGACCAAAATATCTGACTTCCTAATGGCCAGAGCTATTGAATGTAAATTAGAAAGTTGTCCGGCTTGATGAGAACAATATACAAACTGTTTTTTCTTTACTGTAGTTAAAACTAACCCCCCCACTTTTGTCAAAAGCATGTTGAAAGTGACACACTTCCTGCTGCCAGTTGGTGGCGCTATAACTTTGACTCACAATAGCTACATCCATCTGATCGGCCTCTTACCACGAACACACTGCTGAAGTTTCATCAAGATCAGTTAATGTATGCAGAAGTTATTCCACTTCCGTGTTTCTCTTTTCTCGCCATAAATTCGATTCCTCGCCACAGCCAAACCGTTCGAGATATCAAAAATCCGTCCGCAATTTAGCATCCTCAAAGTCTTGACTACATGCACACCGAGTTTGAAGGGGACACGGTGAATTTTCTAGGAGGAGTATTTCACATTCCACAGCAAGCGTTTTCCAAACAACCCATAATAGCCGACTTCCTGTTGGGCTGGCGTAAAACTTGACGGGGGTAAAGTTGTTCGGCCCGATGAGATCTATATGTGTACCGAGTTTCATATTAATTCATGCGAGCGTGTTTGATATATGGATCAAGTTTTAGAACCCCGTTCAAGGGGGCGCTGTTGAGCCCCCCAGCCACGCCCGGGTACCAGCTTCAGCCCGGCCCTGATGGCCGTGGGTTCTGACCTGTGTGCAAAGTTTCAAGAGTTTTTGAGCACGTTAAGGACCCCAAAAGCCCCTGAAACCTTGATTAACAATATAAAAGCAATAGTCAAATCCCCCCCTCCCCTCACACACACACAGACACAGAGAGAGGGAGAGAAAATTCTTCAGAAAATCCACATTCAAAACAAAATATCTCTCTTCCTGTTGGTCGGAGATGGTTCATGTAAATTAGAAAGTTGTCCGTCTTGATGAGAACAATACACATACCAAGTTTTGTGATTCTAGGAAAAACTAAGCCCCCATTTTTGACTAAAGGTGGCGCTACTGAGCCATTCCACCACGCCCGTTTCTGAAACTTTGCACATGTCTACGGGCTAATAAATGTGATGTGTCTGTTGAGTTTCATGCAATTTCAAGTATGTTAAGAGTCTCAAAAGCATCAAAAAATAATATTAAAGTTTGATGCGTTGCCACGGCAACAGTATCTAAGATATCAATAATCCTTTCACAGGTTTACATCTGCCATGTGTCTACATTGTACACATAAAGTTTTAAGCAAATCGGGTAAAAATAAGACACTGATTTCAAAGCATTTTGAAAGTGATGTACTTCCTGCTGCCTGTTGGTGGCGCTATAACTTTGACTCACAATAGTCACATCCATGTGATCGGCCTCTTACAACGAACACACTGCTGAAGTTTCATCAAGATCAGTTAATGTATGCAGAAGTTATAACACACTTCCTGTTTCATTTTTTCGCCATAAATTTGTTTCCTCGCCACGGCCAAACCGTTCGAGATATCAAAAATCCGTCCGCAATTTAGCATCCTCAATGTCTTGACTTCATGCACACCGAGTTTGGAGGCGAATCGATGGATTCCCTAGGAGGAGTACATTAAATTCCACAGCATGCGTTTCCAAACAACGCTAAATAGCCAACTTCCTGTTTGGCTGGCGTAAAACTTAGAGCACGAAAGTTGTTCGGCCCGATGAGATCTAAATGTGTACCGAGTTTCATATTATTACATGCAAGCGTGTTTGATTTATGGACACGTGTTTGGATCCCGTTCCAGGGGGCGCTGTCGAGCCCCCCTGCCACGTCCGGGTACCAGCTTCAGTCCGGCCCTGATGGCCGCGGGTTCTGACGTGTGTGCAAAATTTCAAGAGTTTTCGAGCATGTTAAGGGCCCCAAAAGTGCCCGAAAGGTTGACAAAATAATAATAATAATAATAATAATAATAATAATAAATATAGCTGCGAGCAGCGATTACACCGCAACCGGGTGGCGGTACTGCCGGCTTGGGCCCTCCATCGCTGCTCGCAGCTATATTATATATATATATATATATATATATATATATATATATATATATATATATATATAGATATATATATATATATATATATATATATATATATATATATATATATATATAAATATAGCTGCGAGCAGCGATGGAGGGCCCAAGCCGGCAGTACCGCCACCCGGTTGCGGTGACACCTGCTTGGGCCCCTATATATATATATATATATATATATATATATATATATATATATATATTATTGTTTAAAAGTTTGGGGTCAGTAAGATTTTTAATGTTTTTAGGAGAAGTCTCTTCTGCTCACCAAGGCTGCATTTATTGATTAAAAATACAAACAAAAACAGTAATATTGTGAAATATTATTCCAATTTAAAACAGCTGTTTTCAATTTTTAAATATTTTACATAGTAATTCATTTCTGTGATCAAAGTTGAGTTTTCAGCATCATTACTCCAGTCTTCAGTGTCACATGATCCTTCAGAAATCATACTAATATGATGATTGATGCTCAATAAATATTCATTATTATTTTCAATGTTGAAAACAGTTGTGTACAGATTTTTTTTTTTTCAAAATGCTTTGATAAATGTAAAGTTCAAAAGAACAGCATATATTTCAAATATATATATTTTTAACATTATAAATGTCTTTACTGTAACTGTTGATCAGTTTAACTCATCCTTCATAAATAAAAGTACTGATTTATTTTATTTATTTCCCCCAAAAATAAAATTTTAATTATTACTAACCCAAAACTTTTGAGCGGTAGTGTTTAACGTTACAAAAGCTTTAGATTTCAGATAAATGCTGTTCTTTTGAACTTTCTATTCATCAAAGACTGTACACAACTGTTTTCGACATTTAAAATAATAGTGAATGTTTCCTGAGTATCAATCATCATATTAGAATAATTTCTGAAGGATCATGTGACAGTGACGACTGGAGTAATGATGCTGAAAACTCAGCTTTGATCACAGGAATAAATAACAGTTTAAAATATATTAAAATAGAAAGCAGCTGTTTTAAATTGGAATAATATTTTACAATATTACAGTTTTTGTTTGTATTTTTAATCAAATAAATGCAGCCTTGGTGAGCAGAAGAAACTTCTCTGTTATGTGCGCGCCACAGACTGCACGCACGTCCGCTTAGAGTTCCGCCTTTTGCCTTCCGTCAATATTACGTTATTAGAAAAATATTTTTTTAGAGAATTGATTTTTTGACATTTGTGAATCGATTCAGAATCGTCCACGTCCGCATCGCGATGCATCTAAGAATACATTTTTTCTCCCACCCCTAGATTTCATACAACAGGTTAATAAACAGTTACAATTAAGTCACTTACATTTTAGATGCAATGTTGACTGTTTTTGTTCTGTTTCAGCAGCGAAAATAGTTAAACAAAGATCACGGCAGAACCATCACGCATCACGTGTTTTCTCATAACTGAACGATTCAGCATTTTTAATGAATCGGTTGACTCAAAGATTGAATGATCAATCCATAAACATCTGTCTTAATCATGATCGACTCATTCGAACGAATCGTTTGAACGAATGAATCAATGACTCGCTTATTAAGATGGATGCCTGGCGACACCTAATGGCGGTTTAGTGTTGTTTAAAAGCATCATTCTTTCCCACATGTGTGTGATTTGTGTGTGCAACATTATCATTATTTTTCTTTCACTATTATATTAGCGATTTAAAAGCACCCACTCGTGTCACACGTCGATTAACCAGTGGGAAAATATCCTCAGACATATACCTAATAAATGTATATTTAAATACAATATTGGCCTACCTGGTAAAAAGTTTTATATACTATTTTGATGTCCTTTTGGACACAAGAGGGCAGTATAGCCCTATGTTTGCTTTTTTGTTGAACCAAATAGCACTAAATAGCCTGTTTTAACTTTTTCATTCTTCTTGAATTGCAAAAACAGAATAAAATGGGTTTAGTTGTGATATTTGTATTCTTTTATATAGAAATAAATGGTATATAATTACATTTTTAGAAGATTTTTAGTGTTTCCTTTTTGGACATTACTTTAATCCCTCGCCATAGCAAAACCGTTTGAGATATTTATTATCCATTCACAATTTAGCATATTTAATGTAGTTTCATCATGTTGAAAAAGTTTGGTACGAATAAAATAAATAGTTTAAGAGGAGTGGCTAAAAATTCAGAGGCTGATTTTGCAAAAAAAATCACATTCAGACCAAAATATCTGACTTCCTGATGGCCAGAGCTATTGAATGTAAATTAGAAAGTTGTCCGGCTTGATGAGAACAATATACAAACTATTTTTTCTTTACTGTAGTTAAAACTAACCCCCCCACTTTTGTCAAAAGCATGTTGAAAGTGACACACTTCCTGCTGCCAGTTGGTGGCGCTATAACTTTGACTCACAATAGCTACATCCATCTGATCGGCCTCTTACCACGAACACACTGCTGAAGTTTCATCAAGATCAGTTAATGTATGCAGAAGTTATTCCACTTCCGTGTTTCTCTTTTCTCGCCATAAATTCGATTCCTCGCCACAGCCAAACCGTTCGAGATATCAAAAATCCGTCCGCAATTTAGCATCCTCAAAGTCTTGACTACATGCACACCGAGTTTGAAGGGGACACGGTGAATTTTCTAGGAGGAGTATTTCACATTCCACAGCAAGCGTTTTCCAAACAACCCATAATAGCCGACTTCCTGTTGGGCTGGCGTAAAACTTGACGGGGGTAAAGTTGTTCGGCCCGATGAGATCTATATGTGTACCGAGTTTCATATTAATTCATGCGAGCGTGTTTGATATATGGATCAAGTTTTAGAACCCCGTTCAAGGGGGCGCTGTTGAGCCCCCCAGCCACGCCCGGGTACCAGCTTCAGCCCGGCCCTGATGGCCGTGGGTTCTGACCTGTGTGCAAAGTTTCAAGAGTTTTTGAGCACATTAAGGACCCCAAAAGCCCCTAAAACCTTGATTAACAATATAAAAGCAATAGTCAAATCCCCCCCTCCCCTCACACACACACAGACACAGAGAGAGGGAGAGAAAATTCTTCAGAAAATCCACATTCAAACCAAAATATCTCTCTTCCTGTTGGTCGGGGATGGTTCATGTAAATTAGAAAGTTGTCCGTCTTGATGAGAACAATACACATACCAAGTTTTGTGATTCTAGGAAAAACTAAGCCCCCATTTTTGACTAAAGGTGGCGCTACTGAGCCATTCCACCACGCCAGTTTCTGAAACTTTGCACATGTCTACGGGCTAATAAATGTGATGTGTCTGTTGAGTTTCATGCAATTTCAAGTATGTTAAGAGTCTCAAAAGCATCAAAAAATAATATTAAAGTTTGATGTGTTGCCACGGCAACAGTATCTAAGATATCAATAATCCTTTCACAGGTTTACATCTGCCGTGTGTCTACATTGTACACATAAAGTTTGAAGCAAATCGGGTAAAAATAAGACACTGATTTCAAAGCATTTTGAAAGTGATGTACTTCCTGCTGCCTGTTGGTGGCGCTATAACTTTGACTCACAATAGTCACATCCATGTGATCGACATCCACATCCAAGTTTCATCAAGATCAGTTAATGTATGCTGAAGTTATACCACTTCTCTTTTCTTGCTATAAATGCGTTTCCTCACCATGACCAAACCATTCGAGATATCAAAAATCCGTCCGCAATTTAGAATCCTCAATGTCTTGACTTCATGCACACCGAGTTTGGTGGCAATTTAATTAATTTTCTAGGAGGAGTGTTTCAAATTCCACAGCAAGCGTTCTCCAAACAACCCATAATAGCAGACTTCCTGTTGGGCTGGCGTATAACTTAAGAGTGCGAAAGTAGTTCGGCCCGATGAGATCTATATGTGACCTGATCCAGCAAAATGAGTCACAGTGACCCAAATTGACAAATTGATATTTTGATATTAATGGAAAGAGGATGTTTCCTATTCAAATGATATCCTAGTCAAAGTCATGCCTTGAATGGTTGTAAAGATATACACATTTGAATTATGGTCGTCTGCCCTCTTTTTCCAATTGAAAAACTGAGAAAATCACTTTTAAAGTTTTTTGCCCGTTTTTTTGTTGATATCTTTCAAAATCCATTGCATTTAAAGTGATAAACTATTTATTTTACAGCTTAATTTGACCAAAGACATTAATATATATATAAATGCTATTAAACCAGGCTGAAGCTCAATTTTTTTTTAAGTTTTTATTTGAATAAATAATTAAAAAGGCACTATTACAAAAATGTACAAAAATCAGAAAAATTGAACAGAGGTGCTACAGTTTTGCTTGAGAGAGAGTGTGTGTGCGTGCGTGTGTGTGTCTCTCTGTGTGTGTGTGTGTGTGTGTGTGTGCGCATGTGTGTGTGTGTGTGTGTGTGTGTGTGTGTGAGTGTGTGTGTGAGAGAGAGAAAGTGAGAGTTAGTTGACAATAACTGTAACAAATTCATAACGAAGATAACAACAGTTAAATATTGGGTTAAAATAAATAATAAACACATTGTAATGGATTCTTGTTGCAGATAAATACACTCACACAATAATTGCACTCACTTACTGTACATCCATACACAATAAATACACTCACTCAGATTCAATCTCTTTTCTTCTTAGCTGGGCAGGGAGAGGGACAACTTACTGGCGGTTTTGGGCATGTAATATCCTTTGTATTATCTGTGCAGAACTCACGGATATTTTGGTACAGATAACTCTTTCTTTTCAAATCCAGGCCAGGGGGCTTGATGACAGGGGGTCTCTGGATTGGTGGTGCGTCGTCTTGGAGCAAACATATTCCTTGTTCCTCAGAGGTGGCAAAGGCCTTGTAAAATACCCAGCCAGGATAGTCACTGCTCATTCTGAAAAACACAGGTGAAAACTAGTTGTAAAAGATCCATTCACTTTTATACACAAATACCCATGTAACACAGAAGCACACACACACACAGCACTTGAGCATAATAGACATATGCCATTAGTATTATAGTACCATAAATTACAAACCGATAATGCTGATGTCGGGTTATTCCTGGGAGATGTCGGAAGAATGGCTTCAGGAATGACTGCCAATCACGCTGCTTCACTATGACTTCCCCATCTTCCCTACCAACCAGTTGCGGGATGTTAACTCCAGTCAGTGTGCTGCTTCGAACAACATCAACAATATCGTCCAGACATGATACCATCTTTCGGCGATAGTTTTGTTTCACCAAGGCAAATGCCCAATCTGGTGCAAACTTTGTATGGCCCACAATTAGGAAGTTCAATGAAATTGTTTCATGGAATCCATTGAGAACTCTCCATAGCAGGTACTGTAGCACAGTATTGTTCTTGTTCTGGCCTACACAGTTGTCACAATGTAGCTGGACATGCTTTTCACCCATGCCATATTGAGTGAAGAAATTATCCAGGAATGACACCACAGCATTTGGTCCTTTGGTGATGCATACACTCTCATCGATTAAGTAGTTAACCTGTCTTGGAATAGCCTCACAGTTGATGCCAAACAAGCCACATTTTCGAGGGGTCAAGAAGTACATAGGACCGGGCTGAAGTGGATTGGAGGGAAAATGCACCTGCTGAGCAAAATCAAATGAGTAATGCATTGTGATTTCTCTGGAGCATGGATCACAGGGACCGAGTTCATGAATGCCATGGTCTTTTACAGTATCCTTGGCTTTCTGAACCATGTCTTGGTACAGTGAGCGTTCTAATATCACTTTCATGAGGTGGTCTTCCTGTTTTCTGCATCGCTCTGATTTCTCTGCTTCGGTCAGGTTGGCAGACTTGTAGATGGTCGAGTTGTTTTTTTGGCATTCCCAACACAAGTCAGTCATTGGCTTCGTCCGGACTATGTAGGGCACAAGGGTCTTCCACAGGCGCCGAAAGGTCACAATGTTGAACACCCGATGTTCTGATTAAAAAAAAGTTTGGGAAGAACTTCCTCAATTTGGGTTTGATGCACTATTACAGTTTTTTGCAGTCGCTAAGACACCTTTGCTAGTGTTGTGTAAGAATGTGTTGATTTGAGACATGAATGAAGTGATTTGGTAGTGTTACTGCATTTTGAATGTGAAATGAACTGCTGTGGCGATCTGAAAGTTAGTTAGGAGACCTGTGTGAAGAGTTTTGAAAAAGTGACTTAAGTATTGAGCAATGTGTCTTAGCAACTGTAAAAAAAAACTAAAAAAACTAATGCACTTTAAAACTTTTCCATCAATTAAAGTCTATCATTAACTGACAAGCCTTTCACTAAAGATCACTCAGCAAGCATAGGCTACATGTGAAAACTAATGAATAACATTCATTATCACATTATGTTATTTTTTCAACATAATAGGTTTATCAATTCAACACTGAAATGCTCATTAATAAAGAATACATACCTCCTGACCTAACTGCCTGTTCATAGGCACGAAAAACTGTGGCCTTGGTGTAATGAGAAGGCAGCAACTTGATGTCAAAACGCTTGTAGCCAGGGACTCGACCTGGAAGAACCATTCCGTGAAGCTCCGCGAAGTTTACGATGAATGACACCACACGACAGATGTCATCATGCGTGAGCAGGCGCTTGTCTGATTTCTGACGGCCACCGGATGTTTTTACACGGGGGGTCAACCCATGTTCTTTGTAATGCTTAAGGAGAGCTGTCAGCTTGTTTTGGCTTATGCTAAAATAAAAACAAGAACAACCCACTGTCACTAAAATGCAGAGCAATGCATTTCGCCATAATAGCTAGTTCTGAATTAAGAGCTGCTTACATTTTTAAGTTACTTACCAATGTAAAAACTTGAATGTCTCTCGACAGACTCTCTTTCCATTAACGTAATTTTCTGTCCTTTGGTCCTGACGCTCTTGCTGCACTTTCTTCTTTGAGCATCTTGTCATCTTGGAATTGTGAAAGTGGCAACTCAGTTTCCCCAACAGGACCAGGTCTTTCTCGTATTCGGTGAGAGAGGCCATAGACAGACGTATCTCGTAAACGAACTCTTCATCAAATGACCGAAAACACGGCTCTCCATCGTTGAGTTTACACCCGTTACAGCAAAATGCACGTATTTTTGCTAACTCGTCATCTCGCTCCCTACTAACTGCTTCACAACTACACATAACCCTATTAACTTCCCCGGCATCAGTCACAGGCTGCTCAATGTTTTCATCATCATCATCGTGATCCTCTTCCACAGGGCTGTCACTTTCGCTGTCACTTTCGCTACCGCTGTCATCAGAGGATGACACGTCTCCAGATCCAAAAAAATCACTGACAAGCCTTAGCCACTCTTGCTGACCAGCAGCAGAGCTTAGGTTAGAAGCCTCCAGTGAGTTTAACGCTGTGGCGACTTTGCTCTCTTTTGACAGCAACATTTCTCAAATTATTAATATTATTTACCGGTTATCTTTCTGAGGAGATTCTGTTTATACAGAGCGCCGCGAGTCTGACAGGAGGATGGCTGGACCAATCGCGTGCCGATCAGCGCGTTTGTGTACATTTCTAAGCTTTTTGATTGGTTCAATACAACGTGCAACACCATATTTGGAGAGCAGAGATAGTGACGTTTAGGGGATACCCGGGAAATCCTCAGAGGTGACGAGAGTAGTTGAGAATGTTCATTTCCAGCGAATTTAGTAAAACTTTGTAAACTTTAATAGTCATTTAAATACCTTTACTCAATTATATGGACTACAAAACTTTGGGAGATTATTTTTGAATGTCTGTTCTTTGAAATTAGCACAAAAAAAAAAAATCTTATTTCATTGTTTTTCCACATTATCGGCCCATAACTTAAAATGGAACGTTGCGACTTCCAACTCATTTCACTAGAGCGGGTCACATATGTGTACCGAGTTTCATATTAATTCATGCAAGCTAGTTTGATCTATGGACCAAGTTTTCGGACTTCATTCAAGGGGGCGCTGTTGAGCCCCCCTGCCACGCCCGGGTACCAGCTTCAGCCCAGCCCTGATGGCCGAAGGTTCTGACCTGTGTGCAAAGTTTCAAGAGTTTTTGAGCACATTAAGGGCCTGAAACCTTGAAAACCAATTATAAAAGCAAATTTCTCCTAACAGACAAATCCCCCACACCCCACACACACACACAGAGACACAGATACAGAGAGAGAGAGAGAGAGAGAGAGAGAGAGAATTCTCCAAAAAATCACATTCAAACCAAAATATCTGACTTCCTGTTGGTCGGACCTAATAACTGTAAATTAGAAAGTTGTCCGGCTCGATGAGATCAATATACATAGCGATTTTTGTGATTCTAGGAAAAACTAAGCCCCCATTTTTGACTAAAGGTGGCGCTACTGAGCCCCTCACCACGCCCATTTCTGAAACTTTGCACATGTCTACTGGATAATAAATGTGATGTGTCTGTCGAGTTTCATGCATTTTCAAGCATATGAAGAGTCTCAAAAGCATCTGAAAAGAATATTGAAGTTTGATGCGTTGCCACGGCAACAGTATCTAAGATATCAATAATCCTTTCACAGCAGGTGTACATCTGCCGTGTGTCTACATTATACACATAAAGTTTGAAGCAAATCGGGTAAAAATAAGAGAGTGATTTCAAAGCATTTTGAAAGTGACACACTTCCTGCTGCCAGTTGGTGGCGCTATAACTTTGACTCACAATAGTCACATCCTTGTGTTCGGCCTCTTACAACGAACACACTGCTGAAGTTTCATCAAGATCATATAATGTATGCTGAAGTTATAATACACTTCCTGTGTCCCTTATTCGCCATAAATTCGTTTCCTTGCCACGGCCAAACCGTTCGAGATATCAAAAATCCGTCCGCAATTTAGCATCCTCCATGTCTTCACTTCATGCATACCGAGTTTGGAGGCGAATGGATGAATTTCCTTGGAGGAGTACATCAAATTCCACAGCATGCGTTTCAAAACAACCCATAATAGCCGACTTCCTGTTGGGCTGCCGTAAAAAGTAAAAGTACAAAAGTTGTTCGGCCCGATGAGATCTATATGTGTACCGAGTTTCATATTATTACATGCAAGCATGTCTGATTTATGGACCAAGTTTTCGGACTCCGTTCAAGGGGGCGCTGTCGAGCCCCCCTGCCACGCCCGGATACCAGCTTCAGCCCGGCCCTGATGGCCACGGGTTCTGACCCGTGTGCAAAGTTTCAAGAGTTTTCGAGCACGTTAAGGGTCTCAAAAGTGCCCGAAAGTTTGACAGAAAAATAATAATAATAATAATAATAATAATAAATATAGCTGCGAGCAGCGATTACGGGCCCAAGCCGGTGGCACCGCAACCCCAGTGCCTTTAGTTACTTAAAGGCACCGGGGTGGTGGTGCCGCCGGCTTTGGCCCTTCATCGCTGCTCGCAGCTATATTTATGTATATATATATATTTATATATATACACAGTATATATAAAAGACAGAAAATATTACTTTACTTACCTTATTCTGATTTTATGATACACTCAAAATATTCCACAACAAATCCTTTAAATTTAATGTAAAAATAAAAACGAAGGTTAGCAGTGTTGGGCTCATGTAATCCTCTCATTAGAATCAAAATGTTTCAACATTTGTGATGTATTTGGATGCTAAACTATTCTTTATTATAGGATTTGTACTTTACTCGTGTTCCTTAGGAGGAGTAGGTAAAAACTCAGAGTCTGAAATATCCCAAAAATCCACATTTAGACCTAAATATCTGACGTCCTGTTGGTCGGAGCTAATGACTGTAAATTATAAAGTTGTCTGGCTTGATGAGAACAATATAGGTACTGATTTTTGTAACTGTGGGTAAAAGTAACCCCCCCACTTTTGTCAAAAACATTTTGAAAGTGACACACTTCCTGCTGCCAGTTGGTGGCACTATAACTTTTACTCACAATAGTTACATCCATCTGATCAGCCTCTTACCACAAACACACTGCTGAAGTTTCATCAAGATCAGTTAATGTGTGCAGAAGTTATACCACTTCGTGTTTCTCTTTTCTCGCCATAAATTCGTGTCCTCGCCACGGTCAAACCGTTCGAGATATCAAAAATCCGTCCGCAATTTAGCATCCTCAACGTCTTGACTTCATGCTGACCGAGTTTGGAGGTGATTGGATGAATTCTCTAGGAGGAGTACATCAAATTCCACAGCATGCGTTTTTCAAACAACCCATAATAGCCGCCTTCCTGTTGGGCGGAGCTAATAACTTAGAGTGCGGAAGTTGTTCGGCCTGATGAGATCTATATGTGTACCGAGTTTCATATTAATTCATGCAAGCGTGTTTGATATATGGACCAAGTTTTCAGACCCCGTTCAAGGGGGCGCTGTCGAGCCCCCCTGCCACGCCCAGGTACCAGCTTCAGCCCAGCCCTGATGGCCGCAGGTTCTGACCTGTGTGCAAAGTTTCAAGAGTTTTCGAGCACGTTAAGGGCCCCAAAAGACCCTGAAACCTTGAAAAACAATTATAAAAGCAACTTTCTCCTAACAGACAAATCCCCCACACCCCCCACACACACACAGAGACACAGATACAGAGAGAGAGAGAGAGAGAGAATTCTCCAAAAAATCACATTCAAACCAAAATATCTGACTTCCTGTTGGTCGGAGCTAATAACTCTAAATTAGAAAGTTGTCCGGCTCGATGAGAACAATATACATACCGATTTTTGTGATTCTAGGAAAAACTAAGCCCCCATTTTTGACTAAAGGTGGCGCTACTGAGCCATTCCACCACGCCCGTTTCTGAAACTTTGCACATGTCTACTGGCTAATAAATGTGATGTGTCTGTAGAGATTCATCCAATTTCAAGCATGCTAAGAGTCTCAAAAGCATCAAAAAAGAATATTAAAGTTCGATGCGTTGCCATGGCAACAGTATCTAAGATATCAATAATCCTTTCACAGGTCTACATCTGCCGTGTGTCTACATCATACACATAAAGTTTGAAGCAAATCGGGTAAAAATAAGAGAGTGATTTCAAAGCATTTTGAAAGTGACACACTTCCTGCTGCCAGTTGGTGGCGCTATAACTTTGACTCACAATAGTCACATCCTTGTGTTCGGCCTCTTACAACGAACACACTGCTGAAGTTTCATCAAGATCAGATAATGTATGCTGAAGTTATAATACACTTCCTGTGTCCCTTATTCGCCATAAATTCGTTTCCTTGCCACGGCCAAACCGTTCGAGATATCAAAAATCCGTCCGCAATTTAGCATCCTAAATGTCTTGACTTCATTCACACCGAGTTTGGTGGTGATCGGATGAATTCCCTAGGAGGAGTATTTCACATTCCATTGTATGCGTTTTCCAAACAACATATAATAACCGACTTCCTGTTGGGCTGGTGTAAAACTTAGAGCACAGAAGTTGTTCGGCCCGATGAGATCTATATGTGTACTGAGTTTCATATTATTACATGCAAGCGTGTTTGATTTATGGACCAAGTTTTCAGACACCATTCCAGGGGGCGCTGTCGAGCCCCCGTGCCACGCCCGGGTACCAGCTTCAGTCCGGCCCTGATGGCCGCGGGTTCTTACGTGTGTGCAAAATTTCAAGAGTTTTTGAGCATGTTAAGGGCCCCAAAAGTGCCCGAGAAGTAGAAAAAAATAATAATAATAATAATAATAAACAATAATCCTACCGAAAACAATAGGGCCTTCGCCCTTTCAGGGCTTGGGCCCTAATAATAATCCTTAAAAACAATAGGGCCTTCGCCCCTTCAGGGCTTGGGCCCTAAATATAACTGCAAGCAGCGATTGCGGGCCCAAGCCGGTGGCACCGCCACCCTGGTGCCTTTAGTTACACTAATGCCACCGGGATGGCGGTGTCACCGGCTTGGGCCCGCAATCGCTGCTCGCAGCTATATATATATATATATATATATATATATATATATATATATATATATGCCAGTTGGTGGCGCTATAACTTTGACTCACAATAGTTACATCCATCTGATCGGCCTCTTACCACGAACACACTGCTGAAGTTTCATCAAGATCAGTTTACGTATGCAGAAGTTATATTACTTTGTGTTTCTCTTTTCTCGCCATTGTTTCCTCGCCACGACCAAACCGTTCGAGATATCAAAAATCCATCCGGAATTTATCATCCTCAATGTCTTGACTTCATGCTGACCGAGTTTGGAGGCGATTGGATGAATTCTCTAGGATGAGTACATTAAATTCCACAGCATGCGTTTTTCAAACAACCCATAATAGCCGACTTCCTGTTGGGCGGAGCTAATAACTTAGAGTGCGGAAGTTGTTCGGCCCGATGAGATCTATATGTGTACCGAGTTTCATATTAATTCATGCAAGCGTGTTTGATATATGGACCAAGTTTTCACACCGTGTCCAAGGGGGCGCTGTTGAGCCCCCCTGCCACGCCCGGGTACCAGCTTCAGCCCGGCTCTGATGACCGTGGGTTCTGAACTGTGTGGAAAGTTTCAAGAGTTTTTGAGCATGTTAAGGGCCCCAAAAGCCCCTGAAACCTTGAAAAACAAAGATTAAATGGAATAGACAAACCCCCCCCCCCCACACACAGACACACACAGAGAGAGAGAAAATTCTCCAGAAAATCCACATTCAAACCAAAATATCTGACTTCCTGTGGATCTGAGGTTATGACTGTAAATTAGAAAGGTGTCCTGCTTGATGAGAACAATACACCTACCAAGTTTTGTGATTCTAGGAAAAACTAAGCCCCCATTTTTGACTAAAGGTGGCGCTACTGAGCCATTCCACCACGCCCGTTTCTGAAACTTTGCACATGTCTACTGTATAATAAATGTGATGTGTCTGTCGAGTTTCATGCATTTTCAAGCATGTGAAGAGTCTCAAAAGAATCCGAAAAGAATATTAAAGTTTGATGCGTTGCCACGGCAACAGTATCTAAGATATCAATAATCCTTTCACAGGTCTACATCTGCCGGGTGTCTACATTATACACATAAAGTTTTAAGCAAATCGGGTAAAAATAAGAAAGTGATTTCAAAGCATTTTGAAAGTGACACACTTCCTGCTGCCAGTTGGTGGCGCTATAACTTTGACTCACAAAGGTCACATCCATGTGATCGGCCTCTTACAACGAATACACTGCTGAAGTTTCAGCAAGATCAGATAATGTATGCAGAAGTTATAACACACTTCCTGTGTTCCATTATTTGCCATAAATTCGTTTCCTCGCCACGGCCAAACCGTTCGAGATATCAAAAATCTGTTTTCGCAAGAATTCATCCTCAATGTCTTGATTTCATTCACAACGAGTTTGGCGGCGATCGGATGAATTCCCTAGGAGGAGTATTTCACATTCCATTGTATGCGTTTTCCAAACAACGTATAATAACCGACTTCCTGTTGGGCTGGTGTAAAACTTAGAGCACGAAAGTTGTGCGGCCCGATGAGATCTATATCCGACTGAGTTTC